>NC_137024.1:44604151-44626651 GCF_032717465.1 Coenobita brevimanus | reverse complement strand
ACAAATGCACGCTATACGCGAGGCTTAAAACTGAAGCCGAAGACAGCACTTTTATCTTTCACTCTTGATAACTATACTGATGGTAAATTAAAATAACCTGTACCATTTCGTTGCATTATCGTGGTTTTCTCGCTGTTAAAAATTAACTTCGTGTCTTAATTATGTAATAGATGTGCAGAGTCCCATATAAAATACGGCTTCACTACACAGTTGCAACACAGTAAAAAAGACAGTGTAAGCCCTGTGAGTGCTGAGTGTTTGTGCTGCCTTTTAATATTTTCTGTGCTATTTTGCGTAACATCCGGCTGCAGCTGGTCATGGTTTACGGTATAAAATTGTAAATGAATGATGTATTACTTTCGTTCATACACAGATGTCATTTTTACAATGGTAAGATTTATACTATACAGTATACAAATCATGAGTACATGTACACCTGGGAGATCATGGAGGCAAAGAACGACTCTTTAAGGGAACTCCGGACAAAAAGGTTACTAATGCCTACTCTACGCAATAACCATAGAACCATTATCACCAACACCACTGTCTACATTTCTACTTCATACCACCAATACCACCACTCACTCTACCATCATCCTTATTAGCACCAACATCACTATCATTTGTCCCTTCCACACTACCCCAATATGTTCCTTCCACAGCCATCACTACCTACCATCACTCCTCTTCCCAACATCACAACCACCATTTACTCCAGTATCACCTGTCCCTTCCACATTACTTACCAACAACAATCCCTTCCACAACCGCCACTATCTACCACAGTTCCTCCTACCATCATCACAACCATCATCTAGCAACACTAAGAATGAATTATTACAAGTACCAACACCACATCCATCACAACTACCACCACAACTGCTACCTATCATCACTACCCCTGTTCTATTCTCAACCACTATCACCACTTTTTGCAACATCAATAGTACTGTTTAAACCACCAACACCATAGGCATTGCCACTATCAACTATGTTCCTACTATCACTACCACCATCATTCATCTACCACCACTACAACCATTTTCTGCCATAACTACCATTGCAGCCACTATAACCACCATCTCTCCCGCTAAATTCCATCAATTTTCTATCACCATAACCAACATTACCACCAACCAATTCCAATCACAACCACCATCATTTACCACTATTTCAGTTACCATAGCCACTACCACCATCCACTCTACCACCACCACCACCACCATCACCATCTCTTTACATCATCTATACACACACACACACACACACACACGCATGAACACAGTACGGAGAAAAACGTAAAAAACGTAACTACTTTGTATATATTTAACTGTAAATAATTGATAACAAAAGTGTATCTAGACTCTACAATATATATATATATATATATATATATATATATATATATATATATATATATATATATATATATATATATTGTTACGGAACAGAGAAAGATAACGTACATTTTAAGTGAGAATGCTAAAAATCACTACTGTCCCGTAAAGTTCCAGGTTCAAAACAAAAGAGTTAGGTAAAATTACAAGTTAAAGTTTAATGCTTAAATTAACAATAAAACATTCAGGACTCATAAGGATAATGTAATGGCAAAAACAGGTTAAATGTATGGTTAACTGCAATAGCCTCTATTAACACGAAATTAGCAAGAGTAAATTTATCTAAGTCAGCCCTGATAAAATGAGATACTAGTTAATACTCAGTGAATACCAGATAAATAATTACAGATACAAACTATTATCAAAAATGACTGACATAAAGAACCCCACACGAATTACAAAAACTTCACTAGGCCTACAAATTAAACTTATGCTATACAGTACAAGAAAAAATGCAACAACAGTTATACTCAAATTACACACAGCTGCTAGATGGTTGGAGACTTCTTGAGCACTCACAATAATAATATCTGTACAGGGGAGGACAGAGATGTGAACAAAATGAGGAGCAGATCTAAGTGGCAATGATGCAGAGACTGAGCTCATTATATAGGGGCCGGCAGAGCCTGACACAACTTGTAAGAGGGACGCGCAAATGAAGCGATGGGGACAAACGGTCGACAATCCCGCACTGAATAACAGAAAGGACGACTTACTCTACTATAACGGTAGAAGGGGGGACTGAGGCAGAACACGCTCGTGATCAAACATGCAGCAACTGTGCGTTAAAATTACACAAAGGATGATGAAATCATAGGCTATGTAACACCTCCCCACAAAGAAAAAGAAATTTACAAAGGAAATTTCTTATTACTCTAAAACAATCTGTATATGGCATTACAGACCATGCAAAGGTCTTTCCTAATGTTACAAAACATGAGATCTCCCTAGCACGTTCAGTCATAGGTACTTGCCAGTATCCCTTTAACAAATCAAACTTACTTATGTACCTAGCCTTTCCGATCTTGTCTATGCAATCTTCCACACGAGGGAGAGGGTAAGTGTCTGTTTTGGTTATCTGATTAACACGTCTGTAGTCGATGCAAAGCCTCTGTGACCCACCTGGCTTAGGGACTAGAGTGACAGGAGAACTCCACTCGCTCTGACAGGGCTCAATCATCTTGTGGTCCAACAGGTAGCCAAGCTCCTTCTGGATGAGAGGAACTTTCACTGGGTTCACACGGTAAGGAGGCAATTTAATTGGCTTTGCGTCTCCAACATCGACATCATGCATCAACACAGTGGTTCTTCCTGGAGTGGCACGGAACACTTGCGGGTACTCCTGCAGTAATGCCGAAAACTCCTGCCTTTCCTTGGGTGGTAGATGAGAAAGCTTAGTCTGGAGATCATTCATGATATCAGGATTCTTCCCCAAACTATCACTCAGGCTCATACTGCATGGGAGAGCTTCACTTGCAGACTCGGGTGGAACAGCTACAGTGCAGACTGGATTATTTTCGTCCCGCCTGTGATATAACTTTAGCATGTTGATGTGACATAGTTGCTTGCTCTTTCTACGATCTGGTGTGGCGATGACATAGTTGACATCACTGAGTTTCTTCTCCACGAAATAAGGGCCACTAAACTTGGCTTGAAGAGGTTGCCCATGAACTGGTAGCAGAATCAAAACCTGATCTCCTGGCTGAAAGTGGCGTAACCTGGACTTCTTGTCATACCAAGTCTTCATCTTCTCCTGAGCAGCTCCTAAATTCTCTCTCGCCAGCTGTAAAGCAGTGGACAGCCGTTCTTTGAACTTCATCACATACTCCAGCAGGTTGACGTCATCTTCCTCCGACAGCCAGCATTCCTTGAGTAGCTTAAGGGGTCCTCTTACTTCATGGCCAAACAGTAGTTCAAAAGGTGAGAAGCCCAGTGATTCATTTGGAGATTCTCTTGCAGCAAACACAACGAATGGAAGACCTTTATCCCAGTCTTTCTGATGTTCCAAACAGTATTTCTTGAGCATCGATTTGAGTGTTTGATGATATCTCTCCAACGCTCCTTGGGTCTGGGGATGGTAAGCTGAAGACGTGATCTGGGAGATGCCCAACTCTTTCAGAGACTGCTTGAAAACGTTTGACATGAAATTACTTCCTCGGTCTGACTGTACCTCCTTGGGCAGACCAAACTTTGTGAAGAACCCTAGCATTTCCTTAACCACGTTCTTTGCTGAGATGTTTCTAAGTGGAATGGCTTCAGGATAACGAGTAGCCATATCAATCATGGTCAACACATAAGAAAATCCTGAAGAAGTCTTAGGAAGAGGGCCCACAATATCCACCAACACACGGGTGAAAGGCGCCTCAAAAGGAGGAATGGGAACTAGAGGTGCAACCTTTTCGGTCTGATTACACTTTCCCACAACTTGACAGGTGTGACAAGACTTACAATACCAGGAAACATCCCTGAAGATACCTGGCCAGTAGAAGTGTTTCAAAATGCGTGCCACAGTCTTCCTCACTCCAAGGTGTCCTGCCAAACTGGAATCATGAGCCACTCGAATGATATCCTGCCTACAAACACGAGGGATGACAACTTGATGTACAACCTCCCATTCACAGTCGGCTGATGCTGTTGGGGGTCTCCACTTCCTCATAAGTACTCCTGACTTTACATAATAACAAGTAGAAGCACCGGCTGACTCTTCTTCACTGTAAGCAGAGTTAGCTAGACCTTTCAACTCAGGGTCAGCAACCTGCAACTCAACCAACTCTTGACGAGACAAATTATCAACACTACGGGGTACTGCCTCATCTGGTGAGTGGTCCAAATTAGCAAGAAAAGTGTCAGCTAGGATAACATCATCATCATCATTATCCTCTAAATCACCAGTAACTTTAGACTTAGCCCTAGTGACAGCACATGCAGGGAACACATCAGGGACATCACAATCCCGGGACACAGCCACTGGCTCACTAGACAACTGAGGAGCTGGACACACTTGACTTCCACCAATATCATTTCCAAGCAAGAAAGTTACACCTGACATTGGGAGTGTCTCAACCAACCCAACCATAACAGAACCATTAACAAAACCAGACTCTAAATTCACTCTGCACAGAGGAACAGAGAAGTAATTATTCCCTACACCTTGTAAGATTACAGTTTCATCAGAGGAATTAAAATTAGAGCCTAGAACACTGGTCAGCATAAGGGATTGGCAAGCACCTGTATCACGATATATTTGAACTGATTTCCTGTCATTACTGTCCAGAGGACTGACAAAACCATCAGACAGGAAATTAGCACATGGACTCTTGAGAGTGTCACCCACGTTACTGCTCAAAAGAGGAGCTCCATCATGAGAATTTAAGTTACCCCTCAAAGCAGGTTCAGTTAAAGAATTCTGGGAACTCTCAAGAGTGGACACTAGACCAATTGACTGAATATTTAAAGACTCCTTTTTGTTCACATCACGCTGTCTCCTGAAACATCTCTCCGTAGTATGACCAAGCTTACTACAATAAGTACATTTACTTTTCTGAAATCTAGAGGTGAAGCTGGTATTTACTTCCTGAGAAACGTCATCCTTATTCTCTTTCCTGTTACCTGTACTCTGAGTAGAGGCAACGTACTTACTCTCAGCTTTCCCTTTTTCTTTAGAATATCTCTTGTGAGTGAGAACATATTCATCAGCTAAAACTGCAGCATCAGACAAATTATCTATTCTTTTCTCATCAAGATATAGGCTTACATATTTATTAACACACCTTTTGAAATCCTCCAGCAAAATCATCTGCTTAAATTTACCAAAATCAGAATCCACATTCTTAGAATTTAACCACTGCTCTAACAAATCTTCTTTGATTCTTGCATACTCAACATGGGATTGCTTATCTTGCTTGTAAGTTGTCCTAAATTTTACTCTATAAGCTTCAGGAACAAGCTCAAAGGCCTTAAGAATCAAGCTCTTTACTACATCATAATTATCAGACTGATCCTGAGGCAAAGATGCATAAGTTACTTGAGCTTTACCGGTGAGAACAGTTTGAAGGAGTACTGGCCAATACTCCTTAGGCCAATTAAAACCTGTAGCTACCCTCTCAAACAACTGAAAATACTTTGTTAAATCAGATTCATTAAAAGGAGGGACAAGTTTAACATTTTTAGCCACATCAAAATCATCAGAGCTAGATGATCCAGTTCCACCTTGTTTCATGCGATACTCATGGTCTGCCTGAATCCTGGCAAGTTCAATTTGTGCCTGAGCCTGTACCTGTGCCTCTTCAATACGAGCATTTGCTTCCTTAACATGAGACTCCGCCTCCTTAGCCTTAGCCTCCTGCAGAGCTAGCTGTAACTTAGCTAATTCAATCTGCGTTTGCTCATTTGGAGGAGTTACATTAAACAAGCTTTTATTAATCATGCCAACAATTTGATCTTTAGAATGATGAGAGTGAACTGCAATTCCCAATTGTTGAGCAACAAGCTTAAGTTCATTCTTTGTTCTGTTTTCTATATCACACACTGTTTGCACATTTGACAAAAAAATCTTTGGCTTCATCAAGTGTAGAAGTAGTAGCCATCATGAATATATCACAGTCACAAAATATCAAACAATATCCTTATGATAATATCCTGAATATCCTGATGAGAGGTCGCCAAATTTATGTTACGGAACAGAGAAAGATAACGTACACTTTAAGTGAGAATGCTAAAAATCACTACTGTCCCGTAAAGTTCCAGGTTCAAAACAAAAGAGTTAGGTAAAATTACAAGTTAAAGTTTAATGCTTAAATTAACAACAAAACATTCAGGACTCATAAGGATAATGTAATGGCAAAAACAGGTTAAATATATGGTTAACTGCAATAGCCTCTATTAACACGAAATTAGCAAGAGTAAATTTATCTAAGTCAGCCCTGATAAAATGAGATACTAGTTAATACTCAGTGAATACCAGATAAATAATTACAGATACAAACTATTATCAAAAATGACTGACATAAAGAACCCCACACGAATTACAAAAACTTCACTAGGCCTACAAATTAAACTTATGCTATACAGTACAAGAAAAATGCAACAACAGTTATACTCAAATTACACACAGCTGCTAGATGGTTGGAGACTTCTTGAGCACTCACAATAATAATATCTGTACAGGGGAGGACAGAGATGTGAACAAAATGAGGAGCAGATCTAAGTGGCAATGATGCAGAGACTGAGCTCATTATATAGGGGCCGGCAGAGCCTGACACAACTTGTAAGAGGGACGCGCAAATGAAGCGATGGGGACAAACGGTCGACAATCCCGCACTGAATAACAGAAAGGACGACTTACTCTACTATAACGGTAGAAGGGGGGACTGAGGCAGAACACGCTCGTGATCAAACATGCAGCAACTGTGCGTTAAAATTACACAAAGGATGATGAAATCATAGGCTATGTAACAATATATATATATATATATATATATATATATATATATATATATATATATATATATATATATATATATATACAAAGCAAGCAAAGCAAAGGCAAAAACTATGGGGGTGGGAACTGCAAAACTTTACTAGCATAAATCAGGCACGTTCTGTTGTGATAGTTGCCTTTATCATGGCTCTTTTAATACGGGTGTTTGAGAGAGAGACAGACAGACAGACAGACAGAGAATTTTTTTTTTTTTTTTTTATGTAATATCCACAGAATACCTGAAAATCTGCCATTGGGTTAGGTGTATTTATGCATATGTAAAAGCAATTTATTACCCTATCCGCACACGTGTATACCAAAAAAAAAAAAAAAATCACTCCCCCGAAAATGGCGCATTACGAATATGTAAATAAGAAATAAATTAATACCACTCTACAAAAAATCTCAATAAATAATCAAGTTTCTAGGTCAAGACTTTCAAAAGTCATATCCGAATAGACAGGCAGACATAAGGAGAGACAGATCCGACGAAAAAAGAAAAAAAGAATGCACCTCAGGCGGTACGTTGTTTTGTTTATGGTATTACAGTCTGTTCAGGTATTGTTTTATATCTTTCCTGTAAAATTTCCTTTAGTAATTTGTGTAGTCCTCCCAAGTGCTGCTTCTCCCTTTTCCTGTATATAGTTTTTCCTGAATGATTCCGTAATTAGAATTCTGACCGTGGACCGGATCATTTCACTGGGAGTATAAGGGCTAGGTAGTCTCTCTCTCTCTCTCTCTCTCTCTCAGATATCTTTCCCTTTGTACCATGCATTCGCTTTTTCATTTGTCTCTGTCTGTCTCATGCAGAATAACCGCCATGCCTCCACCACCACTACCAACATTCCCCTACCATCACAACCATCCCAGTCCTGCCAATGCCACGACCACTGCCATCAACATTTCCTTAACCACCACAACCCTCGCCATCCCACGACCACCACCACCACCACCACCACCACCATCCTCTCCATTCAGCTTACATCCAATCCTCCATCTTTCTCCCTATTATAAGTACAGGATCTTGACCCAATCTCCTCACCCCAAGCTCAAGGCTATCTACCTGTCCCTAACCCATGCATCTATCTGGCTAGAATATCTACCTATCTCTAACCCATGTATCTATCTGGCTATTTATCTGTAGTTTTTATTTATGGGCGATATTTTGCGCGTACTCGGACCGTTATTTTTATCGATATTTATGGATGTTTTTGATCCGTGCAATTTTCGGGGATTTGGAGTACGGCCATGAAGTTACTTTACTCCTCTTCCTTCCTTTATTTAACTCCCTTCAGTACCGAGCCTTTTTTTTCTTTTATTAGTGCTCTTGCATGAGGGTTTTATTAATTCTTTATGGAGACTTTTCGAATCGTAGGAATTATATACTGCCCCTACTGCCTTCTTCAGAGCCTTCATATGGTAGCACTGGTATAACTGGGCGGTGAAGCTGGCCAGACATACAAACATCCCTCAACTCCCATCCTATCCTCCCGAAAGGGCAATGGTGGGATGCAGGAAGGGGTTCACATGTAGATTAACCTGGGGCTACTACTACTACTACTACAACTACAATCACCTTCACTACAAGAGGTCATTCTGAAACTTATTACAATCCTCTGGTGGTGGCAAGATAAATAATAAAGTCATCATCGTACTGAAAAAGATGACGCACTATTTCCAAGATTTACATTACTCCTTAGAAATTACGCTTGCTGAGGTAACCTTACTCTACCGTAGAATATAGTAATTTCTTTGTTCCTGCTCTCTCTCTCTCTCTCTCAGTATCTATCTGCAGTGTCGATTTTATATAGTCACAGATTTACCCCCCTCCCCCCACACACACACTCAAGCAACAGGGAGTGGACTGGTTATCATGAAGTCGCGGGATCAATTCCCGGTTTGGGCAGGGAACACTGAACCTCTGAAAACCATTGTTCCAAAAAGACTCACCGACATGGCATAAAAACACCCCATTAACACCAACACACCAGTTCAGAATGATGCAGCCATAACATGCTTTAGAAAAGATCAGTGTTATTTAGTTATTTTGTGTTCACACTACTTTCACAGAAATAAAGATGAAATAAAGGGCATGGCAAAAACTAATAAACCCACTAATCATATACTGGAACTGTAAAATGTACATTAATCCGTTTGTCTGCTCACACAATAAACTGAGCAACAAGACTTCAAAAAAGCAAATGGTCAGAATTATATGTAAACTCCACTTTTAACAAGACGTCGGGGAACGGACCACCTAGTCTTTGTCTAGAGTCGGGTACATAATAAATGGGGAAAACCTAACCCACACGCAAGGTAATACCTGCATCTTCTTTCAACTTTCTTTGCGTGGAAAATTTTTACAGGTTTCGGACTTTGCTTATCTTTTTTCTAGTACGCATAAACAAATACATACATTCTCATAAGCACATATACTCCCATACCTCTACAATAACTGACGTATGTACACCTTGTATGTAAGTGGAAAAGAATGCACGGCGCGAGATTTGATAAAATTTCTCTCGGGTCGTTACATGTGCACACACACACACACACACACCACGTGTACAAACACACACACAAGGCCGCACTTGCAGTATATACACCACACACACACACACACACACACACACACACACACACACACACACACACACACACACACACACACACACACACACACACACACACACACACATTGTACACACACACACACACACACACACACACACACACACACACATTGTACACACACACACACACACACACACACACACACACACACACACACACACACACACACACACACACAGCATAAGCACACACAGACAGCATCAACTGTTTGGAAGGCTTTGGATATGTTTAGCGCTATAGCAAAACTTTCGAAATTCAGCGAAACTTCTCCTATAGGGCCGGACATATCCAAGGCCTTCGACCAAGTTTGGAACAAATTTTTAAGTTCCAAACGGCCCTCCTACGGCTTCCCTCCTAGCGCCTGTGCCTACTTCTCAGGTTTCCTTCCGATTCGGTTATTGTTCTTCTATAACTTTAAACAGTTGCATTCTTCGTTTCCTGTCTTTTTATTGACTCTCCTGTTATTCATTCTTTATTGAACTATACATCCCCCTCTGTTCACATACACACTGATGATTCCCACGTATCATTTCTGCATCTGCTCCGTCAGCCACAGTAAAACTGATATTAAGAGGCTGTCCCATCTATCTTCTACATCGTTTGGTCTGCTGTTAGGGGGGAAGAAACTTTGTTGCTTTTAATATTTTCAACCTCAGTTAATTCCGTTACCCACCACAGTCTCCCATATACTCATCCTCTTAACTTCAGCAACGCACATCAATCATTCACTTCTCAATATCTTCAGTTTTTCTTTCTCTCGGGATCTTGGAGAGATACGCTACTTCTGAGAAATCAGCTTCACAGGGGTTATGTGTAGTAAACAGCCCCCGTTATCTTTATCATTTAATCAGTTACTTAGCTGCTGACTATGCACAGGTGTCTTCGTTGCCCGTGAGTGGAGTATTGCTCCTTCGGTGGACCGTGTGTGTGTATATATATATATATATATATATATATATATATATATATATATATATATATATATATATATATATATATATATATATATATATATATATATATATATATATATGTATATATATATATATATATATATATATATATATATATATATATATACAGAACACCGGTACCGCCCTTATATCTATTTTCCCCCTCCTACGACCCACGATATTTCAAAAGCAATGCTTTAGGTGTCTTAATGGAATCCAGTTTTAGGTTTTGTTTTGGTTGACTAGCTTTTAAAGGAGTAGCTTTTACAGAGTTTCAGCATTCGGTTCCGCCCCCCCCCCCTTCCTACCGCCTCCCACACACAACAAATTCATATACCAGTAAAATAATAATGATACAAGCCGGTAGGCGACGATGGCCAGCTCTATGCAGACCACGCTTTGTCAGCGACCGGAATTGAGTTTCAGCACTATAAGTCACTGCTAGTTGGAAGTACTCCAGCGCGACATTCCATCCAAGAATCATGGCCCTTGCTTCATAATCTTCGGAGCCTTAGCATTTTGCACGAGAAAGGTAGTAATTTTAGCGCTTTTCATATTTTCTGCACCTGATGACCTTTGATCCCTGATCTGGCGGATATAGGTCATGCATGTACGAAAAACACTTGTAGCACTCATTAATGTCTATATGCATGCAAAATTTCATTTGATTCCATCCACCCACTGGGGAGCTAGGGAACTTGAAATTCACAGAATGGCCCACCAGAGATACAACTTCTATGTGGCACTGCCAGTGACTGGAAGTGAGTTTCAACACTAAATGTCATTTTTGTATGGAGGTATTCCAGTGCAACATTCCACCCAAGAATCATGGTCCTGGATAAATACTTTTTGGAGTTTTAGCATTTCGTGCGAGCATAGTTGTGATTTTAGCTATTTTCACCATTTTTGCATTTGATGACCTTTGATCCCTGACCTGGCCAATGTAGCACATAGGTGTACGATAGAAAGTTGTTGTACTAGTCAATGTCTGTAAGTATGCAAACTCTGATTCAATTCCATTGAGCTGCTGGGGAACTAGGGGGGCATTTTTTTGAAAACTGGCACTGGTTGCTAGGGATGCTGAGGCCAATCTTCGTAGGAGTGCCACTCGAAAACTAGAGGAGACGGGAAAAATGGGTGGCACACTTCCGATAGAGAATGACCTCAAGAGTAGGCCTAAAGAAGTCAGAGCTGTTACAGCTACAAAACGTGAAAAGTACGAAAAAATGCGGATATTCGGCCGTTGCTAGGCAACGAGTAGTTGTCTAGCCTTGCGAACACAACTAGGTCATAGGCTGGTCATTGTGTTCAGGTTTGATTAGAACTGGTTAATTCTGAAGGGTAGAAGTGCGTGCCACAGTTAAACAAGAAAGAAAGAATACAAGAATACAAGAAGGAAAACACGACTAACAATAAGGGCATCATGGAGCTGGTTAATAAAGGATGATAATTTCTCAAGGACCATGCAACACGCTAACACATGAAGCAAGTTACACACACACACACACACACACACACACACACACACACACACACACACACACACACACCACCTCAGCACGCGTGCATGAAAAATGATTTACCCCGGAAATGCCATTATCATCCAGCAGCGCGTCCGTCGGCCAGTATACATGATGTCTGATGTATTGCACAGTATATTCACGGCGTCATGATGCTCACAGGTGTGCGTGCTTAAATACTGTATAGAGGCGTCTGTGTTTTTACCTGCGGCGATAACCAGCGGGTCAATGAGTGGGCAGCGTTCTTCCTCTTCTGCTTCATCATCTCTCAATAACCTCAGTGTCTCTTTTTCTCGTAGTCCGTCTTGGAGGATCAAACACAACCACTACTGGGAAATCAGGTTCTCAGAGACTGAAAGTGACACACCATCATGCCTTCAGTAACCCTTCTCAGTTGCTGACTCATTATTGGGACCTTATTTACCTTTGCGTGGAGAATATAGTACGTCCCAGGTATAGTGGAGAGGGGTACCTCGTATATTCTGATGAGAGAGAGAGAGTAGGATGGAGGAAGGGTAAGACAATAGAGGTATGATGGGAGGAAGGGAGGGACGGAGAAAGGTGGGGGCGGGGGAGAGAAAATGAAAGAGAGCTAAAGAAAACCAGGAGAGAGGAAAAGAGAACAAGCGGGAGGGAGGGCTAGAGAGAAGGAGGAAACAGAGAAAAAATAAAGACCAGCAAGAAAATTGAGGAAACGAGGAGGGAGGGAGCGAGGAAGGAAAAGAGAACAGGAGGGAGTGAAAAAGGAGGGAACAAAAGGGATGAAAGGAGAGGGGAAAATAAAGAACAAGCAAAGAAAATGAGGGAAAGGAGGAGGGAGGGAGGGTGGGATGCAGGGAGGGAAGAGGGGAGGGAGGGAGGGTGGGATGCAGGGAGGGAGGAGGGGCGGGAGGGAGACAGACAAAAGGAGGGAGGGAGGGACGCAGAGGGGAAGGAGCTTAGCAGACAAAGAGAGTGTAAAACGGAGACTAGGGAATTAAGAGTAAATACGTGTAATGCTGACGTGTGTGTGTGTGTGTGTGTGTGTGTGTGTGTGTGTGTGTGTGTGTGTGTGTGTGTGTGTGTGTGTGTGTGTGTGTGTGTGTGTGTGTGAAATTTAGTGTAAATTTGAGACAGTAAAGAAGAAAAGACAGTGATATTAAGATGCGTGGTTATTACCCCTCTGAGTGTCATGACTTCCCTCAGCTGAACAAAACCATCTGATATTAGTCTAGATGAAATACCAAACTGCGTCTCCATTGCAGCTGAGGTGATAGCTTTTAACCCTTTCACGATAAGAATTTTCTCGGTTAACCAAAATCATTTGATAATTGCCTGGATAAAATACCAAGGTTCAATGATGGCAGTGCAGGGGTGGAAAACAGTGACAGTGGGGATGGATGGCAGGGATGACCAATGCAAGACGTCGTTTATACCAGTCAAGCTGTAACCAGACGATTTTATCCAGCCTGAGAAAGACCTCTGATGACAAAGGAGTTGCTGTAATAAGGGCTCTAATCCCCCAGCTCAATAAATCTCCCCTAAGCTGAACAAAATCATCTGGAGGTAGCAAGAATAAGGTACATAAAAAACTCACCGTACAGAAAGGGGTTAAAGATAAAGTAAGTGGAAATGAAACAGTGAACATTAAACTAGGAAAGAGTGGAATGCAGCGAGTGGGAGTGAGAGGGAGGAGGGCAAGATTTAATGAGAAGTGAGAGAGTAATTGAATGTGAGAGAACAACAGTGTATGAAAGTGGGTATGAAACTGTAAGGGTGTGTGTGAGCATATGAAGGTTAAGAGGAAGTAATTACGAGACTGTGTGATGACAAATGAGTGTGAGAAATTGTGTGAGTAAGGACGAGTAACACGTGAGTGAGAGTGAGGTGTGTAAAACGTAAAAATGAGTGAAAAGTGAAGGAGAGAACAAAGTGAGTGAGAGCCAACAGAAGTGAGTAACGAGTGATTGAGAGTAGGCTAAGTGGCAGTGAGTGAAAGCGAGTGTGTGAATAAAAAGTAAGGGAGAGGAGGTTAGAGGGAAAGGAGACAATGTGAGATATGAGTATGTGAGAGCAAATGAGGAGAGAAAGCAAGTGATAGGGATAAAGTGAAAGAAAAATATGCTATACTGAATTAAAGCAAATGAGTGAGAGTTAATAAAGAATAAGCGAGAGACAGACAGACAGACAGACAGACAGAGAACAACGAATGAAAACGAGTGAATAAACCCAGACATACTCATATATTTACAGTAATAACGTGTACACATTATCACCACAATTATCTACAGCCAGACACCCAATCCCAGAGCTCACCATACGCCTCCAAGCCTCTCTCATCACAGCTCATCACCAAACCCTCCTTCCACGCCACGTCGCCCTCCCTCATGCACTTCACCACATAATATTTTCTCTCTCTCTCTCTCTCTCTCTCTCTCTCTCTCTCTCTCTCTCTCTCTTTCTCTTTCTCTCTAATGCACTCCTTACAATAATTCAAACTTTTTTTTTATCTCCGTCTCTCTCATATCCACACTCCCACGTAATCCTTCCATCTCTCTCTCTCTCTCTCTCTCTCTCTCTCTCTCTCTCTCTCTCATATGCACTCCTCATAATCCTTCCATCTCCTTTCCTCTCTTACTCACTCCCTCTCGTAATCCTTCTATCTCTATCTTTTCTCCTCCTTTATCCCCCCTTTTATTTTCTCTCTCTTTCTCTCTCATACACGGTCGTCCCTTCATCGTTCTCAAAAAAATCCAGCACATAAATGATATAGTTTTTTCCGTTCTTAAATTTTCTTCTTCACTTGCAAAATAATCTTTCCAATTGATTAGCTCTTTATTTTCTTTGTTTCCGTATTATCCCGAGTCTTTTCTTTTAATCTTAACTTCTGGCTGCACTCTCTCTCTCTCTCTCAGAATGGGCTGGGTACGTACTTGACTTCATCTACCGTACCTTAATATTACCACATGAAAAAATATGACAAACTACACACGGCATATATAAACGTTACACTTTTCTCATAAAATTTCGTCACCATGTCTATTTTCTGCGCTTTTATTTATTCATTTTATTACATATCCTTACTATTATTGTGTAAACCTCTTCAGCCCAAGGACGTTTTTATTTACCTACACACGATTTTTGTTTATTTTTGTAAGGGGGGACGTCGGGTAGTGATGGGGGTTAACGACGGCTGTACCTAACCCTTCCCCTTCGAAAATTTAGTCCTAAATTTGATTAAGTCGCCTGGTGATAACAATGACGTAATACAAATAACATCCACAGGGTGAAAGTATTGAATTTTTTTCAGTCCAATGACCTATTTTTTGTATATATTTTTTGCAGCCTCCACACGATTTCATTCAGTACAGGGAAGAGTTTTAGGCTTGTAGTCTCGTCGGTTAAGGACACTCCCTAACACCTCTTATAACATCTTGCCGTCCTCGTCTGTGTTGCTTATATAATTCTAATACCACCATACTCTGCATATGTAACGTATAAAACATCTAGCGTATACATCTGGGCACATACAAGTACATCATCAAACAAATCATAGTCACACACTCATACACGTTACAGATATTAGGCAGCCGTATACAAAAATACGAGCAAATCGGTAAGGAAGAGGTGTTGGGGAGCTTACTTAACCACCGAGAATACAGGCCTGAAAACGGTAAAATGTAGCTGTCACTGGCCCCATCACTACAAAAGCGTCTCCCCTCAGATGAATAAAACCCTCTGGAAGTAACAAGAACAAAATAGGAACAGGTCATCGTATTCAAGGGGTCAAGAATGCATGGCTGTGTTATTATAATTGCACTACTTTTTCTCTTATTCTTTTCTTTCTTTTTTTTTTCTACGGTCCAATATATCTTCTAATTCCTTCTCAGGTCTACCTTCACACTCTCATGCTTGTTTATTTTAAGTCTTGTACTATACCTGGCACTACAGGATTCGAGGCATATTATTCTCTGCGATTACTTTGGAGGGGCTATTTCGACTAGACATTCTCTTTTATGCTATTCAAATAATTTTAGTACCGTCATAGCTTGTAGATAACAGAAGAGGATACTGAGACGTAATGTGCAGAATTTATCACCCAAGAAGAGATGTTACGAGATCTTAAAAGTCACTTGGAAGATGACCTTAAGACAGATGCGTTGAATGGGCGAGAGGAGGGAAGGAGGAAGGAGGAGGGGAGGAGGAAGGAGGAGAGGGTAGGATGGGAGTGATTACGGAAAGAGGAGAGAGAAGGATGATAAGAATGAAGGAATGAAGGAAGGGAAAGAATGGGGGAGACTGATCCTGTAGGGAAGAAAGGGAGTGAGGGAGAGAGGGAGGGAGGGAGGAAGGAAGGAAGGAAGGAAGGAAGGAAGGAAGGAACGAACGAACGAACGAACGAACGAACGATCGAACGAAGGGGAGGGAAGCAGGAATGGAGGGAGAGAGGGAGGGAGGGTGACAAGGGCAGGTATGAGGAAGGGGAGCTAAGAAGGAAGAGGAATTAAAAAGGCAGGGAGAAGGTGGGAAAGAAGGAGGACGGGAGGAAGGAATACAAAGAAAAGCAAACAGCAGCAGACCTTATGGTCCTTTCGAGGATGCTTGTTACAGAGTAGACTTTGACTACAAGATCTAATTCTACATGCTGAAGGATAAGGATAGTAAAGCAAGAAGGCTTCCCCCGCCTCCGAACCCTCCAGTTAAAACTGGCAGGAAAAAGTGAGAAGAACCACCGTGTAGCATGGAAAAACTGACATGGAAATTTCATAAGGAAGACTGAAATGGAAAATTTACATTCTTTAATACTTTATAAGTTACCAGTTCAAATAACCTGAAACTGAAAGTAATAAAGTAAAATGAGTAATCAGATAAATAAATAACTAAGGCACGACATTATGTACGGGTATGCTGGGTTGATGGGGCGTCTGTAGACACAGTGTGGAAATTGCACAGTGTGAGAAAAACCAAAAGAAAGGGGAGGGATGGGGGGAGAGGGAGGACGATAGGATGGGAAGAAAGAAAATAAAAAAGAATCGGGAGGAAGGGAGAGGAGGGGATGGAGTGATTGAGGGAAACTGAAAAGGATGGGGAAGAAGGAGGGAGGGTTGGAGGGAGGGTAGAAATGGAATGAGGGGACTAAGAAAGTTGAGGAGGAAGTGGTGGATGGATAGAGGGAGGAAGGGAGATTAAGAAGGAAGAAAGCAGGGAAAGGCTTGGAAGGAAGGAAGGAAGGAGAGATGGAGGAGGTTAACAGACAAAGGAAGATAAAATCAAAGTTGCATGATGTAACATGAAGATTTTTGAGAGAGAGAGAGAGAGAGAGAGAGAGAGAGAGAGAGAAAATAATAATAATAATAATAATAAAAATAATAATAATCTATCTATCTATCCATCTATTGCCAGACGCCTCAATCCCGTTTGGGGTGGCCACAAACAAATCGCCTCCAAGTCGCCCTGTCCCCCGCCATTTCACTGCCCTCCTCCCAACTCACACCCCCCTCTCTCATATACCTCTCCACTCCATCCCTCCATCTCATCCTTGGCCTCCCCCTCCCTCTTCCCCCCTCCACCTCACTCACATACACTCTCTTCGTCAGTCTTTCACCCTCCATCCTCTCCACATGGCCAAACCACCTCAGTGTGTTCCTCATAACGCTTCCTATCACATCCACATCCACACCACAACGCTCCTTTATATCCTCATTCGTCAGCCTGTCTCTCCACGTGACTCCACAGGCTCCTCTTAAATAACTCATTTCCACTGCTCTCACTCTTGACTTGTGTCCTTCCAACAATGTCCAAGCTTCACTTCCGTACGTTAGAGTTGGTATCACAATACTGTCATGTAGTAACTTTTTCACTTCCATGCTCACTTCCCTGTTTCTTATCACTGCTTTCAAAGAACCAGCAACTTTTCTTCCCTGCTGTCCCTTTCAAGCACTTCACCCTCCAAACCTCCATCCTTACTCATCACACTACCCAAGTACTTAAACGTACTCACATTTTCCAATTCCTCACCATCCAACCTCGCTGTACATTCACTAACTTCACCTCTCTCAAAGACCATCACTTTACTCTTCCCTACATTCACCTTTAGATTCCGTTTCTTACACACTCTCTCAAACTCATCCACCAAGCCTTGCAGTTCCCCTTCGTCTTCACTCAACAACACGGTATCATCTGCAAACAACAGTACAGGGAGTTTCCAAACACTATCCTCTCTCACCAGGGCCACTCCAACATCCACTACCCTACCTTGTACCTCTTTTATTACCCCATCCATGTACAGATTGAACAACCATGGAGACATGACACATCCCTGTTTCAACCCAACTTTCAAAGCGAAAAATTCACTTAGTTCACCATCCACACGCCTGCAGCCTTCGCACCATCGTACATACTCTTCACAGCATTCAACAACTTCCCATCTACTCCATATATTCTTAACACTTTCCACAATCCTTGTCTATCCACCCTGTCATATGCTTTCTCCAAATCCATGAAAGCCGCATACAACTTCTTTCCCTTCTCTAGAAACTTTTCCACTAAAGATCTAAGAATGAATATCTGATCTACACAATCTCTTCTATTCCTAAAGCCTCCCTGTTCTTCTCCAACTAATTTCTCTGTTCTTTCTCTAACTCTGTCTATAAGTATCCCACCATACACTTTTCCTATTATACTAAGAAGACAAATGCCCCTATGATTACCACACACTTCTTTTTCCCCTTTTCCTTTGTACAAGGGAAAAATTATACCTGACTTCCAATCCTCCGGGACTCTACCTTCCTCCCAGGCCAATCTGCACATCTTCCACATCCATTCTACTACTATCTCTCCCCCATGCTTCAGCATTTCACCACACACTCCATCAATTCCTGGGGCTTTCCTCGATTTAACTTTCTTCATTGCTTCCACAACTTCTATCCTACTGATTTCTTCCTGTCTTCTCAACTCCCTCCTTCTCCCAGCCATTCCCCAGCCACTTATACTCGCATTACTTCCATCCTCTACGTTCAACAGTTCCTTAAAGTGTTCTCTCCATCTGCTCACTTTTTCTCCCTTCTCCACTAGTAATCTACCATTTTTATCTTTCACTCCCCTGCTAACTTCACTTCCACCCTGTCTTACTCTTTTCACTTCTCTCCAGAACATTTTCTTACAGTCCCTCCACTTTATACTCAAATTCCTTCCAAATTCCTCATCTACTCTCTTCTTACTCTCTCTTACTAATCTTTTCACCTCTCTCTTTCTTTCCACATATAACTCTCTCTTCCGCCTCTCAACTTCTTCCACGCCCCTATTTCTCATCCATTCATTGTATGCTTTCTTCTTTTGTGCCACAGCCTGTTTCACCTCTTCAGTCCCACACGCTGTTCCTTGCACCCCCCTCCGTCTTCTCTTCCTTCCACACACCACATCACATGCTGCACATATTTCTTCTGTAAATATCTTACACACACCTTCCACATCTCCCATAATAATAATAATAATAATAATTCAGAGCAAGTACCATGATTCAGACAGCTCCCACCTTCAACACAAACATTTACAGCAAATAATCCAGTTCGCCATCACAAACACACATTGCCTCAACACACGCAATGCAATTAAGCAACAAGAATGCACGCAGTTATCCATTTTATAGTCCAACATTACACGCACCTTCACATTCTTTGCACTTAATAAGAGACTTTTTCATATTTATTATAATGAAAGATGTGAATGCAAAATCTTCGATGCATTTGTACGTATCTATCTACCTATCTGTCTATGTATGTCTGACTGTATCTGCCTATCTGTCTGCCTGCTTCTTTGTGAGTCTATCCATCTGTCTACCTACCAGTCTATCTATCTGCTTCACTATCTATCTCCCTATTTATCTATTTGTCTATCCAACTATTATTACCTGTCTCTCTATCAATTTGCCTTTGACTATCGATCTATCAACCAATAATTTTATGTCTGTTTTTCTATCTAAATTATTTCTTCATCCAATTTTAGTAACAAAAAAAAAAAAAAAAAAAAGGATTGGCATTCAGTGAAATGAAAACTAATAACTGCACAAACAAAAGCACACATATCTAAAAATATCCTAATTATTACAAAGAGATATGGATTAATAATTACGCCATGAATTTCCACAACTGGCTTGCACAGAACACACAGGCGTCCATTCATACAGGACACGAAACATTGACAGATAGACAGATTGACAGACAGACAGACAGATTCACGTATACAACAATCACAACTGTGGCATCCTCATTATTCCCATTCACAGGTACAGTAAATCGCTTTAAATCCCTCATGTACATTTAATACAACATGATACATTTAAGCTACACCTGGATATATGCAGGCTTTACATCATTTAGCAATTTTCTCTGACATCATGCATACATTAAATACACGTTATTATTTAAGATACAACTACACATACACAGGCCTTGTATTTCTTCACTGGTTACGTGTATACATTATATTTACATCCATACAGATATCAAATGTATTTTATATCTATTTTTTAAGTTACACACTGGTATAGCTCAACACTGCATCCATATATAATACACGTTGTCTTCATTATCCATACAGCAATTACAAGGCCTCCATGTATTCAGTACAATTTTTACAGTAACACACACACACACACACACACACATTAAACAAAGGCCTAAACCGGCGTGCAACAATGTACAAACATACTATATTTACTGAACTCCGAAACAGATTTATAATAACTGAACAAGATTTACACTAACTCCAAACTAGATTAACGCTACCTTCCTGGATTTACACTACCTTCCGAGTGGATTTATACAGTACTAACTTCGAACTAGGCTGACATTAACTCCGGGGTGGATTTACACTAATTTCGGAATGGATTAATACCAACTGAATACATTTACACTAACGTCGGATTGGATTTACACTATCACCCAAATGGATTTATGAAAATTTCGGACATGGCTGACACAAACATAACAGATTTACACTAACCTCGGAGTCGATTTCCTACTAGAACTACGTTAACTCCAAACCAAATTTACAGTTACTCCCAACCACATTTACACCAACCTAAACTGCTTCACTAGTAATCTGAGTCCTAATCCTACGTGTAACTTCCTGCTGTCTGACTGATTGACTGCGCAAAACTTGATCATTTAACCTTCATTTTTGGTCTCTTCAGCCTGAGGACGTCACGTATCTTATTCATGCTATCTCCTGACGATTTTCCTCAGCTTAGGAGAGACTTCGAATTTCATCAATCCCTTCACTAAGAGAGGTTCTTCTACTCCGAATACTTGTAAAATCGTCTGGTAATAATAAGACTGAACTATAATGGACATACTTGAACTGAAGAGGTTTATCACTTTTATTCATTTATATACAGTAACTTTGCGTTCTCTTCAACCCCTTCTGTACGGCGATGACTGGTATTTTAACGAATCCTCCACCATACGATTCTATTAAGCTTAGAGGAAATTTCTGGATGTGAGGGAGTTAATGAAGGCCATATCTAATCCCTCCAGTTCAAAAAGTGTCTTAAGATAAAAAATAATCGTACGACGGAGGCAAGAATAAAGCGAATATGATGTCCTTGGACTGAAGGGATTGAACTGAACTGTGAAAACCTGTAAGTAATTTCGGAAAGTGCAGGAGTAATGACACGGCTCTAGTTACCTATTATATGACTCTTGTTTCATTCTTAATTCAGTAAGACGGATTCCTCTCGATTGTATTCCCACTTCTCCATACGACTCTCCTCAGCCTCCAGGCAATTTCTCGAACTGGAGGGGTTTTATGCAGCACACATTAACCCTTCTCAGCACAAAATGTTCCACTAGAGCTCAATAAAACTCTCTGGAGGTTGCAACAGTGAAGTGAAAATGGACATGGCTGCATTGCAAAACTATTAGCAGTGATGTATGCACGGAAGAAAAAAAAAACTGTATAGCAAGGAATTTAGATTTTATGGTGGTAAATGTGTCATAACTACTCCATCCTCTACGTCAAATCTTCTACATCGGTCGTTATATTATGGTGTAATTTATATATTCATTTATTTATTTATTATGGGGCATGTGAGGGCGTGTAGGGAAGGTGTTGTGTCATGAGAGGAAAAGTCATTACCGTACTGAATGGAGACAGGAAGGCACGGGGGTAATTATGTCGAGGTCACCCCTCACTGGATGAGGCGTCGGGCAAGACAGATAGATAGACAAATGGCAACAAACTGAGACAGACTAATGTTCGATTTAAGAATACAGACCGACATATAGATAGAGATACAGACAGACAGACTGATGGAAATAGCCATATATTAGTATTTATGTTTACTGGAACCAGCAACTCTGACATCAGGCACTGTGCAACCACATTTCTCGCTCAGGTTACAGCAAGCTAATTGCAAAGGCTTTATCCATCATAAATTCTGCAACTGCGCACATAAACACTATTGTACTTGGCTATGTTGAGAAAATACATAATTATTTAAATTATATGTCTGGTCCGTAATCATATATATATATATA
>NC_137024.1:44541651-44599151 GCF_032717465.1 Coenobita brevimanus | reverse complement strand
CACTACGCTGGGTGACAACCAAATAACCAACCCATACGTGTTCCCTACGTGTCAACAAGTGGGTTGGCGGAGGGTTAGTGCCCCTCCCCATAAAACAACTAACTCAAAGACAAATGGCCACCCCTTATGGGAGTATGGCGTCTGGGGATAATTAGATAGATGATTTTTTTTATTACTTCTACCGCCACTCGCTTTTATTCAACACAAGGAAGACTTAACGTGGCGAAGGAGTGAAGACAGAAGGAAGGACTGGAAACGAATAAGACAGGCATCAATGAACAGGTAGATGGATAGATATATATGAACAGAATAACATAAAAAAAATGTAAGGACTGATCGATTTTTATTATTATTATTATTATTATTATTATTATTATTATCATTATTATTATTATTATTATTGTTGTTGTTGTTGTTGTTGCTGTTATTATTATTATTATCATAGGTAGTGATAGGAGGAGGAGGAGGACGACGAGGAGGAGGAATAATAATAGTTGTAGTTGTAGCAGTATTGTTGGTGTTCATGCAGTGTTCGTTCAAATGATTTCTCGTATCTCATTCAAGTAACACATTTAAGAGACAGATACACTGACAAATAAATAACAATAAAATAATGGCGGACTGGAGCAATGCAGGTGAATCAGGAAATGCCAGTGAGCTTTTCCTCTTCCTGGTGAGTTTTATGGATTGCAGAACCAAATTATGCAAGTAAGAGGTGGATGGACAGATAGATAAATAAACAGATATCGATAAAATTATGAGAGAAGGAAGGCCTGCTGGTGAATGAAGAAAAAGGAAATACGTTTGTTCTTTCTGGTGAGCTCATGGAGTAGTGGATCAGGCAGTAAAAGGAAGAGATAAATAAGCAGACTGATATATACTGTAAAACACCGCGACAGACTATGATATAATGAAGAACGGCAGGTGAATCAAAATAAAAATGTGTGAGAGAGAGAGAGAGAGAGAGAGAGAGAGAGAGATGTGGAAGCAGATACACATATGAATAAATAGCTAAAATATGATGGATTGGAAGGGAACGAGTAAATCAGAAAGAAATGAGGAATATGTTCTTTTTGCTAAGCTTCTTTAATTACTGAGTCATGCAATACAAGCAGGGGATGTAGTGAGAGTCGTATAGATAAACAGAGATACGTTATAACGCAACGAACGCAAGATAGGCTGGATATAAATCTGTTAATGGAATTGCATCTCTCTCTCTCTCTCTCTCTCTCTCTCTCTCTCTCTCTCTAACTGTGGTCAGCTGGTGGATAATATTTCTAAGCAATACATATAAGAAACTGAGCCAGACAGATAAACAGATAATGATAAATGACGAGCAGGTACACAGAAAAGACAAATGACGAAGAGATGAAGGATTGCAGGAGAGTCAGGAAAAGGACGTAAGCTTTTTTTTTTCTCTCTCTCTCTCTGAGCGTTTGGATTACAGTTCAACGCAATACAGCAGGACAGATGAGAAGAAAAAAAGAAAGGATGCTAAACAGGGAGAATGACAGACCAACCGATCGACCGACCGGCAGACAGACAGACAGACAGACAGACACGTAGATAGACAGAGACAGACAAAATCAGATATACAAAGACGAGTTTATACACAGACAGGTGGACAGATAGACATATGGACAGATGGATGAGACAGATTATATATATATATATATATATATATATATATATATATATATATATATATATATATATATATATATATATATATATATATATATGTGTGTGTGTGTGTGTGTGTGTGTGTGTGTGTGTGTGTGTGTGTGTGTGTGTGCAGATAGACTTTTTGATATACTGACGCAGAAATATTCTGATAAATAAAATTTATGATGGAACAGATGACTAAGAGTGTGAATAAGGAAAAGGAGTAATGTCTCCTCTGTCTGGTGAACATCTGGATTACACGGCCAAGAAATAAAAGCAGATACCAATAGATATATATATATAGATTAAGTAATCGATAAAAAATATATTATCCAATGAAAAACTGCAGAGGAGCCAGGATCATGTCCCCCCCCCCCTCGTCTCTTCCACCCACTCACTCCTAACTCCATCCCCAACACTTACCACTTACCACCTACCCCCACCCTATCCCCTATTCCCCACCACTTACCCTCGAATCCCCCCCCCCTATTGTAATGAGTTCAGGGACTACGGAGTCAGAAATAACACAATAGATATACAACTGGTCGATAGATAGACCGAGATCACTTGAAGGACTGCTCTTAAGCCAGATTAAAGAACTGAGCTTTTGTTTTTACGATTCAAACGAGTTTTCGAATTAAGGTCAAATATGTAATTAACTCGTACACGACATGCAGATATATACAGAGATTACATGAAGGCCTTTTAACTAATTCAGACTATAGGTGTGTGTGTGTGTGTGTGTGTGTGTGTGTGTGTGTGTGTGTGTGTGTGTGTGTGTGTGTGTGTTCTCGGGTTTCAGTGTCAGCCGTATTTAGTGTGTGTGTGTGTGTGTGTGTGTGTGTGTGTGTGTGTGTGTGTGTGTGTGTGTGTGTTCTCGGGTTTCAGTGTCAGCCGATACTAAATACGGTTTGTTTTCATCTGATGGAACTGAGCGACTAGCATAACTCGAATAGTAAGTCGTGGTTGCATAAAATTCTATAAGCCTCCGCCATGAGGTAGCGATGAGTCTCCTTGGTTACTAGTCAAATCAACCTGGCCATCAATCGAGCCGAAAGGGGATGGAGATTTTTGTCATATTAGAGTATACTATCTATAACGACAGACAAAACAAACCAACTATATCAAGACAAAACAACCCAACTATAACAACAGACAAAACAATCCAACTACTACAACAGACAAAACAAACCAACTATAACAAGATAACAACCCGACTATTACAAGACAAAACAAACCAACTATAACAAGACAAAACAAACCAACTATAACAAGACAAAACAAACCAACTATAACAAGACAAAACAAACCAACTATAACAAGACAAAACAAACCAACTATAACAAGACAAAACAAACCAACTATAACAAGACAACAACCCGACTATTACAACAGACAAAACAACCAGACTGTAAAAGGACAAAACAGATTATAACTACAGCCAAAACAAACCAACTACAACAACAGACAAAACACCCCGACAACTAGACACAACACAGACAGAAGGATACACGTAGCCAAAGATCACGTGGACAATACGTAGTTTTTTTTTTTTTTTTACGTGACCAGCTCAGTTAAACCCTTTCACTACGAGGTCTCCCATAACGCACGGTAAAAAATCGTCTGGCGGTACCACGAGCAAAACAGAAACAGATGAGGTTGGCGTGAAGCAGTTTAATCCTTTTAAGCCGGTGACGCTATGTTGGGGTATATTCTTGCTACCTTCTGCCGATTAGAATTTAGGGGAGATTATTTGTTGTGAAGGGGATAATGAAAACTGCAACCCCTCAAAAAAAAAAAAAAAAAATCTCCTAGGCCTAATAAAATGATTGGAGGTAGGAGGAAGAAGTTATAAGATATGTCCTCGAACTGAAGAGGCATATCAGATGGCCGGGTGAAATTCTTTTTTCTTTTTTTCGGTCTTAATTAATTTCCTATCATAAGGCCAAACGAGAGACTGATGGAAATGGATTAGGACAAAATGAAAGACTGCAGTAACACCCTCACTACTTTTGTTGTAAGCTGAATAAAATTGCATTAGGGTAGCAAGATTAAAATGCAGGCGCCACTGGACGAAGGAGGTTAAGGGAACTATACTCTCTTCACTGTAACTTGACCTAAAACTGCCATCTGTCCATCTTGAATGCTGAGTTGCGGCAGTAGATTAACACCAAAATATGATGCTAGTCACGA
Source organism: Coenobita brevimanus (assembly GCF_032717465.1). Lineage (NCBI taxonomy): Eukaryota > Metazoa > Arthropoda > Malacostraca > Decapoda > Coenobitidae > Coenobita > Coenobita brevimanus. Next base: position 44,595,293 of record NC_137024.1, on the reverse strand, counting down.
AGAAGGGCTACGGACAAGAAGCAGGGCCGTAGCATTTTCTTTTTCCGTCACTGAGCTACGTGAAATAGGCCAAGTTAAGGTGAAGGAATTATAGCTTGCCTCTCTCTCTCTCTCTCTCTCTCTCTCTCTCTCTCCCTCCTACAGGTCTCCCCTCGTGTAAAAGTCGTGTGGTGGCAGAAAGAATACCACAAGACGTCAGGGTACTGAAGTGGTTGAGATCACACGCACTGGGTCGTATTCTAAGTGGCTTTGGAGATCTCGTAACACCTCTTTCCTTGCGATTTATTCTTCACATTACACCTCAGTATATTCGTCTGTGTTACTGATGCAAACTATGTGATAGATAGACAGATAGCCTAGGCGGATAGACAGAGACAGATAGATAAGATAAAATAAAAGTAATCGTCGTGAAGGTATATCAATCAGAAGTTCAGGTGGAGTTCGTTCTTTTGATGTGAGCGGCTCCAATTAACCTGCTATTCATGACGTCAAACAAGCGCCTGAGAGGACCGGATGAGGACAGGATGAAGGACTCGTTGACACCTTCACTACCAGGGCTCTAATTATGGTGAATAAAATCATCTGGTGGTGGCGAGAATACAACACAGAGGCACCATGGCAGCGTTAGTAGAGCTTCATCCTAATTCTATTAACTGTGAGAGGTTTCCCCTTAGCAAAGTATACTCGTTGGGTGGTAACCATACTACTACTACTACTACTACTACACTACTACTACTACTACCACCACCTCCGTACTTACAATAATAACTAGAGTTCTGAAACTGCTGAAGCAATATTCAAAGAACTCCACATTCCAGTCGAAAATCCTTTTGTTATCACAGTAGACCTAATATTAAGAGACTTTTGGTATGACTCAAATTTTTTACGGAATTTGACCTGTGACCTTGAGATCAAGGCCAGGTTCATTCGAACTATGCAGATTATGTTCGCTAATTACCAACTACATTTCCAACAAGTTTGGGTAAAATCGCCCCAATACTTTCCGATTTAGCACTTTCAGGCATGAGGCGGCCATTTTAATTTTCCTTAATATTTCAAAAGGTATTTGTTGGATCTCAATATCAATACCCAGGTGCACTAGTATATGTTGACGACTACATGCTGGAACATTGCAAAGCAATCGATTAAGTAGTTTTTGCCGCGCAGGAGAACAAAACTGAAAAAATAACGAGGAAGGCGCTGGTGTGGCGCTAGTACTAAGAAAAAAATTGCGTCAAACGAAGCCTGTATCCAAGACACATCACTCCTTAAAGTTTCAAGTCTCTATCTCGACCGATCTTGGAATGCCAGCCTTCTAGATCTCCGCCCCCCCCAAAAAAGAAAAAAAAAAGAAAAAAGAGAAATAATATCTACAATATCAATAAGAACTCCACAGAATGTAATGTGGAGTTCTTGGTAATAATAATAACAATAATAATAGTCACAATAATAATAATAATAATAATAATAATAATAGCCTAATGATGATTCGTCGTACTGAAGGTAACTGGATTTCTGTCTTAAGTTGGTGGGTTCTGTTAACTTTGGATTCGTGGCGTCAACCAAATACTAAGAGAGACTGATAAGATGGAATGGAGGACTTAGCACCAGAAAGATTAAGATGGAATGAAGGACTCCGCACCAGAAGGATTAAGATGGAGAGTAGGACTTCTCGCCTTCACCAACAGAGCTCTATCGTAAGGTGAATAAACCTGTCTGTCGGAAGCAAGATGCAAATGTAAATTTTATCATCGTACAGGAGTCAGCCTTCCCAGTACCATGACTTTTCTAATATCTATCTATCTATCTATCTATCTATATATATATATATATATATATATATATATATATATATATATATATATATATATATATATATATATGAGGTTGCGCACCATCACCTTAAATTTCGGGACTGTGTAGCCTAGATCCGGGCCCCTACACTTCTGATTACATGGGATAATTTGGGAATGATGATAATAGTCTTTCTAGTTTGCGAGGACTTCATTCAACTTAAATCTCTTTCGTACTGAAGGGGTTAACGAAGACAGTTTCTTAACTCTTCATGACCTAGAGCAGCAGAAAATCGAGTGACGGAAGCAAGGAGGTAAAAACGTATCGAACAGAACGGGTTAATGAAGGTTGTTCGGAAGCCGTGAAGTGCCAGACGTTGCTCTTAAAACCAGTACAACTGTTTGGCGCCAGTACGACACAGTATAAAAAACATCATAAAGAGAGTGGAAGGGGCGTATCACCTATACTACAGGCGGTTTGTTTTCGTCTAACGGAACCGGGCTACTCTTACAACCTATGCCGTGGTTGCGTGAAATTCGATGAGCTTTAATTATGAGGTAGGAATGAGTCTCCTTGGTTACCGGTCGGATCCACCCTCTAGTCTCTCTTCACTTAGCCATCAACTGAGATGAAAGGTGCAGCAGATCCTAGTCAGACGAAAACAAACTAATTAAACTGAAACTCGTATGGTGTTAGCAACATATAAAACAAAAGGCGTCATTTCTGCAGCAAGACGCGGTCGCGAAGAGTATTTTTCTTTTATGTTACTGACTGCGGGCACAAAGCAGAGAAAACAGATCGTCCCTTGAGGCCATGCACTCCTCTTACATGTCACACTTCTTCACATGTCACGGCGCCGGCACTAATACCCACCATCCGTATTGAATACATGTTGAAGCTCTCATTTACTATAGGTGTGGTAATATTAACGGCGACTTTGTGTAAATCAACGAAATTCAGATTCACATACTGATCCCAACTCCATCCAGGGCTTGATCTCGCATGCTTTCGGATCATAGTCCTCTGTACTATCCCCACCACCACCACCACCTCCCCACACTACACTCGTTGCTTACAGCTGTGGCGTCTAGTAATTGATAGGTAACAGGTAGCGTGAAAAACAATCCACACATAACGCGTAAACCAACGATTAACCCTCCCCCCCTTTCTCTCTCTCTCTCTCTCTCTCTCTCTCACACACACACACACACACACACACACACACACACACACACACAGCACTATCGATAGACAGATAACGTAGATAAATAAGAGGTAGCATGGAAAACAATCAACACACAACACATAAACCAACAGTATCTGTCCCCATAACACACACACACACACACACACACACACAGCGTACCGAAACATACATCAAACGACGACCATTAACGCGCAACACAAAAGCCCCAACATACGACGGCATCCACTGAACGCAACACACACACACACACACACACACACACACAAAACGAACGAAATACACACAACGTACGAAACACACACACACAACGTACGACTCTCTCTCTCTCTCCACACACACACACAAAACGAACGAAATACACACAACGTACGAAACACACACACACAACGTACGACTCTCTCTCTCTCTCCACACACACACACAACTCTCTCTCTCTCTCTCTCTCTCTCTCTCCATACACACACACACACACACACATACACACACACACACAATGTACGACTGCCTCTCTCTCTCTCTCTCTCTCTCTCTCTCCACACACACACACACACACACACACACACACACACACACACGCAACGTTCCAATTTGACGCACGGGACATTTAGCGATACACACGGTCAAAATAACACACAGACAGCGGGGGAGCATCACCAGGCAGGGACCTCATCATAACACATCAGATGCGTAATATGAGTCGCAGAAACAGACGCAAATGTTTTCAAACTTGCTGAATTGTGGGTAGAGTTTTGGCGGCGGGAAAAAGAACAACAGTAGCGTGCTGGCGGTTCCTCTTTGTTTATTAGGCTTGGTATTGCTCCGTGTGTGATTTTTTTTTTTTTTCAACATTTTTTTGTGTGGGGGGGAGCATCTTTTTTTTTTTTTCATTGTCATGTTTGTGTGTTTTTTTAGTCTTCTGTTTTCTCTGTATTTTTTGTCGTTTTTTTGCTGATGGTTTTATATTCAAACTCTCTCTTTCTCTCTCTCTCTCTCTCTCTCTCTCTCTCCAATCTAACTTTTTTGCCTCCGCTATTTTTATTCTAATCTGCCTCCTCTCTCTCTTTTTTTTCTGAGCGTTCCATTTCCTCTTTTTTTATCATATTTTCGGGCCTTTTATCCTTTTGTTATTTTATTCCCACCGTCAACGGGGCAGGGAGAGAGACACAGTTCCTTGCAATCAATCAGTTGTTCTCTTTGCTATGGATTTTTACGACATCACTGCGGGGTTTTTAGAAAGGGGAGAGGCTCTGATTTCGGCTTCCTGTTTCCCGGTCTTTTTTTCCTCTCTGCCTTTGTGTGTGTGTGTGTGTGTGTGTGTGTGTGTGTGTGTGTGTGTGTGTGTGTGTGTGTGTGTGACTCCATTTTCCTCAGCTTTCTGTCTCCCTATTCTCCCCCCCCTTTCTCTCGTTTCCCCCATTTTCTTCGTTTTGTCCCCTTTTGCCCCCCTCCCCCCATTTCTCTCGTTTCCCCCGTTTTCTTCGTTTTGTCCCCCTTTTGCCCCCCTCCCTCCCCCCTCTCTCTCTCTCTCTCTCTCTCTCTCCAACACGCAAAAATAAAGCCACAAAATTCGTTCATTTTTGCTCAGACTGCTTTGAAATTTGGGCAAGCAAGAACTTTTGGTCAATTCGGCACGGTTTTGTTTATTCTCCCGTTTTTCACTCTGTTTTAATTAGATTTTTTGTTATGAGAGTATTTACAACCCCGTGGCATGGGATTGTGTATCGGTATTTTGAGTCCTTCCGGTATTACAAGTCCTAAATATTGAAAAAAAATAATGGTCTAGAATATTCATCTTTTGCCTAATCTCTCGCATCCCTTGTGTGTGTGTGTGTGTGTGTGTGTGTGAGAGAGAGAGAGAGAGAGAGAGAGAGAGAGAGAGAGAGAGAGACCATTACTGAGAAGCGACACTGAAACAGTCCTCCCTTTCAGTACGATTACACTACTTTTAGTTTATGCTTGCTACATTTTGAGACTGGGAGAGAATTTTCGGCCGGAAGAAGTTAAATGCAGCCTTCACTTTCCCCTTCAGTACGAGAGGGCTTTCCTTAGGTTGAGTAAAATAGAATGCAGTGAAAATAAAACTTAAATCAATGTCCTTTGGTTGCCTGGGTTAATATCTATCTCTTCTCTAACTTTTTGTCCCTACTAAGTAACGACCACTACTACCACATCACACCAGCCTCCCCCCAGTCCCATTCATACCCATCTGTACCTCATTATAATCTGAATAACTCCTGACGATTTTATTCAGCCACATGAGTATCCAAGGCTCGTACATGGATACACCGTTTCTTCCAAACTGTCTTCACTGTCGTATATTTGTCCAGATAACTGTCACTACCTCAAGGCGATTTTACTGAACTTAGGCATAGGCTAATCTCTCACACTGGAGGGGTTAATGAAGGCAATATCTAATCCCTCCAGTTGAATGCATCTCTCCCAAGCTGAGTACAGTTTTCTTGGGGTAGTAAAAATAAACCAATATACGACGTCACCCTACTGAAAGGACTAAAATATAGACTATGTTTTGATATACCCAGGGAGACATATTTGTTCTACTCTAACTTGGTCTAAAACTGTCATCTCTCTATCTTGAATGCGCAGTTGTTTTTGCAGAATAACACTAAAATGTGGAGCTAGTCACAAGGAAGTGCCATGGAAAGATGCAGAACTGAAGTATTATCTGCCACTGAGGGACATGAAATACGCGCAAGAGCACGAAAATCTAGGCCAGGTTGAAGTAAAATGAGTATAGTTTCTTAACCCCTTCACTCCGAGGCGCCTCCCAAAACTAGAGTGGCGGTAGCGAGAATAAAATACAGGAGAACCCGTAACAGCACTAGAAACTTACGTGACAGTATCTTATGTATTGCGGGGACGGCTAGTGTGGGCGTGGTTGTGGCATTTGGAGTGGAAAATGAATAAATGATGAAAGGTAGATACTGATAACACTAAGCCGTCCCCACAAGACACACGAAATCGCCCGGCGGAGTGGAAGTGGAGTGTTATATATATGGATCAATCTGTATAAAAGTCACCACAGTACTGAAGGGGTTAACTCGTGTTTATCCAATTTCACTTCTCATATCCAGCGGCGTCCATGTAAAAAATAGCTTGGTTTATTTTGTTTCTATTCCGTATTCACCTCCACAGTACGATGGTGTTATTCATATTTCATTCTTGCTGCTGTAGTCCTTTTACATTAACTTGGCCCAGAATATCATCCTTAAGCATTCACCTAGCTCACAGGAAGAACGACACAATACTGTGTCTCTACACCCTTTCCACAGCTTTTTTTCATGACTAGCATCATATTCGTGTTAATCTACTGTAATAACTCAGAATTGCAGATGGAAAGGTGGCAATTTTAGGCCAAGTTACAGCAAAAATGGGTATGGTTAAACTCATGGTACTTTTTCATGACTAGCATCATATTCTAGTGTTAATCTGTTGTTACATCTCAGCATTCAGAATGGAGAGTTTGCAATTTTAGGACAAGTTATGGGTAAATGGATATGGCTAAACTATTATATTTAAGGGATATATACCTTTAAAATGGAGTAAAAAAGACATTAATTACTTGGTGGTAGGTGGGGGCGATTCAATACTTGGTCGTAGGTGGGGGCGCTCACCATCCACTCACTCGATGTAGTGCTGCTCGGGTGGCTGCCCTTTCCTCTCCTCCATCCTTCTTTCCTTCCATCCTCTTCTGTCTTTCTATCCTTCATTCTTTTCTCGTCCTTCTGCCCACGGGTGACTTTACACTCCCTCTTCTTTCTTTCCTTCAATCTTTCCTCTTCCTTCTGCCTGTGGCTGACTCTACACTGAGTGACAAGCCAAATGGTTGTCTGTACACCAAGATATCATTTACTACGCTGGGTGATAACCATATAACCAAATTTTGGCGCCTGGTGGTTTTGTGAGTACAGTAATTATGGTGCTCTAACTGGATCGAGCCGGTATATCCCAAGGGGTGGTTGGGGTTGATTGTTCACGTAATGCCACTCAAGGAGAGTGAGGCTGGTCACTCTCATCTTAAATGTCAGGACCAACTTGCCTAGCCCCGGGCTCCTACGCTCCTCATGGGGCGACGTAGGATTCGATGATGAATGAATGAAAAAATTACTTTACCATGTCATCCCCAAGCCAAAGTAAATCGTCTGGTGGTAGCAAGAGGAAAACGAAAAGGCGTCATTGTACTGAAGGGGCCACATCTCACCGGTATGTGTGGACAGGTGTGACAGCGCGGGGTATTTCAGTCACGGCTTTTCCTCCCCGCTGTTCCGTATCAGGCTTTTCGTCCCTGCTGTTCCGTATCAAGCTTTTCCTTCCCGCTGTTCCGTATCAAGCTTTTCCTTCCTGCTGTTCCGTATCAGGCTTTTCTTCCCCGCTGTTCCGTATCAGGCTTTTCCTCCCTGCTGTTCCGTGACAAGCTTCTCCACTCTGTTATTCAATATCAAGCTTTTTCTCTGCTGTTCCGTACCAAGCTTTTCCTTCCTGCTGTTCCGTAACAAATCTTATTTCCTGCTGCTCCTTATCAAGCATTTCCACTCTGCTTATATATATATAAAGCTGTTCCACGTCATGCTCTTCTTCTGCTGCGGTTTCAAGCTTTTCTACTCGTTTCATCTATGCCCCATGAAGCTGTTCCTCTCTTGTGTTCCGTATCAAGCAATTCCTCTCGTCTGTGCTGTTCCTCCCTTGTGTTCCGTGTCAAGCTTTCCCTACCCCATGCTGTTCCGTATTAATAAGCTTTTGCCTCCCCTTCCTGTAGTTTCGTGTCAAACTTTTCCTCGCTGCTGTGGCTGTTCCGTGTCAAGCTTTTCCCTGTCCCACGTCAAGCTTTTCCTTGCAGTTGTTGCTGTTCCGTGTCAAGCTTTTACCTGTCCCACATCAAGCTTTTCCCTGTCTCACGTCAAGCTTTTCCCTGCCCCACATCAAGTTTTTCCCTATCTCACGTTAAGCTTTTCCCTGTCCCACGTCGAGCTTTTCCCTGTCTCAAGTTAAGCTTTTCCCTGTCTCACGTCAAGCTTTTCCCTGTCCCACATCAAGCTTTTCCCTGTCTCACGTCAAGCTTTTCCCTGTCTCACGTCAAGTTTTTCCCTGTCCCACGTCAAGCTTTTCCCTGTCCCACGTCAAGCTTTTCCCTGTCCCACGTCAAGCTTTTCCTCGCCGTTGTCGCTGTTCCGTGTCAACCGCTCACCATCGCAAAACTTTGGCTGGTATATCCTTCGGCCGCCGCAAATCTGGCAGCCGCGTTCCCAAATCCACCAAAGTTTGTTTCGTGAAAAGACAACTGAGAGGGAACGATTAAACTATCCCCCACAAATAATACTGAAATGTTCGCTTTAAAATTCGTTGACATTATTATTATTATTATTATTATTATTATTATCATTATCATTATCATCTGCTTTTCTACGGTGTTTCTTTTTGTTTCATTCTAGCTGCCTTCACACGGTTTTATTCAGTGATGGAGAGAAATTTGGAACTGGAGGGGTATAGACACAACTCTCACAAACCCGCTCACTACAATAAATATTTTCCAAGTTTATCAAAATCGTCTGGAGCCTGCAAGAATGAAAAACAAAAATACGACTTCGGGGTGAAATGGCTCAAGAACAAGGTGAACGATTTTTTTTTTTTTCTTGCGGGGGCGAGATGAATCAAAGTGAAAAATAAATCCCAAGTACAATCAGCAAAAGTAAATATACCCTTGCAACCCTGTACATTTTGAAACAGAACGATCAATAATGTAGTGTTCGATCTCTTGTTTCAACAACCGTATTATATTCTGTGACGTCTCTTATAAACAAACTCAGGCTCGTATATTCATTCTCAGCTGTATAAAATAATCTGATCTGACTTTATGGATAATGGTAAGAGTTTAACAATTTTAGGCTCTTGTTCACTCCCAGCTCAGTTTAATCATGTGACATTAATAGAAACAGATACTGTAAGTCGAATTTTTCCGACTAATGGAGGATACTATACAGTGGCATGAACCTGAATTTTCGGGAAGAAGGACAAAACACACAAATATATAAGAAGAAATACCACCAAAGAATTACCACTCAGTTTCAATTTCATCGAACGTATGAGTCTTGATTATTATGTTGGCGACTGTACACTCCCCTACCGTTGTGGTGACCCTTCCCCGTTGCCAGTACCTACGGCGATATGCTCTGTAAAGATTAATTCACTTCTTGCTGTGTATGCAGAGAGAGAGAGAGAGAGAGAGAGAGAGAGAATTTGGAGAGCCCCGTACTAGGGATGGAGTTAATAAGTCCGAAAAGCCTCTACTAAGGGGAAGGAAATCACGTGAGGGTTGCAAAAACACGAAGAAAAAAAGTCCACCTGTTGAACAAGATAATTTCATTTCCTTTGTGTCGGCTGACTCTAAGCTGCAGAACCAAATCGTTACCGCCACCAGCGCCACAACTAGGCAATACTCGTATATGCAACGCAGTTTGTATTTCAACACCAGCGTCGCACACCTCCGTCCGGTTAATGAGCTGAGCCACTGAGCATCATAATTCTTTACAGACAACCTTGCTTTTGGTGTACCTGGTCATCTGTGAATTATATCTACCTCTCTGCAGACTAATTTTTCACAGCCGAACCTGCTTTTCATTTCTTTAAGCGTCAAATGTTTATTGCTCACTGTTTACCTTTTATTTTTCCCTATATGAGCTTGCATTTGATAAGCGCGTTTGTGTAAAATATTTAAAGCTGACAACTAAAAAAAACTAGATGAACCTACTTTTGATCCACGTGATCATCCGTGAAATAAATTATGTGTAATTGACTGTTCCTGGCAACCTCCTTCGAGATTAACCATTTCACTACGATTATGCACACACACACACACACACACACACACACACACACACACACACACACACATATATATATATATATATATATATATATATATATATATATATATATATATATATATATATATATATATATATATATATATTCATACTGTATATATGTATGTATATTCTGGGAGTCTTCAAACGACTGAGGTAACTTTAGGAAAAACTTTCTGAGCTGGAGAGGTTAGATATGACTTCCACTAACCTGTTCGTTACTAGAGGTGCTGTCTAAATAGCTTTTTTTTTTTTCTTTCTTTTTTTTTATGTGTCCGACTCTGGGCATAGGCTTCACAGCCTGCTATCAAGGCCCAGCAGTCCTCCTACATACCATACACCTCTACATGTCACCACTTCGGCGCTAACACCCACTGTCCTTATTGAATACATGCTAGGGCTGTCTCATACAGGACTGGTGTATTGGTATTAGCGGGGGTATTTTTACGACATGTCGGCGGGTCTTCTGGTAGATCAGTAAAGCCTGATTTAATGAAATTCAAATCCTTAAACTGTTCCCTGCCCCAGCCGGGATTCGAACCTGGGTCCGTTAGGACTGCAGGCCACCTCTTTACCGATTGAGCCAGCTGCATATGATTGTCGTCTAGGTAGTAAGAATGATGGAAAACGTTATCGAATCAAGGGGTTAAGGAGTCTGGCTATAGATAGACAGACAGGCAGACTAACAGATATATAAACAGACAGATATATACAGTATATATAACGGTTCACAAATCCTTTACAGTGACACTCTCAGCCGAGCTCTCGCCGAGGTAACATCTCTGCTTAGTGAAACGTGGATTGACGGCTCCATAGACTTTCTCAGCATTTCACCATCGCACCTCACAGAGCTTTCGAGTTTTTCCTGGCTCTATCCTTTTCTCCCAGCTCTTTCTTTTCGGTTTCTTTTCCTTTCTCTTCCTTTTCAGCTACTCTCCGGCTGCCATCTTAGAGTCCCTGCCGTAGTACGACGCCGAACCCTGAAGGAATACCGTTAGGGTATCTCCATGAGGGGGGGCCTTAGAGGCCTGGTTATAGGAGGCGGCAAGGGTTGGCTCTGTTAGGGCTAGGTTAGGTAAGTCCCTCACGGGGCAGTGACGGGGTCTCCTGCGTCGCCCTTTAGAGGGCGGGGAGTTTAGGCCCCCGTTACTGTAGGGAACCGCCGGAGAGTCTTGCCCTTTTCTCTCTCTCTCTCTCTCTCTTTTTTTTTTTTTTTTTTTTTTTTTTTTAATTTATCTTTATTTTATTTTTTTCTTTTCTTTTTCTTTTCTTTCTTCAGCTATATCCCTTTACCTATCCCCTTTAGCTTACCTCATTCTATTTTTATTTTTAGTTTCACATCCTTTCACTTTACTCTATTTTTACTTTTATTTTTCATGCTCTGTGTCTGCATGTCCGTGTGTCTGTAACATGGAGCCTCCACCCAAGCCTGCTCTGACGTCTTCCCCTAAGACATCCCAGGCTAAGAAACCTCGTCTCACTGGTCCAGAGTATGACCCAGAAGACTTTTTTGAATCTACCCCGGCCATGAATACCGACCTAGACTCTGACGAAGTGGATCGTGCCTCTGCCTCTGCCATGACCTCCAAACCTGCCCAAGACCCAAGCCACGCCCCCGGGGCCTCAGAGAGCTCCGCCTTAGATCCTGGTCAACCCACTGACGATGCTGATGGCTTCACCCTGGTTAAAAAAAAACGCCGCTCTGCTGCCAAGACCACGCTCCCCCTTGAGCCCTCCACTACCTCATCCTCTGAACCCCACAACCGCACCTCACCACCTTCACACCCTCACCCCCGGTCCTCCACGCGCCTGCAGATGCCGCCACCTCCTGCCACTTCTCAGCCCCCTCATCAATACCCAGGCTTCATTATCACTCCCAATGAGAACTTTTCCTCTACTTATGACATCACTAATGCAATTGCAGCAGCACACCCCTCCTTAAAATTCAAAATGGTCCAGCTTAAAAACCAGGACACTGCTATCGTTCCCCTCGATGATGCTTCTCACGACATCCTCCACACCTTGAACACTGTTGCCGGAAAACCTATCAGCATCCAAAAACGCGACCCTAACCTCACCCCGCATAAATTTGTCCTCACAAAATACCCGACAAATTTTCCCATGGCGGCAGTCCTAGACCACGACTCAGTCGAAACTGCCCAGAGATGCAACGTACAGGGACAAAATACCAGGCAAGTTATTGTCACTATCAGGGGAACTGTCCCTCCACTCCTCGACCTAGGACAATGGGGCTCATACCACCTACGCCCTTTCATCCCAGAACCCCTCCGCTGCTTCAATTGCCAGCAATACGGACACCACCAATCACGGTGCTCCCGCCGCCCAGTTTGCGCCATGTGCAGCGGCCGCCATGCCACCCAGGAGTGCCTAGACAAGTTCAAGGCCAAGCAGCCGGTCGCTGCACGTTGCCCGAACTGCGGCGGGAAGCACCATGCTTGGAACAAGGTTTGCCCTGCCAGGAAGGAACGTGTGCAGTGGGGGATAGAGAGGGAGACACGTTGGGTCCAAGACCATCTCCCTGTACCCCTAGCCTCTCCAACCACCAACGCCTGGGGCGTGCCCCCCATCATCCCCCGAACCTCGTCTCTCCCTCTCCCTCCTCCACAGCCCACCGAGTTTCCCCCACTACCCAACCCCACCCCATCCCCATCGGCTTTCCACCCACAAAGAAACCCAGCTCGCCAACCACGTACCTTAACCCCGCAGCCACCTCGCCACCCCCCCTCCACCCCACAACACACCGACGCCAGCACACAGACCAACATAGACTCCTCCACCCAAACCTCACCAGACACCACTTATCTCCCAGGCCTTGCCACCACCAGCATAGAGGACTTCAGATCCCTAAGCCGCCACCTATGCACCACAATAGCAGAGGAACTCGGAAAGATCCTGGGACAACAATTCGACCCCAAACCCCTCCTCCAGGTAACCCACCAAGCCATACAACAGTGGATCGAGCATCCAGATCGGACCAACGCCACCCCCGACAAACTCCCCCCAGCCACCCCCACACTACAGGTGCCACTCCAACCCCCACCAACCCCATCCAACCCAGCCACTGCCCACCAACCACGCCACCGACACCGCCAAAACTCACGATCCCGTGCAACACCAGCATCACGGGATCCAAGAAACAGAAGCCGCTCCATCTCCATCGACAGGCCTCAAGAACACCTTGGCAAGCATGCAGGAGCCCCCAGCCACCGACATCACACCCCCTCCGGGGAGAAAGGGAGACCCCGATCCAGATCACCACTTCCCACATCCACTCCATCAACCAGAATGACATAAACACTGCAAGCCACCCCCATACCTCACAACAAATCACCCTCCTTCCACATCTCTTCGCATACTGCAGTGGAATATCAACGGTGCCTCTGCAAAACGTTCTCTGCTCGAGGAGGCTGCCCATAAAGACAACATCGATGTCTTCCTCCTGCAGGAAACTCTTCTTAACAAGCGCCAACCACTGCGGTTGCGGGGTTTTACCCCCTTCCTTCTTCCCTGTGCTCGTGGCGGTCCCCGAGGCTGTGCCATCCTCGTCAGAAATCACATCCCTGCAATAGCCATCGACCCCCTCCCAGACTGTGGACCCAGAGCTGAAATTCAGGGAGTAGAACTCACCCTGGCAAACGGAAATATAAAAATCTTCAACGTCTATCGTCCGCCTGCAGCCGATCTATACCTGGGAGAGCTTTTCGCCCTTTCACAATCAGAGGAAATATTCATAGGGGGGGACATGAATGCCCACCACATGTGCCTCGGATCCCGAAGCCCAGCTAACCCAACAGGACGCCACATAGCTCTAGTACTTGAAGAAACCCCGACCATATCCCTCCTCAACAACACCAATACCCCTACGCACCTACAGGGAGGTAGGCTGGATCTCTCCCTTGTTTCCTCCACTCTCGTTCCTCGATCCACTTGGGAGATCCACCCCACCTTAACATCAGATCACCACGCCATCCTCTGCTCCCTAGGAATCACTCCCCTACCGAAGCCCCCTGGGCCCCCCCCACGATGGAACACGAAACAAGCAAACTGGGGCTTATTTACAAACACCCTAGACCACCATCTCCTTACCCTAGACCCCTCACCTGATCTTGACAGCCATGCCAACCAAATCACGGAGGCCTTCCAGGCGGCAGCAGACGCAGCAATCCCCATCACCGGTCCTCCAAAACACTTTCACAAAGACCATTGGTATTATAACCCTAGGGTCAAAGAGCTCAACCACCATCTAAACAGAGCTAAAAAGATCTACCGCTCCAACCCCACCCCCGATGCACTAAGATATCTCCAAAGTGTTATCAGGCACTCTATAGCGGAGAAGAACAGCATAAAAGAGCAGAAATGGCTGGAGTGGTGCCAGTCTCTGGGAGCTCACACCAATCTTGGCTCAATTTGGAGGAAACTAAAAGCAGTCTCTAGCCCTCCCACTGCCCGCCCCCCGACCCACCCCAACCCCCGTGGAAAGCTGAGGACATGGCTGAGGCCTTTGCCCTTAGAACCTCCCCCCAACAACTCCCGCTCTCCACCAGACGCAAACAAGATGACCTACACCAACACAGAGCACATCTGATCCACATTAATAAAAACACCCCAGCCGAGACAGACTGCCCTTTCACCAGACACGAACTAACACACACCTACAAAACTAGCACCGACACCGCTCCAGGTTCAGATGGGATTACTTACAGCATGCTTTCACATGCGGGTCCAGTGACTAGGAAGGCCTTCCTTGACCTCCTCAACCACTCCTGGACCCTCGGACGTATACCCTCGCAGTGGAAGCGTGCTGTAATCCACCCCATCCCTAAACAAAATGACCCCAACAACCCCCGTCCTATCTCCCTTCTCAGTTGCCTTGGCAAAACTGCGGAGCGAATGGTTCTCCACCGTCTGACTTGGTCACTGCCTCCCCCACACAGCCACATCTTCGCCTACATCAAGGGCAAAGGTGCCTCAGAATGCCTCAGCTCCTTCCTGTCTGAATTCCGAGGAGGCAGAGGTCTAGCTGTCTTCATAGATCTCGAGAAGGCCTTCGAGCTAGCATGCCCAGAGGCTATCCTCGCAACCCTGGCACGCAGGGGAGTGAGGGGTCGCCTCCTTTGCTGGCTCGAAGACTTCTTCCGAGATCGTGAAGCTGCTGTCCGCTTCCAAGGATTCACCTCTTCCCCCCACAAACACCAAAATGGCACTCCACAAGGCAGCATTCTCAGTCCAACCCTATTCAATGCCCTTGTGGAGTGCCTCCTACACATCGACTTTGGACCTGGGATCAGACTGCTGTGTTATGCAGATGATCTAGCCCTTGCCATCCACAGAGGTCCTTACCATGCTCAAGGCCAGAAAGCCCTCTCTAAAATACACTCAGCGTGCCAAGAACTCGGCCTCAAAATTAACGCCACCAAAACAAAGGCCCTCCCTATCAACATCAGACCTCCCATCAACCAACTGAGCCTCGGGCAAACGCCCATTGCATACGTCACCACACACAAATACCTGGGCGTGACCATCGATTCCCACTTCTCTTTCAGACCCGAAGTTGCACGCCTGAGAGATAAAACCAAAACCAGGATCTCGGCACTGAGAGCTCTAGCAGGCAAAGGGGGTGGAGCCACCTTTAAGGTCCTCCGCCTCTTTTACATGCAGACCATCAGATCAGTCATAGACTATTCCGCACCTGTTCTCCCAGCAATTGATGCAGGACACTCCCAAAAACTAGAAGTCATACAAAATGAAGCCATGAGGATCATGTCCGGCTCTCCGAGGTGGACAAAGCTTGTCAACCTCCGCCTCGAGTGTGACCTCATTAGCCTTAACCTCCGCATCCAAACTCGTGTTGCTACCCTTGCCACCAAACTAGCCCGCAGTGCATCTCCACTCCCCCTTTTATCACGAATCAAAACATCAGTAGGCCTCCACCCTGAGATACTCACGGGTAGCTGGCTCCACAGCACAGCCAGAGCCATCCACGCCCTCGAGACATCCTCATTCATAAATCAAGCCCCTGACTCTCTTGCCCCCCACTATCGCCCCCAAGCCCCATGGGACCCCCCTTTGTGCAAAACAGTCATCACCAATACACCTCCCAAATCACACACCCCCACCCAGCAACTCCGCCAAGAAGGCCTACAGCGCATCCACACCATCACCCCAAAGGATGCTGTCACCTACTATACTGATGGCTCTGTCTCTGATGGTCGAGCAGCTGCAGCCTTTGTCTGTGAACAAAGAGCACAGGGTTTCCGCCTAACCAACGGAGCTTCCACACTACAAGCGGAACTGGTGGCAATAGCAGCTGCACTAAAGGATGCCCTGCTCCATAACCCTTCATCCGCTATCATCATTCACTCCGACTCTATGGCAGCCGTCCACACCCTTAGACAGCCTCTTCCCACCGACAACATCTTCATCATCACAGACCTACTTGCTACAACCCAGCAAATACAGGATGCAGGGGGATCAGTCATTATACATTGGATCCCCAGTCACGTAGGCATCAGGGGCAATGAAAAGGCAGATGACACTGCGAGACAAGCAACATTACGCCCCACCATTGACATAGAGACAGCACAGAGCTTCTCAAACATCAAGAGGCAAATTCAATACCGCGCAAAAGCCCTCAGCCGAGAAGACCACAATCAGGAAGTACAGCTCGGCTCTCCTTCTGCAATGTGGTTTGCCCAGGCCACTCAATACGCGCCACTCAAACCATCTCTGCCAAAAGACAATCGCTTGCTCAACCAACTCCGCCGCCTCAGATTGGGATACCCCAGCCTACCTGAACTAGAAACAGCAAGCGACCCCCCTCCCACAGAATGCGAGCACTGCCAAGCCGACACCCCTTACCCACTGCTCCATTACCTTCTTCGCTGCCCAGTCACCTCCCGCCTCAGGGCAAAATTCACCTACCCTAATCCTGACATTCCTAGAGCCCACACTGCAGCAATCCCACTCAGCACCCTCCGAAAGACCGCAGCCAGCATCGTTGCCACCGCCCCATTCAGTGCCCTCCTTCAAGTGGTGCAAAGCACGCACCCTCCACCCTAATTTTAATTATTTACTTATTATTATTATTATTATTTTTTATTTATTTATTTATTTTTATACATAAAGCCTAAGAAACAGTGTGCGCACAGGGCGGCACGTCCGCCCTGTTCACACGGCCTGTCTTCCCCATTCACACCAAAGCCTAACCCCACCGACCGGGCTAATGTATGGCCCGGCCTCCACTATAGGTGGAGGAAATCTTAAAACGAACGAACGAACTTTACAGTGAACTTGTTTTTCATCCGTAGGTTTTTGTGGGGATTATGTATAGTTGACTTCGAGAGCAGCCCCTCAGGGATTAAGACGTCTGGCTATAGATATAGAGTTAAGCCCCTTCTCAAATTATTTATGGACTAACATACTTTTCATACACGTATTTATGTGGGGACTATGGATAGTCCACTGTCCTGTAAGCTGAAAAGGAGAATCATTGTATTTTAGGAGCGAATATTGGTTATGTGCAGTGGATGGGGCACATTTTAATTATATGGTTTTAGTGACGATGGTTATTATTTTCAGGTGGGCATCAGTTGAAACAGTGGGAACTGTAGTCAGACTATGGCTTATTTATTTACCATCATTATAACGAGGTGGAAAGATGAGGTGCACGAGAACGAATGGGAAGGCGGTGTGTTGTGAGAAGAGGGGTAGTTAATGAGTAAGGATAGAAACGCTTTGAAGCCCCTTTGTTGGGGTTAGCCTTCACAAGATGCAGCGTCGGCCAAGAAAGATCATCGTCATCATCAACATTATTAATGTAGAGAGTATCATTCACAGAAATCCCTACAAATGCAATGAAACTTATTATATGCGGTTTTCACTTACTTCTAGGGTTTTCATCATTTATTCTCCATGTGAAGTGTTCCTCTCCCTCCTCGTGTATATTGTTAGCTGTTATCTGAACCCTTCCCTCATTTATTGCTGTCCCTAATATCTCCTTTCCTCTATTACTGTCTTATATTCTCGTTTCTCATTATATCTTCCCACCCGTTCTCCCTCCCTTCCTCTCTCTCTCTCTCTCTCTCTCTCCCTCTCCGATCTCCGTCTCCTTCCTTTCATTTTCTCAATTCTTCAGGAGTTTCCCTTTGAGAGCGTTTCTTCCTTTTGATGCGTCTTACTGTCATTATTCTTTCTTTCTTCTCCCATCTTTTGTCTCACTTCCTTTTATTCTCGCTCTTTGTTCACTCAGCCCCATCCTCTCGGTGAAGCTCGGATTTAACTTTTCAATAACTCTCGCCTTTGTCCACTCTTAAAAACGGCCTTCAGGCGTGCGAGGCTTTCACATATTCTTTTTCCCGCGTATGTTTAATCCATATTTACGTCCCTGGAATTCGATATCTGGAGGGAAAAAAAAAAACGAACGATAATAATATTCGAACAAGAGCATCCCTCACAGAGCCAACCCAGCCTGTGCCAACCAGCCAGCCACCTCAGTGTGAGAGCGCCAGGCACCAGCAGAGGATCCAATCGGTCCGCCAGTGCGATACGAGCCGCGGGAGAGGTTGGACGTAGGCTCCTCTTGCTCTCGTGGCCCACTTGCCCTGATGAGAATTTTTCCCCCAACTCCATTTTCGTAAAAGACACATCCACATTCTTGAAGTCTGAGACAGAACTCTTTGTGCTCAAGGAAACTTGACCCTTACTCAAACAAAAGAAACTTCTTGGGTAAACTTTTGCCGTGCCTGGAAAAAGCTGCAAAAATAATCGCCGCAGTGGACAAGGAAGGCTGTTTAAACTTTGCCCAGCTGGAGACCCATACTAATTTCTCCTCCCCCGTCGCAAGTATAAAGTTTTAAGTAATAACGTCAGCGAGGCAGAAGTGAGGCAAGTTGAGGCAGTGGGTGAGGAGGCAGGACAAGGGTGAGGCAGGGCAAGGCAGCCAGGTCTCCTCTCCCCCCCGTACCCCCCCATCGCACCCACCTGTTAGACGGGATGAGGAAAGTGAGGCACAAGATGAGTTTCCCTCCTTCTTCCTCCTTCTTCCCTCCACTCCTGCTGCTGCTGCTCCTCCTACTGAGTCCAGGTGAGTGTTCGGCTGAAGAAATAAGGTGAAGTATCTGTGAATGACACCTATTATTCAAGTTAACCCTTTCAGTATGATGACATTTTTTTCTTGCTACCTCCCAACGACGTTAATGAACCTGGGAATGGCCTCTCGTCCTGAAGAGGCTAATGGAGGTAAACTATAACCCCTCGACGATGTTATTTACCTGTGGATGGCCTCTAATTGAAGGGGTCAAAGAAGGCTATAGCTAACCCGTCAAGTACGAGCTAAATAAAGCACTTTCAAATAGCAAAAATAAGAAATATGTCATTGTGGTGCAGAGGCTTATGACTGCATTTAAACAGGAAAGACTGTACACGTGGAAGAGGCAGGTGATATGTGAACAGGTAATTGCAGGTAAATACGATGTAAAGGCATAAGGTGGTTGTTAGAGCATGTAATTAGTAAGGGCATATGTACAAGGAATTACAACAGGAAATCTGGCCAGGTCATTTAGTCAGTAATAAATGTAAATAATGAGTAAATGTAGTCTGGAAATTAGTGTTCTGATGATTATGAGTACATGTAACTAGGAAACTGGTATACGGAAGCTGGAAATAAGTACATGCGAGGTGGTAGAACAGGTAAAAAAATGTACGAATAAATAAGCCTATTACAACAGATGTACAATTAGTTCCGTGTATCTAAGCGGGTATATAAAATTAACCTGGATATGTAAGCAGGTTCTTAGACGGTTGGAGCACGTAAGCTGGTAGTTAGAAGTTTTTTAGTGTCTGAGCAGGTAGGTAAGTTAGCTAATTGGTTCTGTAGAAATAATTAGGAAGTAAATTAGGAAGTTACATCAGGTAATCATAGGTTCAGTGCAGGTAGTTACAACAGGTAATTTGAGTACGCAACCAGATAAATATAACAGGTGATTATCGAAGAAGGTGATTAGGATAAAAAATGATGTAGTCAGAAGAGGTAATTGGTTCGTGTAAGCAGTTAGTTTGTACCTATTATAGGTAATGAGAGCAGGTAATGATATTTGTGCATGTAAACATGTATCACACTGTCGATAATGGAAGATGAAAACTGGTAATTTGCATAATAGGTAGTACACAAAAAATGTACATTTAGGTATGTAATTAGTAGGCTACTCTGGGATGAGATTTCACTACCTAAGCAGCATGCAATAAGTATTTATTGGCAGGTAATGTGAGCTTGTGACAATGAGACACCATGCAATCAGATTTAAGTACACATAAGCGAATAATTACACTGCAATTAGCAATATTATCTCTTCAGTACGATTATGTCTTTGCAGTATGATCTTGCTGCTACCAAATGACTTTTATGAGCTTAGGAGAGCCCTGACCCCGTAGGGAAGGGGTTAATGATGGCTGCTTATAACTTCTCCAGTTTCAAAGTGTCCAACCTCAAGTAAAATCGTATGGGGAAGGCAAGAATGAAATAAAAATGACGTCCTTGGGCTGAAGAGGTTAAGTATCGTTCCTCAAGCAAAAAAAAAAAAAAAAAAAAAAAAAAAAGGAATGTTTGGCAAATTTTGAATAACCATAAGATTGTGGATACTGGGATATGATTTTAATTTAATGAGTGAAAAGTTTTATCCCCTTCAGCCTAATGACCTCTTTTTTCATTCGTGATAGCACCAGACGACTTTATTTTAGCAAACGATAGATGTTTTGAACTTGAGTCTTCAGTCAGTTTTATTCAACATAAGAGAGAGATATTTCGAAATGGAGGAAATAGATAAAGCCTTCATTAACCCTTTCAGTACGAGGTCTTTTCAAAGTTAAAGAAAATTGCTTGGAGGGGGCTAGAATAAATTGAAGTAAAACGTCATCGTAGTGAAGGGGCTAAAACGGTAAGGTATACCATACACTTCCAAAAAAATTTCGCAGTTTCATAATGAATGTGCACAGCACAGCGACGATGTATATATATATATATATATATATATATATATATATATTTTCTACAGCGATGTCTCGGTCAATAATCCAATCACACTTCTGGGAGGCCCAACTAATAGCACGAGATTTAATTCCCTCGATTGCTGTTGATTATTTCAGTAAGATTTCACTTGTTCGGGCACGTTTCGAGACGGTGTACTGACCGAAGTTGTATGTTACGTACCCGCAGGTAAGGGGGACACAGTTGTGGTCAGTAACTCATTTTGACCAGAAACCATGCTATTAAAAAAATGGCAAGATCTTGCAAAACAGCTCAGTAAATAGTAAATGATATAAAATACCACTTGAAAAGTTCGACATCCACCAAGTGTAAATGGATTATTGGTCCATCCATCCATCCCTTCACGAAGTGAATAAAACTGTCCGTGAGTGGCATGAATTAAAAAGTCATCGTAGTAAAACATTTAAGTACAGGTAAGCAGGTAATGAATCATAAATAACATACGCGATTGATCATGCAAGACTCGAGATATTTAAACTGGCACCTGCAAAATAAACCAGCAAGTAAGAAGGACAATAAAGGTGAGAGAACAACAAACAGGTAAGAATATTTTAATACAGGTAAGTCACCTCAGTTTTTGCTAAATAATTAAACGCACACACACACAGTATATATATATATATATATATATATATATATATATATATATATATAATATATATATATATATATATATATATATATATATATATATATATATATGAAAAAAAAAAAAAATAGGATGGATGGACAGTGTGAAGAGAGCACTGGATGCGAGAGGGATGTCTGTTGAGCAAGGAAGAGTGGCTGTGCGTGACAGAAATAAATGGAGAGAAATTGTGAATGAATAAGTGATGACGCAGCCCTGAGGGGATATTCTCCCGCATTTGGTCTGATCAGCTAGTCAGGTCAGGTGCGGGTAAGGGGATGGGTCTGTTATGATGTGGCAGGGGTAAGCCAGATCTGCTGTCGGGCCCTGCTGCGGATGTCACTGATTGCATTGCGCAGTTGACCCTTGGGCGGTGTGGTGCGGTGAAGATCTGTCCGTTCTCCCCTTGGGGCTAAGATGCGAATGATTGTGTTTGAATGGATGAGTAACTGGGGAGTGTGTCGTCCTGTCTTGGCTACCTCCTTTTCCTTGGGAGAAGCAGCCTAGGTATATATATATATATATATATATATATATATATATATATATATATATATATATATATATATATATATATATATATATATATATATATATATATATCAGTGGGTTAGAGCGCTCCGCTCTGACCGAAGGGTCGGAGGATCGAATCTACCCAAGGGTCATTGGTAGATATCAGGAAGGGCATCCGGTCATAAAATGCTACACGCTCCAGTCCAAAAGTCCTCTACCCAGGGGCAACGCCTTAGCCCTTCGGGGATACCTGGCGTAAAACCAAATTATTTTATTATTTTATATATATACTGTATATATATATATATATATATATATATATATATATATATATATATATATATGAAATGTGTCGGTGCCTAACCTCTTCACTGGGATATCTGTTTATCTGTTTTATCCTGGTGCTGGAGAAGGACGCCTTCACGACGTGGTGGCATTCATATAACTGGACGGCTCCACTATCAAGTTATACAAATGTCCTTCAGTTCCCTCCTACTGCCTCCAAAGTAGGATGGTGGACTTCAGGATGAGGGCAACTTCGGTCTGCAGTCCACTGGGTTCACGTCCTCAAGAGCCTGAGGTTCTAACTTATATAATTATTCTGGCAACTACAAAAAGGTTTTACGTAAAAAGGACTTCTTGCATTCAAGGGATAAGAATAACCTTTAACCTCTTCACTATGAGAGAAGTCTTCCCTAAGCAATGTAAAATCGTCCGGCGGTGGCAAGAAGTACAAAAGACGTCATCGTACTGAAGAGGGTGGCCAGGCAAAAATGAACGAGCAAGTAAAAGCGACAAATGAGATAAGATTAATTTAGCAGGTAATTTAACTTTAAGGCCTCGTTATATCGAAGTATACCCTTCATTACCAACTTTTTATGTATGAAAACCCGTATTAACAAAATCTGACAAAAATTGGAATATGCTGGTATTTTTGCTTCATTTTTTTTTTCTTTTTTTCTTTTTTTTTTGTATCGTGTCAGCAGAATTTAGTTCAGACAAAAAGTTTCTAGGTTTCCTTTTTATAATTAATTACTGTGTTAACCTTCAGTCCAACGAAGCCTTATCATTAGTCAGGTAAAAAACAGCCACCTTTATTTTATTATTAAATCAGGAAGCGTCTTTAGAAAATATGGGGCTTATTAAGTCTACCCTATATCGAATATCCTCAAATCAAAGTCTCCCTCCAAAAAAAAGAAAAAAATGTCGGTGGTTAAAAAATAGGTCCTCTGATGGAACCGGTAAATTGGCATAATAACGGGTGGTTATTTACTCTCCTTTTGCACCACCCTGTCATAAAACTTCACTGCTTTGTCAGGAAAATTTTGGAGAGTCCCTTAGGTCCGTAGTGCTTTGACGTCAC
Organism: Coenobita brevimanus; assembly: GCF_032717465.1. NCBI lineage: Eukaryota > Metazoa > Arthropoda > Malacostraca > Decapoda > Coenobitidae > Coenobita > Coenobita brevimanus. Next base: position 44,571,848 of record NC_137024.1, on the reverse strand, counting down.
TTGAACACTGGTTATGTGTTTTTTAAGTTCCTGTGTATATAAGACTCTAATAATCGTAGGAGTTTATGATTAGTTGAGAGAGAGAGAGAGAGAGAGAAAGAGAGAGAGAGAGAGACGGCATAATGCTACCGAGTGAATTAAATTAGCAAGAGATGAATATACAGTAACAAGGTGAAGGAGAGAGAGAGAGAGAGAGAGAGAGAGAGAGAGAGATAGCATAATGCTAATTAGTGAATTAAACTGGCAAGAGATGAATATACAGTAACAAGGTGAGAGAGAGAGAGAGAGAGAGAGAGAGAGAGAGCCCTGACATTCTCACACATTACGTCCAAATCACGTACCCGTATCTACTGTATTGTGTAATAAGGTCAAAGGTCAACATTAGTGATATACAGAAGGGATTATTATGCAGAATTAATTGCTGCACTGTTAAAATGTCCCTCAGCTGAATAAAATCGTGTGTTATTAACCTTAATGAAGTAAATAAGCTCTTAATAATGGAGGTGTTAATAAAGAGTAATCGTCAGCTGAAGAAAATCGTCTTGTAAGCCTGAATGAAGTAAATCAGTGCCCGTAAAAGTGAAGGGGTTAATCGAGACAGCTTTATTTCTTTTAAGGGATAAATTTTCCCTTAAAAGAACAAAACTGTCTTGATCTAGCATGAATGAAATAGCGTGCGTAACTGCTTCACTGGGCCGTTCCGACCAATGATGTATTTTAAAGTAATATTCTTATCACCACCAGACGACTATATTAAGAAAGAACCTCTGTTAGTGAGAGGTTAATGAAGGCTATATCTAATCTCTGAAGTTCCAAAATTATATACCATGCTCAATAAATTCGTCTGCAAATAGTAAATAAACAAAAAAGTAATCAGTGTGAAGGAATCAGCCAAAGGGATCATGCAGAACTATGCTGAGGCTTCCCTCAGCAGGTAAACCCCTTCTGTCCGATCGCACACTTTTAATTTTATTCTATTACCGAACGATTTTATGCAGCTTATGGAGAACACCTGAGTATTAAATAGGGGGATTATTTTTAAGCCAGAAAAATAAAAATAATAAAAGGGACGAAGATAAGACGTTTTTAAAATTCAACTACCCGGCTTAGTGAGCTATATTAAACCTCTGAATATACTCACCTGAAGGCAGCAAAAACGATGTGATAATACGAATCGGTGTTCTGGGGTTAAATCGTCTGGGGTAAGTCTGAATGAGATACCCAAATCCGTCCGTAACAGCGATAAGGTTAGAATCCATCGGTGTAGTTTTTAATGGTCTGCTAAAATCTCAAACAGCCTAATAAAAACGTCTTCTTATAGCCTGGATGATACAACGAAGTGTATCCATAGCAATATACATAAGATTTGGAGGCTGAAATGCACTTCCAGTATATACAGATACTTGGGAATATGTTAAACTGTGTACAGTCAATGACTAGCCTGGAAAACGAGCTACAGGTTACACACACACACACACACACACACACACACTCCTCTCTCTCTCTCTCTCTCTCTCTCTCTCTGGGCCCACGAAGTATTTCCGTGTATTCATCTCTTGCTAATTTAATTCATTCGCGAACATGCTAGCGCCCCCCAGCCCCTCTCTCTCTCTCTAAACTAGCTCATTCTCTTAACATTATACATGCAGGGAGTCAACATTCAACATTTAATTATATTCAACGTTCAGTGTTTGGTATTCATATAATGTGACAGAGCAAAAATATTCATTGCAAATAAATATAATTAATTAGGATTCGGGTGTGAGTAGAGAGAGGGTAAGCGAGGGGAGGGGAGGGGAAAAGGAAGGCTAGTGAGGGGAGGGGTGGGAAGGGAAGGGGAGTGAGTAAGTAGGCGGCACTGAGTGGGTGGTTTTGGGTTTGTGTGTGTGTGTGTGTGTGTGTGTGTGTGTGTGTGTGTGTGAGAGAGAGAGAGAGAGAGAGAGAGAGAGAGAGAGAGAGAGAGAGAGAGAGGTGATAAGAAGCAGAAGCAGTAGGAATAGCAATTAGAGGGAAGGTCAAAAAAGAGATGAGAAAAAGAACCGAGGTTTTACTGAAGCAGTGCAAGAGAGAGAGAGAGAGAGAGAGAGAGAGAGAGAGAGAGAGAGAGAGAGAGAGAGAGAGAGAGAGACTACACAAACACTTATAGTAGCCCTCGCCATGGTAGTTAAAGATAGTGGAATGGGGAGAACAGATTAGAGAAAGTGTGAGTAAGGGAAGGGAGGGGGAGAGAGAGTAAGAGACAGAAATGACAGGTAGGAGAGGGTGATAGAGAGAGAGGGAGACAGATAGTGGCACAGACGTAACAAGAATAGACGGAGAGCATGATAAGGGAGGGGGACAAACTGTGTGTGTGTGTGTGTGTGTGTGTGTGTGTGTGTGTGTGTGTGTGTGTGTGTGTGTGTGTGTGTGTGTGTGTGTGTGTGTGTGTGTGTGTGTGTGTGTGTGTGTGTGTGTGTGAGAGAGAGAGAGAGAGAGGGTAAAACAAGCAGAGATATTTACGCTCTCTAATAACTCTCTCTCTCTCTCTCTCTCTCTCCTGGGTCTGCAAAACTGTAGATTACCCTCTCTTCCCTTGCACGTACATGAAGCATAAAAGCACACCCAACGCACATGAACACATGCACACATGCGCGACATTTTCCACCTGAAGCGCACACAGAAACAGACACGAGTAACATGAATCACTCGTACACATAAACTCTCTCTCTCTCTGTCTCTCTCTCTCGTTATCCTATTCTATTCTCACTGATATTCTATTCTTCTAGTTTATTCTATTTCATTCCATCTCTCTCTCTCTCTCTCTCTCTCTCTCACACACACACACACACACACACACACACACACACACACACACACATTTTCATATTCTTCCTAATTTGTCTCTCCCTCTCTCGCAAATTCTCTCATTCCCATTACTCTCACATTTTCTCACACGCTCATGTCCCCCTCTCAAACATTTTCTACACCTGCACTTTCAAACAATTCTAGCTTGCACTCAAACATGCTCTCTCTCTCTCTCTCTCTCTCTCTCTCTCTCTCTCTCTCTCTCTCTCTCTCTCTCTCTCTCTCTCCGTTTATTCCACATACATACATACACACATACATCCTTCACACACTGTTTAATTTTTCCAGGTATGTCACTCATATTTCCCCTCTCTGCCCGGCATTCCCGCCTGCCCCCTCTGTCTTACACACATACACATTCCTCACATGTACGCACCCATTTGCATTCTTACACATACCCTGGTCTGAACACGTGGACAAACACACATAAATTCTCTCCCTCTCTTTCCCCCTCTACGCAGTCAAATGTATTCTTTTAAGTACCGTCATCAACTCTCTCTCTCTCTCTCTCTCTCTCTCTCCGCACAGTCATAATATCAACTCTCTCTCTCTCTCTCTCTCTCTCTCTCTCTCTTTTATTTAAACAAGTGTTACAAGAGATGCACAGCTAATACATTGGTGCTGTAGCAAAAGCTAAAGATACAGCAGTTAAAACTATATCTATTTTTGTGGCTAAACCTCTATATTGTAACACCAGGTGGGAATAGAGGTATTAATGCAATTTCAGTATATACATTGATAACTTGCGTATAAACACTTATTGTACTTACATTTGTATATACTGTATAGTCACACATAACACACGCGTATGTATATTTGCACAAAGTTGATTATACATATTCATATATTTACACAAATATGCTCGTATTCATACATATACATATTCATTTACTATATACTACTTATGCATACATATACACATATATATTCATGTATACATAATTAAATCCATACCTTCTTGCACAGTTGAACAACATGCACCAACATAAATTTATACATATCCAGATTACCAAGGAATAACATTGGAATACATTGTATGTAAGTATGGGACTGCACTATTGTCTGCACCAGATGTTGGCCGCCAGTTTCAGCTGCTGGGTGGTAAGTGCTCTGACGTTGATGGTAGCTGTCAGAGTTCCACAGTCTTCATGTAGTGTTGGTAAAGGTGCGTTGGTGTGTACTGGTGAAGGAGTAAGCGATCTCCAGCTGACAGTCACTGGAAAGCACTGACCTCGTGCTACGGGATGACTGTCGCCAGGGAAGCCTCAGACCACCAGATGGGGCACATGTTGCACTTGAGCCTTGTGATGCACGGTAAGGGCAGCAACCTTCCTCTGATGCTCCAAGCTGTCCAAATTCTTTAGTGTTTCTCCTCTCTGACAGGTGGTGGATATTAGGCTCTCAACTCGTCTCTGACCTTATCCAAGAGATAAAGTTGACTTCTAGGACAGGACGTCGATACAAAAGGTGCGTATTAGCGATGGGGACGATCCTGAGCTTTGTAGGGTCATCAGTCCCATGGCGTCTTGGAGGTGCTTGAGACGACGAAGTGCAGTTACTTTTAAGGAAGCTTTGTGTGCTGCCTCATTAATGTGGTGCTCAAAAGGTTAATTTGCTGTCGAACTGTATTCCAAGTATGTCCAGGGGGTTGGAGAGTTTTATCACATCATTTCCTAATTTTAGTTTCCCCTTAGATATACCTACATCATGTTGGACCCAAGTTATTGTCATGGCTTGGTTATTTTTTTTTCTGCTGCAAATTTCAATTACCATCTGCGTCCCCATGATGCAATGTATTCCAGCTGTTGGTTGATGGTGTTTATTACTTGCTGTGCATCTTCTTTCTTGTAAGTGTAGGTTAGAGTGCAGTCGTCAGGGTAAGCATATGATGATGGAAGTTCTTATAGTAGACCGTTTATATATATGTTCCATAGTACTGTGCCAAGAACAGAACCCTGGGGTACGGATGCTCCAATGGGATGACATGTAGATGTTTGGTCCCTGACTACCCACTGATAGTGTCCTGTCAGTGAGGTAGTCACCAAACAACTCCGGCATGCTTCCAGCAATGCCAAGTGCCTCGAGTTTAGCACGCAGACCCTGGTGCTACACACAGTCAAATGCACCAGTGATGTTCAGGGCGATGACTAGAGTTAGGTGTCCGACATCAAGTGCATCATTCCACGAGCGTGACAGAGCGAGCAACAAGTCTGATGCGGGGCGGCCGGGTCTAAATCCAAACTGTCTGCTGCGTAGTAGGTGGTGTTGGTCCAAGAACTTGGTTAGGTGATCAGCAATTAATTTTTCAAGTATCTTGCTTACTACCGACAGCAGGGATATCGGGCGATAATCTGGGGGGTTTGACTTCGAGTTTTTCTTATGTACTAGTACAAAATGGGCATGTTTCCACGATTTTAGTCATACTGTCGTCCGAAAGCAAGTCTGAAATTATATTTTGAAAGGAAGGGCAGGCTCAGTGGCACTGTATATTAGTATGTGTGGATTAATGTCGTCAGGACCTGTGGCTTTCCTAGTGTTTATTGCCTTGAGTTGCTTTAACACCTGCTCCACATTTATTACAATATGATCCAGCTGGTCATTAAAGAGTCGTGGCATAGCAGGGATAGGTCTGTCAGGATCCTGAACTGTCACATTCCCACCAAACATGTATGCCAGCAGCTCTGCCTTGTCACTGCTGCTGGATATGTATGGCTTGTCACTGTTGAATGGAGTTGGGATTCTTGTTTTACAAGGCCTTCTTTTTCCTTTATTAAAGATCATCGCTGTTTTGTGCCCAGGAGATTACCTCTTAACTTTCTTCTGAGGTCAGATTCGTATCTGGACATGGCCCATTTTGCAGCGGGCTTCATATCCTTGCAGGCAGATTTGTGCAGTTGTTTGTTTCTTTGGCCTGGGTGTTTTTTGAAGCGGGTCCAGGCTTTGTATTTTGCCTTTGCAGCAAGCCTGCATCAGTACCCAAACCACAGTTGGTCATCAGGCCTTGTGTTATATATGCGATGAAGGACAAACTCCTGTTGCAGTCTGAAGACATATGATGTTATTTCTGTAGCATTATGGTTTGCATCTCCTGTCAGTAGTGTGTTCCAGTTGATGTGAAAGTTTACGACAAGATGAAATTACGATGATTGGCGTATATACAAACGCTCGCTCGCTCGTCACTCACTCACAAGGCGCATTACTGGAACATGCCATAATCTATCTCTCTCTTTCTCTCTCCTACCGTATACACACGAACGTATTCTTATACATTCTCTCTCTCTCACTCTCTCTCTCTCCATAACATATGAACGCATTCTTATACTCTCTCTCTCTCTCCCCCTCCTCTCCCTCCGTATACACATGAACGTATTCTTATACATTCTGTCTGTCTGTCTGTGTCTGTCTCTCTGTCTCTGTCTGTCTGTCTGTCTGTCTGTCTCTCTCTCTCTCTCTCTCTCTCTCTCTCTCTCTCTCTCTCTCTCTCTCTCTCTCTCTCTCTCTCTCTCTCTCTCTCTCTCTCTCCCTCCGTATACACATGAACGTATTCTTATACATTCTGTCTGTCTGTCTGTCTCTGTCTCTGTCTGTCTGTCTGTCTGTCTGTCTCTCTCTCTCTCTCTCTCTCTCTCTCTCTCTCTCTCTCTCTCACCCACCCACTCTGCGTCATTCTTGCTCTCATAAACCTAAACAAGGCGGCTGCCATAAAACACCAACACACACAAACACACACACACACACACACACACACACACACACACACACACACACACACACACACACACACACACACACACAATATTTCAAGCCCACTCATTATTCCCACTCCCCCCACTTGTCTGTTCACACGTCAGTTCACAAGGGGTAATATTTTCCAGTGTGATATTATATTGCTGCGGGAATATTATGCTTGTGTGGGTTTGTTTTTTTCTTTATTATTCTGAATGGTGAATCTATATTGCTGGAAATTATGTCTGAGGTGAGAGTATTTATTTTTGTGGCGTGATTTTGTTTACCCTGCCTTTTTTGCTGGTAGGGTAATATTTTCAAGTATAATATTTTGTTAATGGTAGTGTATTCTGGTACAGGTTGAGCTATAGTTTATGGTGGAATAGTAATTGTTTGTGTGGTTTTACTTTTATTATCCTGTGGTGTCTTCTTCAATGGTTATTTGTTGGGGTAATATCATGTGGTTTGATTATATTTTGCTTCTGGTACCATTTTCCTGTATGGTAGTTTGCCAGGGTCTACATTTTATTGCGTGAAACTTTAGGGTTGTTTTATAATATTTCGTCTCCCTTTTTTTTGTGTGTGTGTGTGATATTGCTAGGGACAGTATTTTCTCTTCATACTAGCTGGGACAAATTTTCTATTGTTATTTTGATGGAGGTAACACTTTCTATCGTGCTAATATTATGCTAAGGAATATTACCTGCTCAGAGAATATAACCCTGTATTTACACATCGATATTACACTATGCTCGAATATCCCCAGGTCCAGCGTCCCTTAACTGGTTCATTCCTACACTTCCGTTGTTTTCCTCGGGTGATAATACCGACTTAGACCTGCAATTTTGTCTTCATTTACGCACGGATATCATTTTGCTCAGGACATCGCCAGCTGAGGCAGGTGAAAATTGCTTCATTCCAACGGTGACATTAGTTGACTTGGGGATTATTGCCGGCTCAGACGTTTTAAAGTTCCGTTTTTACTCTCGGTACAGTAGCGCTCTTGGCTTGGTGTTTATTTCATCGCAATCGTGTTTGCGAGCAGGTAAGGAGATTCGGAGCGAGGGTCAGTGGCGTGTTTTAGGGATATGAATCAGGGGGGGAAATCTAAGGTACAAGAAAGGATTTAATTAGGGATATGAATCAGAGGAGAAAGTCTAAGGTACAGGAAGGGAATTTATTACGGCTATGAATCAGAGAGGAAAGTCTAAGGCACAGGAGGGTAATTAATTAGGGACATGAATCTGAGGGGAAAGTCTAAGGTGCAGGAACGGAATTAATTAGGGATACGAATCAGAGGCGAAAGTCTATGTTACAGGAAGGGAATTAATTAGGGATATGAATTAGAGGAGAAAGTCTAAGGTACAGGAAAGGAATTCATTAACTTCGTATGGAATGGTAAACAGGTATAAAAATATCCGAAGCAAGGAATAGCTCAGATAAAACTTTGGAGTAGTATTGTTGCTTTTAAATACTCTTACCAGTTGGGAATATAGTTCATTTCCTGACTGTAGCTACGTTCTCTCTCTCTCTCTCTGTTTCTCTCTCTCTCTCTCTCTCTCTCTCTCTCTCTGGTACATAAGGGATATTTTCACATGTAACTCAGCAACGCAACGCCTGCTTCGTTTTGACACGGATATTAATCTTCAGCATGTTCTGTTATTTGATATACCAGCTTACAAATGGAAATACCGACGTCATTTCTACACGGGTAACATATTTCACGTGAATATTATTTTTCTTGAGGAATATTTACAGGGCATGTAAATTCCACAATATGTCAGCACCGGGGTAATATTTACATTTAATATAAATCTGTCTTTTATTATGGTGGCATATATTTACACCTTGTCGGTTCATATCTACAAACTCTGCCACATTTAGATAAAATCATTTCAGTTCTACTCCCATATACTGTACACCATTGTCTTACGTCCATACTCATACTCTTTCCTGATACATCCATTTGCAGACATAAATATATCGATTCACATAATTACGGTACATAATGAGACAGTAAGCAATGACTTGAAACCAAATAATGCTATCTTCAAAGCCCAACATCCATTTCAGAATACTGCGTAACGAGATTCACAACTAATCGATATTACTGGCCGCAGTTGTACTAGGCCAGCACGAAGAAGGATGAATTCTGGTTGTCATTCTCCTTTAATGGCGGAGGTCTAGTCCTGTAGTGGATCATACGAGTATATGGACTCAAAAAGACAAAGATTACTATGGCAATTAGATAAAGATTACTGTGACCTGGAGAACATAACATTTCGACACTACCAGGATAACGTTACTAGCCGAGACACAACACTGCTTCAAAATTAGGCGGGCAGTGCTGTGAACGGTGTATTATTAACCTTCAGATGCTAGGGGTAACTCTAGTATTCACCCCTATCTAAAGCCAGACGACTTGATTCAGCTGAAAGGAGGTCACAGAATCCTGAATGTTAATACCGGTACCGGCACCATTAACCCTCATAGTCGACCCTAGTATTCTATTCCAGCTACAGACATGCAAACTGATTCATCTGAGAGTGAGTAACCTGCGTGTTCCATATCTGAGGCTAGGACAAGATCTTAATGCTAATATAACTCAGTCTTCTTTACGCAACTATTCCTTTACTTACGGTCAATATTTTATGTTTAGAATATTGCCAATCCGGAAAATCTACATTCATCTTAATTTCCAAACCGGTAATACTTATAACTCGATATTATTGCCAGTCTATCCGTCACCTGACGCCGGATCCTGTGAGGGGGGGGGTTCGACATTACGGATCCCAGGCATTTCTCTCCTTACTTGGTATGGAGAGGTACAGTCAGATGCAAAAGTCCGCTCACCTCTCCCGCCTCTCTCATCGCTGGAGTCACAGATACATAGTGAGACGTAGACCCGTATTCTTGTCCGTTATGGAGGCTCCCCAGCACCTCTTCCTTAGCGATTTATTTTTAGATATCGCTGGATAATATCCTTTTGTACGTTATCTATGCATAGTCTGGCGATAATGGAATGATTTATGCAACACTTAGGACAGTAAGGTGCAATAACGAAAGTAAGTCGCTTTGGAAATTGTAATAGGAAGCGTCCTTAACCAACGAGAATACCGGCCATATTGGATGATGATGCATATTATCACACACACACGAAAAATGATACGCGTCTCAGCCCACCACGTCATATTCAAGCGTCTGTGAGTCCAACGATGAGAGGCGAACAGACCTTGGCATTTGGCTGTACCTTGGGGTTGACAGGTATATAACGGAGAGTGGTGTGAGGTGGAGGGAGGGCAGCTTGATGGCTGAGGACACGGTGAAATGGGGGCGATTTGTTCGAGGCCACCCCCTCCGGGATTGAAATGTCTGGCTATGCATAGAAAGACAAACTGACAAAGAATAAATAAATAGATATATGGATGGATGGATGGATGGATTGGCTGACTGAGACTGACTGATTAATTGATTAACTGACTGACTGACTGACTGGCAGATATAGATGGAGAGATAGACAGACAGAAAGACAGACCTGGAAACAACCCCTCTTCGGGGCTGTTCGGCCAGACTGCCTAGGGAACAACAACTACTACTACTACTACTACTAACACCCCTCTTCTCGCGACGCAGCACCCTCTCTCAAAGTAACATTCTCTGTGATTATTACCGTACCAGCTCATACACGTAATATGTCCCTCATTACAACACCCATACCATTTCCACCAAGATGTTATTGTACTCGCACAATATTAACAACGCACAAATCTTACACTCATATACGTAATATTCGAGACTGGTAATACTCTCAACTGAATATTATTTTGTTCAGGGAATATTGCCAGCTCAGGCATGTAATATTTGCTTCATTCTAAGCGCGTACTATGTTCAAAACCTGGATATGATAATAATTTACTTGGGAGAATATTACCAACTTGGATACGTAACATTTCCTTTGTCTCTGCTCGGGTAATATTTTGACCGATATTTTATTTTACTTGGAGAATATTAGCCTACCAGCTCACAGGCTCAAACTCCGCCACACGAGCAGTAATAGCTGTCGATATTATTTTGCTTAAGGAATATTGCCAAGTTCAGGCACGTAATACCTGCTTCATTACTACACAGAGATGACATATATTCAGCAAAGGTGTTATCGTACTTAGAGACGTATTACCAGCTCACATATTACACCCTTCTTCATTTGCTAACTGGTAATACTATCAGGATGGCGATATTTTTCACGGTTAGCTAAGACAAGGATAATATGTACTTCATTCTTGTATGCTGTTATTCTGAACACACGCCATGACATTAAATTAACTGAAAGACTTTTACCAACTCCTATGATCAATACTTCCTTCACCTTTAAACGGGTATTAATTTTCAACAAGGTTTTATATTAATAAAAAAAAAAATAGCCTACCTGCTCAAAGGCTCAAGCACCACCGAACGACAAACACTTTGAACATCATAATATATTGGTTACGCGAGTATTACCAGCTCAGGCGTGAAATATCCGCCTCATTACAACACGATTTTATTAAGCAAAGGTGTTATTGTACCTGGAAACCATGACCATCTCACAAATGTTAAGCCCCACCTTCATTTCCACACGGTTAATAGTCTGAGCCAGATAATATTATGCTCGAGGGATATTACCAGCACAGTCTAGATACCGGTATATAAACGCGCCTTCATCTGCATGAGCGTATCATTCTGCAGGTGAAATACTGCCAGCTGAGAAGAGGTATAAAATCATTCTTGAGGTAATCTTCTCAATGTGGTATTATCTCTACACTGCCTGACGCCGCATGCCGTGAGGGGTGGGATCGACACACTGATCTCCAAGCATTTCAGCCGTTGATAAGTAACAATCCCCTCTTCCCACAACACGCCATCCTCCCTCATACACTCGAAATATTATCAACTAAAACAAGTATTCATTTTCATTATTCTGGACGAGTAGTACATACAACACTCTCATGGCAGCTTCTACTCTGATGCGACATTTAAGCAAACATTAAACTATCTGATTAACTTGAAGGTAAGTAGAGGAGCCTGAGAGTGCTAATACCATCCTAACTCTTTCATAATAACTTCAACTCTTGTGTTATACTGTAGCAAATACCACATTATTTTCTTCACATAAAGGTGGGTCATAGAAGCCTGTGTGACAACCAGGTATTACTTTACGTGGGAGAATATTGCTGACTCACCTGCTACGCTTAAGTCTGAGATGTAGGCAGGTATTTCTTCAGCTGGTTATACTGTGTTTGAGTAATATTACCAGCTCAGATTTGTAGCCCGATAAATGCTGTGTTTCCAGGCTAGTATTATTTTGAATATGGTGTGGCGTAACGTGTTGCAATATTTACAGTGGTAGAAATGTTAACTTCGCCTTCATTTCCACATGGGTAATATATTCAACGGGTAGTGTTCTGACTGATGAGTATTACCAGCTAGCCTAGACATATTGCTTAATATCTGTTTTAATTCTACACAGACATAATTTTGATCAAGGACTTCCAAGGGGGAGGTGGTGGCTCAATCAGTAGAGAGGTGGCCTGCAGTCCTTACGGACCCAGGTTCAAATCCCGGCTGGGGCAGGGAACAGTTTAAGGATTTGAATTTCATTTAATCAGGCTTTACTGATCTACCAGAAGACCCGCCGACATGTCGTAAAAATACCCCCGCTAATACCAATACACCAGTCCTGTATGAGACAGCCCTAGCATGTATTCAATATGGACGGTGGGTGTTAGCGCCGAAGTGGTGACATGTAGAGGTGTATGGTATGTAGGAGGGCTGCTGGGCCTTGATAGCAGGCTGTGAAGCCTATGCCCAGAGTCGGACACATAAAAAAAAAAAAAAAAAAAAAAAAAAAAAAGTTATGAACAAATGCTTCCCTGGTTTCATATTCACAGAGGTAATAGTTTCAGCTGGTTGTATTCTGTCTAATGAATATTACTGTTTCTGATATATAACCTAATGTGTTACATTTGTACAAAGATATTAACACCAACATTATGTTAATTTCTTTGGTGAATATTACAAACTCCTCAATACTACACTTGCCTTCGTATTCACACGGACAGTACTCTCAGCTGGATATCAATTTAATTGGAGAGTAATATAAACTGAGACACGTAATACTACCTTCACTCTACACTGATATTATCCTGAACACCTAGAGAATATTACCTGCTCAGATGCGCCCTCCACCTTCATTTACACACGGGCAGTAGACGCAGCTATATATTTTTTGCGAGAGTAATATTAGCAACTCAGACATGTGCTACCCGCTTCATCCCACTCGTGTATTATTCTGAACAACAGGCACAGTGATGTTACCTAGGGAATATTGCCAACTCACAGACGCCTTCATTTACATACGGGTGATTATCTCAGTCGGGTTGCATTTACCTGGAGAACATTGCTGTCAGCTCTGCCGTGTAATATTTGGTTCATGTACTGGTATCTAAGGTAAAGGTAGGGGAAGAAGTCATGAGGCGCTGGGGAGCGGTACTCATCTCCGTAACTTATGCCTTTGAGCCTGTGGTGGGTTATTAACCCATTATCTTGGGCTACAACGTCACTACATCATCCAGATTACCACAGTTACTTCCCCTGAGTGTTACCTTTGGTATTCATTTAAGTTACAAACCCACAGTGAACGGAGAAACACCTGAGTACATTGATGCCAGCTGCCTATTCCAGGATTTGAACCTTGGCGATATCGGGCCGACAGATCCGTAGTTAGTAGTGCCATTGGGGCAGTAAGTACTACAGCGGATATAAATATCGATTCACTTAATTACGATTAATAACGTGCTGGTGTGCAAGAGAGTAAAGACAGTTCGTTTCACTAAAGGGATGAAGTACGCTGTTATCTTTTGGATTCGTTTAACCCAAGTGAATCCGATGACAATTTGAAATCTGCTCTTGCTGCTTTAAAACTATCTTATTCAACTCCAGAAAGTCCTCCCATGCGGAGGAAACTGATAAACGATATATTTAACTCCCTTGTCCTCGAAATCCCTCTGTAGCTGAGTATAACCGTCTGGAGATGGCAAGAAACAGAATGTTAATGGCGTCATCGTTGGGTATATATCCACACGACTAATACTAGGAACGCGATAATGTTTTACTTGAATCTCAGTAAAAAAAAAAAATACTCAATCCAACGACGTCACTTTCATTTTCTTTCTACCTCTGAACGATTTTGTTCAGTTTAGAAGAGATTTGCTGAAAAGAGGTTAAGTATAGTCTTCGTTATTCCTTTCGCTAAGAGAGATTTCCCCTGAACTAAATCAAATCGGCTTGAAATAGCAAGAAATAAGTAAAATATTATGTTCTCGTACTGAAAAAGCTTAATATCCACACAAGTAATACTGGAAACGCGATATTATTTTGGCTCAATATTACCGGCTCAGTCAATGCAATATCCACTCCACTCACACAAGCTGTATATTATTTAAAATCAAACATATTTTAACTTTGGGCATCATGAAATAAAAATCAGACATTAATATAATGGACTCGGCCATCAATGGTACAGTACTCGTATCAGTAATATATTTTAGCCGTAATATTTTAAGCCCGATACTTTATGACTGTGATATTTTTAATGGATATATGATCACGTGTATGATTCTGTTACTATATTATTATTATTGTTATTATTATTATTATTACCTCAAATGTCGGCAGTGAATAACCTAGCCCCGGGCCCCTGCGTTCCCGATGAAGTAAAAGTCAAATGGATAATAGATGGAAGAACGATTATCATTTATACTCTTATTATCCCCTCCCCCACCCCCGGACCCCACCCAGCAAGAACTTTTCCACAATTTTCGAGATAAAAAGGATTGGAATTTTTATGGGCATACTTGCAGGCTTAGTTAGTTTGTAGGTATCACAGAAACTGCACCTGGGGTTTGGAGAGGGAGGGGGGTTGGGGAAGGGGGTTTGGGGAGGGAGGTTTGAGGATGAAGGTATGGGGATGGGGGTTTGGGGAGGGGGGTTTGAAGAAGAGGGCTGGGGATGGAATTGGGAATGGAGGTTTGGGAATGGGGGTTTCGGGAAGGAGGTTTGGGGATGGGGCACTAGTTTCAAGCATCCCAAGTCAAGAGGGTCATGTGAACCAATATAAAGAATAAATAAAGAAATAAAAAATATGTACACACAAAGAATGAAACTAAAAAAATCCGCAGTTTCCTTAGACTGATGGGTGTATAGCGGGTGTATGCCCTGTGTACTGACATATGGAGTGGATGACCGTAACTTTGCCAACCCAAGCAACGCAGGGTAGCAGTGGAAGTGAAGATAATAATAATAATAAAAATAATAATAATAATAATGATAATAATAATAATAATAAATAATAATAATAATAAATAATAATAATAAAAATAACTCATCATAAATAATAATAATAATAAATAATAATAATAAAAATAACTCATCATCATTACCGTCTAACCAGTCAAAAACCACACTGAATATTTGTAGACAACAGTTCAAAATAAAATTCCTCCCTCTCCACTTTACTTTCCGTTCTGTTACGACGCTTGTAATATTCTACAATACCCCTGTTATTATCTTCTCAGCCGTGTTTAACCCACTACCCTCCTCCTGCTTAATCTCCAGTATTTTCACACATGCATCACAGGCAGCCTACTTGATTACCTGTGTGCCATTTCGTCTATCACAGTGTAGTTTATGTATGTGTACATCTTTTTGTATTGACATTTCCTCTTTTTTTTTTTAATTTAATGTTCTTTTTCTATAATTGTGTGTGTGTGTGTGTGTGTGTGTGTGTGTGTGTGTGTGTGTGTGTGTGTGTGTGTGTGTGTGTGTTTTCGCAACCATGTTTTCACCATTGCCCGTTGTTTGTCTGCTTGTGTTCTATCATATTATGACACAAGTAAGGGAAGGATAAAGTTAAAAATTTTTGGAAATGTTCCCACCAATTCAAAGATGAAAAAGAAAATCATGGGTAAGAGCATATACGTCATTTAAGCCATTCAAGTACATTTGTTGTTAGGTAATTGTACTTCTATTCTCGATGCTTCCTGGCGATTCTGTTAAGACTCGAGGAAACGCCTTGTAGTGAAGAAATTAAGGAAGAAAATATTCTGATTCGAGTCCATATATTATCTCTCATACAGAATAAAATCATCTGACCACAGAATAAAAAAAAAATACGTCATCGTAGTAAAAAGGTTAACTTCTTCATTCCGGCGTGTGTGTGTGTGTGTGTGTGTGTGTGTGTGTGTGTGTGTGTGTAGTTCATCCTTGCTATTACCAGTTCATTTGATTCAACTTCGGAAAGATCTCGTACTGAAGGGGTTTAAACTAACTAATCCTCCCCCCTCCTCCCGTCCGAATAATCTCCAATAAGCTGAATAAAATCGTCTGAAGTTAGCGAACCGAAAAACCGTCCTGGGCATGAAGGGGTTAAGGTAAATACAGACTTGGCGGCGTGGAGTAGGTGGGTACTGGCTCTACAAAGTGACCTCGCTTTTTCTTTAATATATCCTGCTATGAATATTGCCTTGGAAGCCTGCTCTCTCTCTCTCTCTCTCTCTCTCTCTCTCTCTCTCTCTCTCACACACACACTCTCACACACACACACACACACACACACACACACACACACACACACACACACACACACACACACACACACACACACACACAGTATGAAAGTGAAAGACAACTCACGCCTCTCAAGTGTCACATTCATAATGCTTTCTGTCGATTTCATAGTGGAGCATGTCAGTTGATGCTCTCGGTACATTCCCTTGGAAAGCCGGAAATCCAAGGGGTTTCTTTCGTCTCTTGAGTAAATATATAGCTAAAAACAAGATCTACTGAATGTATCTACTACCTGCTGAAAGAATCTCTTCTCTATCTCGCACAATAGAAAAGTTATTAGCCTCTGAAAACCATCGCGGTCAGGCCGTGTTGTGTCCTGCCACTCATTTTTCTGCTGAACGTAAACATCTTTTCGCTAAGCTTGCTCGCTTCGCTCGTTGCGCTCGCTCGCTCGTAATTATACATATTTTATAAATACAAAGAAGTGGATTGATAGATATAGATATATTAAACACACACACACACACACACACACACACACACACACACACACACCACTTATGCAGTAACACGGAACCAAGTGTAATGTTGTCAATACATAAGACACACTCTCTCTCTCTCTCTCTCTCTCTCTCTCTCTCTCTCTCTCTCTCTCTAATACCGAACAGCCGGTATTATTGTCATATACATGGAGCTATCTCGTTCTGGACCGGTGTAGTGTAATGGTGTTAGCGGCAGGTATTTTTAGGACATGTCGGTGGGCCTAATGGAAGAGCCGTGAAATGTGTTTTATCTAAATTAAAATGCTTATCTCATCCCCCGTCTACTGATCTGTTTGTGTTTGTATGTCTATCAATCTACCTTCATCTATCCACTAAGCCTTCTATCTATCACACAATTTGTCTAGGTGTCTATCTGTGTTAATATGTTTATCTGTCGACTGGTATCTGTATCTAACAATCTTTCCATCTCTCTATCCACATCTATCTTCTTTAACTGTCTGTATGTGTAATTATCCATCAATCCACTATATTGCTGGCTTGTATATCCATTACCAAAACACCCATTCCGGCACTGCCGTCCATTCAGACTCCATCCTTCGCCCACACTCATACCCCCTTCACTGGCAGGACGTGTTCTGTACTTCACTGTAGGTATTGTCAGATTGTTTTGTTAACTTCTAGAGACCTCTTGTTATTAAGGAGGAGAGAAATCACCTCTATTAACTCAGTCAGCATCTTAACGTCTTTTTTTATATTCTTGGTACCGTCAGACGATTTCATTCAGCCTATGAAAACAAAATGATTTATAGGTACAGAAAAGAATGAATCACTTGCCTACGATGTCTGTTCTTCTATGTTGTTTTGACGATTCTTTTCAACTTAAAGGAGACATCATGTTATTAAAGGTGTCATATACAATGTCCTTTAATTCCTTCAGTGTGATGACAAACGATTTTACGCAGCTTGGAAGTCCTCTGGCAGGAAGGGGTTAAAAACAATTTCCATGAATGATTCGGGTACAATTACGGCTTTCCATATTACAGTATACGGACTACACCAGACGACATTATTCTGCGTCCCGTAATGAAGGGCTTAACAATCCATTAACATCATTTTTTTACCTTTACGATGGAACGATATGCGGGGGGGGGGGGGTAGCGGAAGCGTCTAGCATTGAAGGGGTAACAATCCATAAATCTTCCACATCGTCTCCATTCGACAGACCACTCCACTTAAGAGGCAATTTTCACAGCCTCCACCCGATCACTTTCCAGGCGGTGATAATTCAGCCACTTGATCCATTATTCCACCTGCTGATTCTTCATATCAATGGAAGACACAGAAACTTCCACACGCGCGCGTGTGTGTGTGTGTGTGTGTGTGTGTGTGTGTGTGTGTGTGTGTGTGTGTGTGTGTGTGTGTGTGTGTGTGTGTGTGTGTGTGTGTGTGTGTATTACATCCTGTACGTTTTGTATTCCACTTGACTGTCTATTTTGCATTCTTGTTAGGCTACTGTTTCTATCGTTATTCTGTATTCTACCAAAGGACTGTTTTTGCTCTTGACATCATTTACATCGACATTTTTCCACGCACTGCTTATGTTTTGTATTCCAGCTGATGTCTTAATTTCATATTTCAATTCAGCTTCTTTCCTCTCCATATTCCTTCCAGCCATACATTTACTTCTTGTTGCTGTCTTTTGTTTTTTATTCCACTTAGGCTGCTGCTTGTATTCTGTACTCCGTTTGCTGCATTATTTTACATGATTATTCTTGTTGTGTTGTACCCAGTGTAGTTTTTTATTCGGGTACAGTTTACATTCTTGATATTCTTTCCATCCACATTCTTCCACCTACTGCTTCTAATTTGTATTCCACTTGAGCTTTGGCTTTGTATTCCTCTCGGGCAACAGTATTAATGCTTTTTTGTACTCCACTTAGGCTACTACTCGTACTTCTGTTTTGTATTCCACTTGACACTTTTTGGCTCAACTACGACTCACGCTCAGATGAATACTATATTTTAGCGTTCAGGTGGAGCAGAATACCACCGAGTTTTTCTTACCATGAGACGGCTAATGGTAACGGTACTTGCTCTCAGGCTACCAGGTGAATAGAACAGCCAAACAATAACTAAAATAAACTAATCGAGAAGAAGCGAGCATGAAGGGGTTAAAGTCACGTACATTATTGGTTCCACTAATACTCAAGGGTCTTTACCACTTCACATTCTGGTTCGTATTTTCGCTGTCCTAGCAAATTTCCCAACACTTCCCCCTCTGTTATTCATTCTATTGCACCTTATTATTATCCCCTTGTAAGTCACTGCAACCCATGTGGATAGTAGAAAGATATAATAAAGATATAATATTAACTCTTTCACATCGATGACGTATTTCTCGTTTTATTCTTGCTGCCACCAGACGATTTTACTCAACTCAGAATGGACTTCTAGCAGGTAAAGGTGTTATTGGGGGCTGCATGTAACCCCTCTTATTAGGGAAATAAAGCTAATAAAATCGCCGAGTGTATCAAGGAAAAATAAGTGAAAATAACGTAATCGGATTCAAGGGGTAAAGTGTAGTACGCAAAGCATATCGCTAAAGACGAAAGACACCACACACACACACACACACACACACACACACACACACACACACACACACACACACACACGCACGCACGCACGCACGCACGCACGCACGCACGCACGCACACACACACACACACACACACACACACACACACACACACACACACACACACACACACACACACACCATCATAATCAATTGCTCCACCCATTTTCTACCCATCCCATCTACTCACTGGAACCCACAACCACAACATCCACTCCAGCACTTCCACCCATGTTATCAATTCCACCTCAGTTACAATCCAATCACACGCTCATCATCAGATATTGTAATTAATTATAGGATCTCTCTCTTCCATCCCATCCACTCGTTGACAAATCCACAATCCCGATATCCACTCTTATATATCCACTCACGTATTCGTATTTCTTCCACTTCGTCCATTCACACTCATTATCGTCATCATCATCACATCATCATCATCATCATCACCATCACCATCACAATCATGTATTCCAGTGCATTCTTAGCTTTCCTACCTCCAGTGCATTACATCCACTTATTGATAAATCCACAACAGAATGAATCTCTTTTTATTAACTTGCATTTTCCTGTTCATGCCTCATCCGATCACACTGTCACCATATTTTCCACTCAATTCCGTACCCTTAGAATCCAGCACATCCACTCACAGGCAGATCCACATTCACACCATCCACTTTTGCACATTCACCCACTGTATCTCTTCTACTACAACACCCACTCATAGGACAAATCTACGCCTACAACACTGAGTCCTTCATTTCCACGCATAAATCTCTTGCACTTCAGATGCGAACCAATCACACTCTCATCATCAGACACTTCACGCACTGCCCTTTCCATCCATCACTAACTCACTCTGACAAACTAACTTTAGCATTTCCATAACCTGAAGTCAGACGTTTCCACCCAGTCACTGTCTCCCACCCAGGTACTACAGTCAACTATTCACTTTCAGTCAGCAGTTCCACCGTTCAGATACTCCCTTCCTAATCTCCCTGTCTATCCATATTTTCACCATAAAACACTGCAGTCAGACGCTTCCTGTCAGTCAACATTTCCACCACTATCACCACTCAGACGCTCCAGTCATAAGGTGCCTGCCAGTCTACATTTCCACCTCTCACAAACTCCGGTCATAAGCTCCTTGTCAGGCCACATATCTACCACTACCACCACTCACATAATCCTGTCATTAGCTTCCTGTCAGTCCACATTACCATACCAAGATACTGCAGTCACATACTTCCTCTCAGTCAACATCACTCATTCATCACATCACTCCTTATCAACTCCACCACTGCAACGTTCATTCTCTGGATTCATACTTGATCCTTCTCCACCTCATCAATATCACCCTCTCGCATCTTCACATTCCCTTCACCAACAGAGGCTCTGATCTGAGTAAACTCACTTTGCCACGCAGGATTTTTGAATATACATAAAACGACAAAGCACTT
Source organism: Coenobita brevimanus (assembly GCF_032717465.1). NCBI lineage: Eukaryota > Metazoa > Arthropoda > Malacostraca > Decapoda > Coenobitidae > Coenobita > Coenobita brevimanus. The sequence continues at coordinate 44,551,074 of NC_137024.1, read as the reverse complement.
ACTGACAGAAGTTGCTTTCAAGCCTTTCACTACCAGACGCCTCTTCATAGCACAGTACAATCACCTAGCGGGAATAATATCAAAATAAATAAAAAGTATGTTGTGATACTGGGAGGGTTGATGGAGACAGTTTTAATCCCAACAAAAGTCTTCCTATACAACATTAAACTGTCTGGCTGTAGTTGGAGTGAAATGCAAATGGTGTTTTGGTAATGAATGAGGTCTTTTTCACCATATCCCTCTAGCTTCACATTATATATATCACCATCATCATCATAATTTATATGCCTCATTATCATCAGTGTATTCCTTCTCCTCCTCCTCATATATATCCTCCTTCTGTTCTTGCTCCCCTCCTTCTTCTCGTCCTCCACCACCTCCTCCTCCTCCTCATTGTCATCATCATCATCATCATCATCATCATCATCATCATCATTATATTTCTCTTCATCCTCCTTCTGTCATCATTTTCATCACCATTATCACCATCATGATCTGTCTGCGTATATGTTAGTCCAGGGAAACATAAATGCGTGTGCCAATTTTCTCCAGTCCGACTTAATGGTTGTTTGCCTCTTCCATCTCCGGGATATTCATACATTTCATCCCTCCTTCTGGTTCACCACACACCTCTTCCTCTCCCACTCTTACACACTTCTTCCTCTCCAACTCCTACACACCTCTTCCTCTCCCACCCCTACACACCTCTTCCTCTTCCACCCCTACAAATCTCTTCCTCTTCCACCCCTACAAAACTCTTCCTCTTCCACCCCTACACACCTCTTCCTATCCAACTCCTACACACCTCTTTCTCATCCACTCCTACACACCTCTTTCTCATCCACTCCTAAGCACCTCTTCCTCTCCCACTCCAACACCTCTGCCTCTCCCATTACTAAACACCTCTTTTTCTCCCACTACTAAACACCTCTTCCTCTCATACTACAAAACACCTATTCTCTCCCTCTACTAAACACTTCTTCTCCCACTACTAAACACCTCTTTCTCTCCCACTCTTACACCTCTTCCTCTCCCACTCCTAAACACCTCTTCCTCTCCAACTCCTCCTACACATCTCTTGCTCTCTCACTCTTACACCCCTTCCTCTCCCTCTTCATCTCCGGTTTGTCACTCTGGTAGCCTAGTTGTGCATCTGTTATCTACTCCCTTGCATGTCTCGCCGCCAGGTCTATTTTCATCATCAATCAATGTTATCTGTTCCGCGAAAGACGGCGACACATCCATGACCATTTCTGCCTGATGATCCAGCGTTACTGCACTTTAGTCGATGGTGAAGGCCGCGCAGCGATTCGAATCCTCAACAGGGAAATAAATAAAGGTTTTTCTGCTGTGTAAAGTGTTGCCCAAGAACTAGGTCGATTTTACCCCTAACCCTTTCAGTACGATGGTGGCTGTTTTCGTTCATTATTTCTACCTTCAAATTATTTATTGAGGTGCGAAAAGGCTGTTGCTACCGAAGGGGATTAATGATGTGTGTACCTGATTCTTCGAGCTCAGTAAGTTTCCTCAGCGCTTATTAAAGTGTCTGGGGAGCCTTGAACTCTTCTACGCTTCGAAAGGGATAATTTGGAGCTGACTTACCTGTTAGTTTTATATTTTTCCCATCGTCTGTTGCTGTTGAATCCGTCACTAACTAGTCTTACACCCTAAACTATCATTCACTCCATGGTGTATTTTCTACATCCGTTTGTTATTTTTCTGATAATTTGTGATAAATTTTACCAACTGTAACATCATATAGTATGTATTCCCCTGTGGAATACATACTATATGATGTTACATCTCCATTATCAGGTGTGTCAAGCTGTCCATAATGCACGCTTATAAATGTAAATCCATCCCATACACCCACTGACACACCCATTAACACACCCACCTCAGTATTTAAACACACACACACACACACACACACACACACACACACACACACACACACACTTTCCACCTCAAATTAACCAACACTCACACACTACCATCGTCGTATATGCAGTCCAGTTCACAATCACCCATTCACACATTTACCCACATCTGCTTCCTGACAAACACGATCTCTGTATTCACCCAGACATCCAGGCACTCACCCACACATTATCCACTCAGACACTTTCATCATCTCATTGTTCACCCACTCCACATTATTCCACGGACTTATCCAATCCATTCATCCACTGACACAATCACACTATTATATCCACCACTTACATTGACGAATATAATGCCCACACAGACATCTGCATCATTCACCCAATACACAATCACTAACGCACTGATAAATCCACATCAGTTCTTCCATCAATTTCATTATTACACTTTCACTCAATGTCTCGTTTATCATCTAATGTTCCACCAAGTCCACCATCCCCCCAAACACACACACACACACACACACACACACACACACACACACACTGATGGAACCACACAGTACTGTACTTTCATCACTTCCATTCATCCACTCGGGCGCTTCCATTATCTCGTAATCCACCCAATCTACACTACATCGCACTAACTGATCTATCACATCCACACCCAACATAACCACCTCAGTAAGTCCATCACCTCCATTACTACACCCTCCATGACAGTATTATCCACTCTTATTTCCAACACCCAACAATCCACCCACTCCACACTCACACCATTATCCACCCCATCCACTCGTGACGGAACCACCTCAGAATGTTAACCAAGTCCATTCCACTATTTTCACCCATACTATGATATCCACTCAGGTACTTCCATCCTCTTTTCATCGATTTTTTCCACAATATTCCACTCACTTATCCACCCAATCCACTCACTGACAAAACAAATTTAGCGTTGCTCATAGTTTCCATTCCAAAACTTTCACTCAGACATTTTTATCCACTCCGACGTTTTAAATTTCATGATAATTACAACCTCTCACTCTCCCTCTACTTTCACTCAACATACGGTACTCACTTTGTTCAGTAATTCCACAAACTAAGGACTTTTTCCCTCAATTCTCGCATCATTCCGCATTAGACATATCGTTCATTCAGATAGATCATTTCACCATCTTATTCTGACTAATATACTCATTCTTACTCTTCCATTCAATTTCAAATCTCTTATAACAATATTTACATCGTACCGTATCATGAGAGAGAGAGAGAGAGAGAGAGAGAGAGAGAGAGAGAGAGAGAGAGAAATTCCAATATTCACATCGTACCGTATCATGAGAGAGAGAGAGAGAGAGAGAGAGAGAGAGAGAAATTCCATCCAATCCCACTCCCACCCACTCTTTTATTCAGCACTTCACCTGCTGGCAATAGCCCACCTACGCACTTCCACCATTCATACGTTTCCACCCAAATAAATCACGCACCCAGACACTCCCGTCCTTAGATACCGCGCCCGAACCACACAGAATCACCCATCATTTTAACCTACTAACCACGTCAGCTGCAGTGTGGATATTCTCACAGGTTGAGGGGGAGGGAACTGTTTGGGGATTTGCATGTCGTTAAAACAGCCTATATGATCTTCCACAGGACCCACCGACATGCCGTAAAAACAGTCCCACTAATGCCATCACACCATCCTACCACACATCAATATTCAGCTTAGCAGGAGACATCTGGTAGGGAAGGAGTTCAGAGAGATTGCTTTTAACCCCTTCACTAGGAAAGGATCTCAAGATGAAGAAAAGATTCTGGGGGTAGTAAGAATGAAGCAATAATGACGTCCTTGCAATGAAGAGGCATAAATTCATTCTGTCATTTCCACGAGTCAAAACTTCTCTATCGACATTCCACTAACCCAGTAAATAATATCATGTCTTTAAGAACTTCCCCTGATTACACACCCAATTCAAATATTCCACTAACCCACTGAATAAATTCGTTCGGTGGTGAAGGGGTCATTATTTCAGCCGCCTACCATTTCCAAGACTACATCCTCTTCCACTCAGAATGTCATCTACTTACGCCTTGAACAAACTGGTCTGTTTATAGAAAGAATGAAGCAATAAAGTTGTGTTCGTAGTGAGGGGACTACTATTCATGCCTTCTGTTTCTCTCCATTAGTAAGATCTCATCCCTTCACAGTATTATGTACGAGTAATTACAACCCCATCCATACACCTCTATTCAGCTCTTACTTGCTCTGTCTATTTATCCCACATCCGCTATTCACACTAGCACGTTCCATTCCATTCAAAATATTAACTAATTACACCTTCATCCAAAAACCCATATTCTGCTTTTGCTTTGTCTATATATCTATTCCACGTTCTATTATTAACACCAATTCCCTTCCATTCACACCATTACCTAATTACTCTCCCCATCCATCATCAGATATTCCACCCACCCTGGCAGCACACTCCTTCACCCTCCCATTTATCATTTACCGACAACTCCATTACCAACACTACTTCCTTTTCCATTATTTTCTCGCCAGAACTTCTTCTATTTCCATTATTAATGTGACCAGACTCTTCTCTCATCATCATCGCACGTTACACAGTCCCAGCTTATACATTCTACATTACCCTTCATAAGGTTCTTCACATATCAATTCCATCAACTTAAGTATCCCTGCATTTTTTTTTCACATATCACATTCCTATACATAAAATTTTACACATCCTTCATCAACCAACATTAATTAATCCACAACCCTCAAATTGCTTTCATCTAGGCTCGTGCGCCTCTCAGACTCAACCAATCATTCACCCAATTCACCAACACCACATCCAATAGGGTCTTTCACACAGCACCCCAACTCACGATTATCTCCAATTTTTAACCTCTAGTGTTTATTTCCATAACCTCACCCACCATTTCCTATAAAAGCAAATCAGCCAATCATCCATTTAATCCACAACCACCCAACCAAACCCACCAGAAACACAAACCAAACCAACTCACATATGTTTTTCCATACCCTGTAGTTTTTTTTATTTTTTTGCTATATATACCTCATCCACTCTTTTCAGTCAAGTCAGTTGTACGCCCACTTATTCCACCCAGTCCACATAACCACACACCTATCAAAACCACGTGCCAAACACACTCACTCACAAATATTTCCACCCCCTCCATTTTTTAACTACCCTGTGTGCCTTTCCCAATCTTCCCAGTCAAGCCACTCATCTATCCAGGTACTCCACCCAACCTTCAGCCACCCCATCCACACACTCATCCACCCATAAAAGTAGCTCATGAATATTTCTATACCCTCCTGCTTTTATAAGACAGTATTACCATGTGCACCTCGCCCACTCTTCAATTAAGCCAGTTTCCCCACCCACTTATTCCACCCAATCCACAATCACCCCATCCACCCATCACGGCCACCAGCCCCCATTCACCCAGCAGGCCATTCCACTTAAACCTAATTCCCACCACCGCTATCCTCTGAATATTCATCGCTTATTCTCAGAGCTTCCGCCACGCTCAGTCTCCCTGCTATCCCCCTCCCCCATTCTCTATCCCTAAGTTTTCATCCCTTCTCTTCCCCCTTATCTCCATCCGCCACCCTTAATACCCTCCCCCTTCTCTTTCTCAATTTTCATTACCTTTCACCTCCCATCACCCCTTCTCTGTTTCCTTCCCCTTCACCCTCCATCACCACAGTCTCCATATCCTCACCCCATCCCTTAGTTTCACCCTCCTCCCTTTCCCACATATCCTCATCCCACTCTTAATGCTCTCCCCCCCCCCTGTCAGTTTTCATCTCCTGTCACTTCTCGTTACCCCTTCCCCCTTTTCTTCCTTTCCTTTCTCCATCCAGTCGCCATCCGTTGTCCATATGTTTTCTCCCCCTTTCTCACTCACCCCTCTCCCACCCCTGCCACTAACATCCTGCCCTTTCTCTCAGTTACCATCCACTTCACCTACTCCACACCACCCGATTTTTCCCCTTTTCCTCCCCTTTGCTATTCCTCCTCTCCCTCATTTCTTTCCATTCATCGCTATTGCTTACGTCTCCTTCACTTCCGCTTCCCCCGCTATTACCAACGTCCCATATTCCGTCTGACTTCTCTCACCCCTTACAGCCCATTCTCCATTTCCCTTACCCTTTCCCCATGTCCCATTCATCTTCCTATGTTTCACTTCCACCCTTTTCCCCCACCTGCACCCTATTCACTCTCTCTCACTTCCTTTATCACCACAAACTCTGCACATCCAACCTCTTTCCCCCATCTGTTCTGTCCTACCCATCCCCATTCGTTTTGCTGACTCCTTACACTTGACCTCCCCTTTCTCGCTACTGCTGCCTACACCATCCCTCGCTTCTATGTTTTCCCAACCCCTTAAGCCCGTACCCTTACCCTGATACCTCTCTTTCCCCCATTTCCATCCCTTACACACACCACCACCTACATCCACACCACCCACACATTTCTCCATCCTCTTAACCCCCTGTAGGGCATGAAAGCACAGAGGTGCCTTATTCTGAAAACCTTTGTACGATATTTCCATCTGAGGGAATCTCATGACCTAGAAAAGGCTACATATTAACCCTGTGTAGGAAAGGGCGACACTTTGATATTGCAGTTTGCCCTCCTCCAGACAATTTTAATATACAGAGGAAAATACCTATCCTTTCCTTTTCTCCAATCCTTAAGCACCTTTCCCCTTCCCACTACCCTTCAAGTCTCCCCTTAATCGTCACCCCCAGTCAACCCTTCCTGTTACCTTCCTTCCGCTTTCCAATCTCCCTCATCACCTCTCACTCCTAACCTCTTACCCATATTCCATTTCCCCTACCCCTCAACCTACCTCCTCCCTTCTAACCTTCCTTCCACCCACCCCTCACTCGCATTCACCCCCCCCTTCACCGCCCCACTTTTCCTCCCATCCCCCTATCACCCTCCCCCTCACTTTCCCACCAACCCCTCCCTACCCACCCCTTAACCCCTTACCTTCCTCTCACCCTGCTCTCACCTCCCCACCCCTCCTCCCACTCTCCTCTCATCTACTGTTACCCCTCCCTCACCCCTGTCACCCCTCTCAATTACTTTCCTTCACCCCTCACCCTCTCTCCTTTCCTCCCACCCCATCACCCTTCCCACACTCAATCACCCCTTCCGTTAACCTTCCTCTCACCTCCTCACCCCTCACCCCGTATCACCCCATCCCCAGAAATTCCCGGCTATTATCAACCCCGGAGGAGCACGCGGGTTCGCTAGATAACGCACAATCTTCTATACGTACATCCCCCCGAGGGCATTCTGGGGGGAGGGGGCGGCAGGGGGGCAGAAATTTGGTACGGTAGATATTTTCCCTCTCTTTTCTTTTTCACTTTTTTTTGGTGGATGTTTACGTTGGGTTTGTTATCTGGGGTTAGGCGTGGTTGTGTGTGTGTTTGTGGGAGTGTGTAGTTTGGGTTTGGGTTTATATGTTCTGTGTGTGTGTGTGTGTGTGTGTGTGTGTGTGTGTGTGTGTGTGTGTGTGTGTGTGTGTGTGTGTGTGTGTGTGTGTGTGTGTGTGTGTGTGTGTGCCTTATCTCGTTTTATGTGCTTGTTATTATGTTGTGCTTGTTATCCGGGTGTACGCATGGTTTTGTGTGTGTGTGTGTGTGTGTGTGTGTGTGTGCTTTTCTGGGTTTATGGGTACTTCTCTCTCTCTCTCTCTCTCTCTCTCTCAGCTGGACATGTTATCTGGTTTTATGTACCGGTATTTTTTGGCTGTACTTGCGTGCGTGTTTGTTTTTATGTTGAGTTTGTTATCAGGGCTTATGTATGTTTTCAAGCCTGTGTGTGTGTGTGTGTGTGTGTGTGTGTGTGTGTGTGTGTGTGTGTGTGTGTGTGTGTGTGTGTGTGTGTGTGTGTGTGTGTGTGTGTGTGTGTCGTTAAGCGGTGATAGCCGTGTGGTGTCCTGGTGTTACTGCCTCTTCGTCTTTATTAGGAGACACAATATTCCTCACACCAAGCTTTTTTTTCCACAGTACCAGATATTTTCAGTATTTATTTTCAACGTCGCTGCTCTTTTTCACTGATTAATTTTCACCACATTCATTTTTAACCACAGTAGTTATTTTCACCGCTGTCCATTTTTATTTATTTTATTTTCGCCGTAACATTCATTTTCACCACTCTAATCTTGTTTACAGATCATATTTCGTTTTCACCAAGGAGCTGATTTTCAAAACTCATTTTCACCAATTTTCTTTTCGCTGTTTTGTTCATGTTCACAATGGATTATGTATGTAGTTATGCTGATATACTTGTGTGTGTGTGTGTGTGTGTGTGTGTGTGTGTGTGTGTGTGTGTGTGTGTGTGCGTGTGTGTGTGTTACGTGTTGTGGTGCAGGTGCGTGTCGTGGGTGTTAAACGGTGATAGCAATGTGATGTGCTGGTGTTACTGCCATTATATTCCTTCCAGCGCTGTTTGTACCACGCGTGTTATTCACCCTATCCTTCACTTTCACCAGGCCATTTATTTTCACCGGTATTCATGTTCATTATGGTATTCATTTTTCTCACTTTTTACTTCCACTATTGCTTTCATTTTCACCTCGATTTTACCAGATCATTTTCACAAGCGTCATGTATCACCATGTTTGTTGTCATCATGCAGATCATCATGCAATTCATTTTCACTATATACTTTATTTTCACATCACCACCATCAAGCTTGTCTTCACCACTTCATTTTCACCAAGCTGGTCATGTTCAGCAATGTTCCTTTTCACTTTATCATCCATTTCCACCACTGTACATTATCACATTTATTTTCGTAATGGCGTATGTATGTATTAGCCTCTATGTATGTATGGAAGTATGTATGTATGTATGTATGTATGTTCCTTTATGTATGTATGTTTCAAGTGTGGAGGTGTACGTGTTTGTCGTGGGGTGTTAAACGGTGACAGTACTGTAACGTGTTGGTGTTACTGTCCCATCTGTATGAGGTCACTACACTAAATCTTCTTCACACTGGTGTCATTTTCACCATGCCTGTTATTCACCTCAGCCGGCATTTTCAGCACACCGTTCAATTTCACCAGTATTTCATATTCGTCAGTTTATGTCTACATAACTAGGGCAATATTACCACAGCCTTATATATCACTATACTTAATTATCACCATAGCGTTCAGTTTCACCACAGCTAATTTTCACCATGGCACTTACTTTCTTCACTGTCCATTTTCACCAGCGTGCATTTTTTTTAATGCAAGAAAGAAGGAGCCAAAGGCCAGGAGCCAGCAAAATTGTTCCCTCCAAGAAAGAAAGACAGAAAAAAAAAGACAACAGAGAGCCAAATTCAAGATCCGTTCATTTCGAGATGCCTGGACACAATGCGTTTGAAAAACTAGAGATCAGAGGCAGTAGGAAATACAGACAGAAGAAGGCAGTTCCCGAGCTGACCTGTTGCATACATGAAGGACTGCACCGGAGCAACGGTTAACTCATGCATTTAGTAAC
>NC_137024.1:44524151-44539151 GCF_032717465.1 Coenobita brevimanus | reverse complement strand
GACACACACACACACACACACACACACACACACACATAAGCTGGTAAACTCAGGGAGGAAAAAGGAAACACGGAATATTCCGCGCGCTTTCGTGTATTCGCATACATACTTTCATACATACATACATTTATCTATTTATTTATTTATTTAATTGACAGCGAGACTGAGTTTGCCAAAGCAAAGCAAAACGCGGGAACTAGGGACTTGGGTCATCATTATCTTCTCTTTGGACGCAAACAGACACTATTCACTACAGAGCGAGGCAGACGTGTGCCAGTCACTTGCAGTGCTGGAATGATTTCGAAGAGAGCTCTCGTTGAAACTGGGACTGTGTGTTGTCCTGAGATAACAATGCACACCAGGATTATTCGCAGGACTGACTAGTTTCAGGGGAGAGCAAGAATACCGAGTGACCAGAAAGAGCAGCATTAGTTACTGTAATTCGAACGCTGTTTCCCATATTGCCTGGGAAAAGCAGATTTTAGGGGCATTTTTTTTGTTTTTGTTTACTCATTCGGAATATACATAATGTAAAATGAAGTTTCACCTCAACATATCTTATAAAATATTCAATCAGTCAAACAGTCAATCCTGTGCTGTAGTAGCTATGAGGCTGTTTGCACCACTTGCTGATATGCAGCAAGAATGCCACACATCCACCAGTGCACGGAGGAGAACGGTGGGGGGGTAGGGAGGTCCCAGTCCCCTGCTCCTGCCTTTTTAGTAGCGTTTTACGACACACGGGGAATATATGAGTAGTATTCGTCTCTTCTGGCCGTGGAGATGCCGCAGTTACAAGGGGAAGACATATTGTGCCAAACGACTTAAAGAAATGAAACCCAAGACTTTACAACCAAGTTCGGGAGGGTCTGCTGCACAGTTGCTCAAGAGGCTGAATTAATATGAAGAAAGGAAATGGAAAAAGTCAGGTGAACCACACAACTCAGGAAGGGGGACTGAAAAAGTAAGACGAACCACAGACGGAGCGGAGGACCTGACGTAAAGAAAGTCTCAGAAGATTTTACAAACAAGACGAGCGCCCCGGGTGGAAGACAAAGTGTGCAGCCAGAGAGAAGAGACAGGACGGAATAAACTTTCGGTGTTTATTTGTTATGCGTTTCAGCGACCATTAAGAGGTTTAGAATATTCATGCTTTTGGGCTGAGGGAAAATAACACGAGACTGCACTTAACTCTTACTGCCGTTTTCAAGTAGTACCAAACCAGTTTTTATCTGCGTCGTGAAACACCAAGCATATGAAAGGGAACTGGGTTAGTTTTTTGCTGCTGCTGTTTCACTTCACGAAAGATACTGTAAGCTGTAATCACGAAGAAGCTCATAATGATGACAATAATAATAATAATAATAATAATAATAATAATAATAATAATAATAATAACTAGAAAACAGAAATTGCCATTAACAATTTCAGTAACTCACCACATGACAAGGTCATCCAATTTCTTCCTCAGCTCGACTGCAAGGGCCGATTTATTCCCCAATGCCTATCGCTGGACCTGGCGATTTCAGCGGGCTTCATATAGTGTTCCATAAAAAATAGGGAAATTTTGAACTTTTACCTTGGCTGTGGCCTTGAGTTTTGGGTCAAGGTCCTTCATACTTGGTAGCCATGCTAAGCATATCAAGTTCTATAAATGTACCCAATTTGGTGACTGCAGCTCTTTTTTTTTTTTTTTTTTTAATTATGCACTCAATGACCTCAAACTACTTTCCTCTGACCCCTGGGCGATCTTAGAAACGACTGGTCCAATTGGACCCACAGTCATTTTTTGGCTGTAACTGGAAAACCAGCACTGGAAACTGGATGATACTGCGTTATATGAAGCCGTAAGCTGGAGGACTCAGATGGCCAAGTATGATGTCCGTAGCTTTGAAATTGAGTTAATACGAACAATTCACTTCGAAAAAAAATAATAATAATAATAATAATGACAAGAACAATATATCTCACCATTGGTGGGTTATAATAATAATAATAATAATAATAAAGTCAGTTGTTTATGTGTGTGTCTGTCAGTGCGTTTGCTTGTTTCTTTCACGAGAACGGTAATAGATATTGACCTAATAATTTTTGTATTTGGGCGGGGTAAGTCTTGGGAGTGTCAGAAAAAAAAATGGCGATCGCGGGCGACACGACGGCGCGAATTTGTTGGAAATCGCGATACCCTAAAATATACGAAAATAGTTTCTTTTCGACTTTGGTCAGAATTGGTCATCGTGGGCTCAGTAACGCTATGGAAACAAAGATAATGGTATTTACAAACATTTTTTGATGGAAAGGTTATTAACCCCACAAATTTTTGCGGGTATGCACTAGTAGTAGTAGTAGTAGTAGTAATAACAATAATAATAATAATCGTCATCATCATAATCATCATCATCATCATCATCTTCACCACCTAATCTTATGTTGCCCCATGAGGAGCGTAGAAGCCCGGGGCTAGGCAAGTTGGTCCTGACATTCATGATGAAAGTGACTAGCCTCACTTTTCCCTGAGTGGCATTACGTGTGCAATAAACCCCAACCATTCCTTGGACATAAACCTGCACAGGGTCAATCCGACTGGAGCGCCTTAATTACCCACTAAACCAACAGGCGCTATCATCTGGTTACATGGTTACCACCCAGCGTTGTAAACGGTTTCCTGCAGTACATGAAACCATTTGGCTTGTCACTCAGTGTGGAGTCGCCCGTAGACAGAAGGAAGACGAGAGAATAATAATAATAATAATAATAATAATAACAACAATAATAACTAGTTACCTATTTATTTATTGTGTAGCTACAACAAGGAAGCTTTGCCATAACTGTTTATGGTATTGATGTTTTTTATAGTTATGCAAATGGTGTTTCTGTGCTCACTGCCTAAAAAACTTCATACGAACCCAGCATAGATATTTGCACAATTCTAACTGGGTAACTGTAAGCTTAACTGTAACCATATTCCTTTCAGATAATGAGAGGGACCACAGCTATATTTCTGTAAAGTTACAGCTTTTCAGCTATTGTAGTTTTCTCTAAAACGTGTTGCAAAAAACACGTAGCAGATTTGAATTCGGTAAATGGCAAAATATTCAGCCAGACTTTTTAATCATATGATTTCCAACCAAACAACTGTATCTCAATTAGTTTTTGAGATATTTCAATTTCAGATACACAATTTTTGCACCGAAAATGAGTACATGACCTCCAAAAATAGGTCAAGGTCATTTATATTTGACACAAGTCTTGGGTTACGTTAGGGTACCTTCCTGTATAATATCATCAAGAGCAAAGGAAAAAAAGTGCAAAAAAATAATAATAACACTTGTCATATAATATGACAAAGCTTAATAATCCATCCATCCATCCATTGCCAGACGCCATGTATCCCAAACGGGGTGGTCAAGGGCTTAGAGTTAATTGTTTTACAGGGAGGGGCACTAATCCTCCACCAACCCCACTTGACACGTAGGGATGCCAACAGCATCTGGTGTTCCCAGGCGGTCACCCATACAAGTACTAATGATAATAGTAATAGTAATAATAATAATAATGATAACAATAATAATAACAATACTACTATTACTACTACTACTACTACTAATAATAATAATAATAATAATAATGAAAACAATAATAATAACAATAACAATAATAATAATAATATTATTATTATTATTATTATTATTATTATTATTGTTATTATTATTATCACTATTATTATTAATACTATTATTATTATTTATTTGTGTAGCTTGTGAGATCCCTAAAAACAGAAGCTACTGATTCTTTATTTCCCTCCTAATGTAATAAAGACAGTGAAGTTAAGTATATTATACCAGCAAACTAAATCAGACCCTCTTTCCTGTATAATAAAGAAAATCAAACCTTCTCTGTTATGGATGATAGATAGATAAAGAGAGAGAGAGAGAGAGAGAGAGAGAGAGAGAGAGAGAGAGAGAGAGAGAGAGAGAGAGAGATTAATAAATAGACAGGCACAAGAAATCACAGACAGGAACATACATACCGAATGATAGACAGGTAAACAGATAAACAGGTAGACAGGTAGATAAAGGAAGAGAGAGAGAGAGAGAGAGAGTGTGTGTGTGTGTGTGTGTGTGTGTGTGTGTGTGTGTAATGCCAGTATGTACTCGTGCAGTCGCGGGGATAACACTCATCACTCTCCATTTTTTCATCACCAGAATGCCACCACTCCTACTACTTACCTCTGTCACCACCACTCACCACCACCACCATCACCACACGGTCACCACTTACTACCATTCCTCATTCCTACTGCTCACCATTATCATCACCTTTCAACACCTCCATCACACAATCACCATATCACCACCATCATCACTGCTCACCACCATCACCATTCACCATCGCCACAACTCTCACTATCACAATATCACCCCCACAGCACCACACGTTCACTATTGCAGTTCTACCATTCCCATCACTATCATCACTATATTCACCATCACCACGCCAACACAACCATCACCACCCCCTCACCACACGCTACTATCATCTCTACCACATTATTAACCTCACCACAACCGACACCACTCACCACTCTTACATTGTCTGAACATCACAATCCTCACCGCCACTATCATCACGTACACATCATCACTACACGTCACTTATCATCACCATCATCATCACACTAGGACCATCCCACTATCAGCACACCACACGCCTCACCACAGCGCTCACCACAACGACTCTCACCACCATTCACCACAGCACTCACCACCGCAATCTTAACTACGTTAACAATATCACCCCACTCTTGACCTCATCACCACCACCACCACACCACGCATTATTACCACAGCCACACCCTCACCCCCTACACCACCACCACCACACCCTCACCCCGACACCACCACCACCAGCACACCCTCACCCCGACACCACCACTACCACCACTACCACCACACCACCACCACCGGCACACCCCCATCAGCAATGCAGATGCGGCCAGGATTTTCATTGTGAGCATTTTAGTTACCCTGGCGCGCTCCCTAGTCTTTATGCCTCGCCTACTTTTTACTCAGCCACCTTAATTCTTACCCAGCTTACTCCACGCTTCTCACTCTCTCCCTCCATCCCTCCCTCCCTCCCTTCCTCCCTCCCTCCTTCCCTCTTTTACTACCTGCTCCCTCCTTCCATTCCTCCCTCTCTCTTTTATTACCTCTTCCCTCCTTCCATCCCTCCCTCCCTCCCCCACCTCTCCCTTCCTCCCTCTCTCCATGTTCCCTGATTCATCCTTTCACCCTTCTCTTTATTCCGCCTTCCGTCCCCCTGCTCCTTCTTTTCTCTCTCTTTACGCAGTTCCTTTCTCCTTCCTCCCATCTCTACACCTTTCCTGTCTCCTACCTGCTTTTCCATCCCTGTCTTTGACTCAAAATAGTTACTTTGTTTATAACCTAACCTATACCAAGGAGAGGAACAATATATATTTTGCTGTTTGTTTTCCTTTGTACTACTCTTTCCTCGCTCTCTAAACTGCTCCTCCCTCTCCGAACTCCTCTTAGCCCCTCCACATTGAACCTACTTTCCCTAATTTCCCCCACTTCTCCCTCCCTCCCTCCCCTTCTTCCCTTTCCCCCTCATTTCTCTCTCCTTCTCTCACAACCGCCTCTCCCTCAACTTGTTCCCAACTCCCTCTGAACCGCTTGTCTCTCTTCCCGGTTCGCCTCCTCCTTGAATCGCTCTTCCCTTTCCTCGTCATTCTTCCTTTTTTGAATTCCTTCTTCCTTCTTGTCTCACTTTTTTCCTTTCATTCCTCCTCCTCCTCCTCCTTCTCCTCCTCCTCCAGCCCCTGCTCCTTACTCCTTCCTCTCCATATCACCCCTCCCCATTCCTCCCTCTTCAAATTGCTCCTTCTTCCCCCTGCTCAATCGCCAAACCAATCTTCCCTCTCCATATCGCTTCTCCCTCCTCTCCTGTCCTCCCTCAAGAACTCCTCCCTCCTCCCTCACAAGCACCTCCCTCCTCCAAGCTCCCTTCCCTTCTCGAATACATCCTTTCCCCTCCCTTCTCTCTCCTAATTTCTTCTCCTTTCGCAGCTTCTTGTCTGTACTGCTCTCTCTCTCCTCTCTCTCTCTCTCTCTCTCTCTCTCTCTCCTGACCTCTTATCCCTTTTCTCTCCTTTCCTCCCTGCACCTCTCACCTACTCCCTCCTCTCCCTTCCATCGTTTCTCTCTAATTCTCCCCTACCTTTGCTCCTCATTTTTTTTGCTGTCTCCTTCTTCTCCTTCCTCTTAGTCTTTCCTCCCTCCGCCTCTGACCTCTCTTTCTCCCCTCTTCCCTCTTCCCTATCTCCTCTCAACCCCCCCTCTCCCTCCTTCCCTGCCATTCCTCTTCCTCACTTCATCTGTCAACCCAAATTACCAACGGTACTCCCTACTCTGTGTTTCTCCTTTCTCCTCTCAGTTTCCTCCTCCTGCTCCTCCTCCCTCCAACTCCGGCCTTCTACCTTTCCCCCCTGCCCTCTCTTCATTTCCTCCTTCTTCCCCTCGTCTTCTTCTACTCTCCTCTTTCCTCTTCTCTCCTCTCCTCTCAAGTCCTTCCTCTCCTTCCCTTCAGTCTCTCACCCCGAATTTCCTCCCCTCTCGCCTCCTCAGTTCTATCCCTCTCCCCAACTTAGTCTCTCTCTCTCTCTCTCTCTCGTTCCCCCCCCTCCTCTTCTAAACCCTTACTTCCTTTTCCCTACCTTATCTGACTTCATCCTTCATTCTCCTTTTCTTTGATTTCTCTCTCACCATTCCTTCCTTTCCTCCATTTCTCTCCCTCCTCGAACTTCTTTCTTCCTCCCTTTTCTGACTTCTTCTTTCCTTGACTAATTCCACACCATCTTCCTTTTTTTCTTTCAAACTTCTTCTTTCCGTTTTTTACTTCTCTCTTCCTTCGCCAACTCCTTTATTTTTTCCTGACTTCTTCCGTCCTTCTTTCCCTGACTTATTCTTCCTTCTCTGATTTCTTTCTTCTTTCCTCCTCCTTCCTTCGTTCTTCTTCCCTCCTCTTCTAACTTCACCCATTCTCTCTCCTCATTCTCTCTCTCCCTCACCTGTCCCCTTCCCTCTCCCCTCTGGATTATCTCTCCCAACCCCCCTCTTTTTCTCCCCAGAATTCTTTCTTACCCCTATCTTCTCGTCTTCATTTCTTCTCCCTTCTAAGAATCCGGTATCTTTTCCTTCTGAATTCTCTCTCCCTTCCCCTCTAAATTTTACTTTCCTTCGCTTTCTGTCCATTCTTCCATCCTCTCCTCTCTCTCTCTCTCTCTCTCTCTCTCTCTCTCCCCCATCTTTTCCCTCAGCATTCCGTCCCATTCCCCTCTTTTCTCCCCTCTGAAGTCACTCTTCCTCCCCTCTTCCTTCCGCATTCACCCTCTCTCCCCTCTCCCTCCTCTCAGAATTCACCCTCCCTCTCCTCTGCATTCTCTCTCACTTCTCTATCCCTTCTCTTCCCCTCTGAATTCTTCCTCCCTCCCTTGTAATTTTGAATCTCCTTTTGTAAACTTTCCCCTTCCTGTTTTCCCCTCATTCCTTTCCCCCTGCTAGCTCACCCTGCCCATTCCCCTTCTCACTACCCTCCCTCTCCCCACGTTTTTAATAATGTCACTACGGGCAACGGAGGCGTCTTTACTTCTTTATTCATCTCACCGTCAGACTGTTCATCTACTCTCTTGATTGGAAAGACATGATTTTTTTCCCGCCCTTTAAAAAAAAACTCCATTTTCTCCTCTCTTTTCTTTTCCACACGATTGCCTTCTTTTTTTCTTTTTTTTTTTCACATAGTGGTTATCCTTTCCCTCTTTCCCAAACCCTCCTTCCCTTTCTATCTCATCCTCTTTCCCCTTCCAAACTCTCTTCCTCTTTATCTCTGCTGTCCCTACCCTCCCCCTACTCTTGGATCCCCCTCTCGCTTACCTCTCCCTCTCTGCTATTCCCTTTCTTCCCCTCCCTTGTTGTTGACCTCCTCCCATCACCCTCTCATCATCCTTTCTCCTCCCTTCCCCAACCCTTCCCCTTCTCTCTCTGGTTCTACATCACTCTCTCCTCCATTTCCCATTCCCGAACCCTTCCTCTCATCACTGTTTCCTCCTCTCTTTCTTCCTTCCCCAGCTCTGCCTTCTTTGCTTTCTTCTTTCCTCTCGCCTCTTTGCCTACCCTTCTCGCCCAACCCCTATCCTCCTCTCACTTCTCTCTCTCTCCGCAACTCTATCTCCGCCCTTTCAAAACACCTCCTCTCACCCCTCTGCCTCCTCTTCTCTTCTTCCTTCCCCTCACCCCTCTGATTCCTTCCTCTCCTCCCCTGGTCTGACTTCCTCCTCTCTCCTCACTTCCCCTCACCTCTTTCTTTTCCCCTCATCCTCTCCCTCACCCCTCTCGACCTCCTCCTCCCTCCCTGCATACTGAAAATATTAAAGATGTACCTGAGCTTGTCCAACGTGCCCGGCAACTCTTAAATAAAAGCTAAAAGAAAAAAAAAATGCTTGCAAATAAACGGGCAAACTAAATGGAAAGAAGAGCCAGCGTTTAATAACTGGAACAAAAGCACGTACATATATTTCTCATATTCCTGGCGGCACTGCAAATGGCAAAGAGGAAACCCAATACAATTCCAAGTCAAAACGTAAAGGACTTAGGTTTTTCTGTACATCGTCACACGGCCTTTGATATGCCGTACTTATTACCACCCGCACCACTACGATATCGATTGTTAGTTTTTTCCTGCTATCTCCAGAAGATTTTATTTAGTTTAGGGAAAATTTGGAACTGTAGGTGTTAGAAATAGCATTTATTTAACTCTTCTAACAGATGTCTTCCCTAGCCTAAGTACAACAGTCTGGTGGCAGCTTGAGTAAAAGGCAAAATTCGTCACTGTAACGAAGGGGTGACCGTAGTGAAATAAGTTAAAAGGCAACTCGAACTCTTAGCTTAGTCACAGTAAAAGTAGTTTCAGTAAACTAACGTTACAGTGATTCAGTCACTGATACGTATGCAGTAAACTACAGCACGATAATACAGACAATGGCAAACGTACTTTAACTTCATGAACTACAGCATTTTATTTACAGCATGAAAATAAAAGAAGGGATAGACGAGAGGAAGGAGTAGTTGCAAGGAGAGTGGAAAGGTTACAAGAGGATGAGAAAAAGGCAGAGTATAAGAGAGAAGTGGAGGAACGACTAGGCAAATATGAATTGGAGCAGATGGGAGACGTGGAAGGTGTGTGTAAGATATTTACAGAAGAAATATGTGCAGCATGTGATGTGGTGTGTGGAAGGAAGAGAAGACGGAGGGGGTGCAAGGAACAGCGTGGTGGACTGAAGAGGTGAAACAGGCTGTGGCACAAAAGAAGAAAGCATACAATGAATGGATGAGAAATAGGGGCGTGGAAGAAGTTGAGAGGCGGAAGAGAGAGTTATATGTAGAAAGAAAGAGAGAGGTGAAAAGATTAGTAAGAGAGAGTAAGAAGAGAGTGGATGAGGAATTTGGCAGGAATCTGAGTGTAAAGTGGAGGGACTGTAAGAAAATGTTCTGGAGAGAAGTGAAAAGAGTAAGACAGGGTGGAAGTGAAGTTAGCAGGGGAGTGAAAGATAAAAATGGTAGATTACTAGTGGAGAAGGGAGAAAAAGTGAGCAGATGGAGAGAACACTTTAAGGAATTGTTGAACGTAGAGGATGGAAGTAATGCGAGTATAAGTGGCTGGGGAATGGCTGGGAAAAGGAGGGAGGTGAGAAGACAGGAAGAAATCAGTAGGACAGAAGTTGTGGAAGCAATGAAGAAAGTTAAATCGGGGAAAGCCCCAGGAATTGATGAAGTGTGTGGTGAAATGCTGAAGCATGGGGGAGAGATAGTAGAAGAATGGATGTGGAGGATGTGCAGATTGGCCTGGGAGGAAGGTAGAGTCCCGGAGGATTGGAAGTCAGGTATAATTATTCCATTGTACAAAGGAAAAAGGGAAAAAGAAGTGTGTGGTAATCATAGGGGCATCTGTCTTCTTAGTATAATAGGAAAAGTGTATGGTAGGATACTTATAGACAGAGTTAGAGAAAGAACAGAGAAATTAGTTGGAGAAGAACAGGGAGGCTTTAGGAAGGGAAGAGGTTGTGTAGATCAGATATTCATTCTTAGATCTTTAGTGGAAAAGTTTCTAGAGAAGGGAAAGAAGGTGTATGCGGCTTTCATGGATTTGGAGAAAGCATATGACAGGGTGGATAGACAAGGATTGTGGAAAGTGTTAAGAATATATGGAGTGGATGGGAAGTTGTTAAATGCTGTGAAGAGTATGTACGATGGTGCGAAGGCTGCAGTGCGTGTGGATGGTGAACTAAGTGAATTTTTCTCTTTGAAAGTTGGTTTGAAACAGGGATGTGTCATGTCTCCATGGTTGTTCAATCTGTACATGGATGGGGTAATAAAAGAGGTACAAGGTAGGGTAGTGGATGTTGGAGTGGCCCTGGTGAGAGAGGATAGTGTTTGGAAACTCCCTGTACTGTTGTTTGCAGATGATGCTGTGTTGTTGAGTGAAGACGAAAGGGAGCTGTAAGGCTTGGTGGATGAGTTTGAGAGAGTGTGTAAGAAACGGAATCTAAAGGTGAATGTAGGGAAGAGTAAAGTGATGGTCTTTGAGAGAGGTGAAGTCAGTGAATGTACAGCGAGGTTAGGTGGTGAGGAATTGGAAAATGTGAGTACGTTTAAGTACTTGGGTAGTGTGATGAGTAAGGATGGAGGTTTGGAGAGTGAAGTGCTTGAAAGGGTACAGCAGGGAAGAAAGGTTGCTGGTTCTTTGAAAGCAGTGATAAGAAACAGGGAAGTGAGCATGGAAGTGAAAAAGTTACTACATGACAGTATTGTGATACCAACTCTAACGTATGGAAGTGAAGCCTGGACATTGTTGGAAGGACACAAGTCAAGAGTGAGAGCAGTGGAAATGAGTTATTTAAGAGGAGCCTGTGGAGTCACGTGGAGAGACAGGCTGACGAATGAGGATATAAAGGAGCGTTGTGGTGTTGATGTGGATGTGATAGGAAGCGTTATGAGGAACACACTGAGGTGGTTTGGCCATGTGGAGAGGATGGAGGGTGAAAGACTGACGAAGAGAGTGTATGTGAGTGAGGTGGAGGGGGGAAGAGGGAGGGGGAGGCCGAGAATGAGATGGAGGGATGGGGTGGAGAGGTATATGAGAGAGGGGGGTGTGAGTTGGGAGCAGGGCAGTGAAATGGCGGGGGACAGGGCGACTTGGAGGCGATTTGTTTGTGGCCACCCCAAACGGGATTGAGGCGTCTGGCAATAGATAGATAGATAGATAGAAAATAAAATGACAAATGTAATTCAATTTCATAAACTACAACATGAAAATACAGAGAGTGACAAGCGCAGTTAAACTTCATAAAATTACAGCATGAAAATACAGTGA
Source organism: Coenobita brevimanus (assembly GCF_032717465.1). Lineage (NCBI taxonomy): Eukaryota > Metazoa > Arthropoda > Malacostraca > Decapoda > Coenobitidae > Coenobita > Coenobita brevimanus. The sequence continues at coordinate 44,527,706 of NC_137024.1, read as the reverse complement.
TATGTAATTTCATTTCATAAACTACACGTACAGTCTGAAAATACAGAGGGCGACAAACGCAGCTGAACTTCATAAACTACACTGTCAAACCTGAGAATGACAAACGTGATTTGACTTTAGTGTGCCAAAGCTTCTATGTGGCAAACTTGGTGGAGTGAGAAGATATGCCACGCAACACCCTTATTAAAAGAACTAGAGACGCTAAAAGCTCTACTGAAATGCTAGGTTTAATTGTGTGCTCATGTCTCTGATGGTTTTTCCCTCATATTCATCACGTATGGAAGTGAAGCTTGGACCTTGTTGGAAAGACACGAGTTAAGAGTGAGAGCAGTGGAAATGAGCTATCTGAGAGGAGCATGTGCAGTTACATGGAGAGATAGACTGATAAATAAGGAAGTGAAGGAGTCTTGTGGTGTGGATGTGCATATGATAGGAAGTGTTAGGAGAAATACAGAGGTGGTTTGGCCATGTGGAGAGGATGGAGAGCAAGAGACTAACGAGGAGAATGTTTGTGAGGTGGAGGGGGGGGACGGATGGGGAGGCCGAGAATGAGATGAGATATAGTGGAGAGGTATATGAGATATGGGTGTGTGAGCTGGGGAGAGGGCAGTGATATGGCTGGGGACAGGCTGACATGGAGGCGACTTGTTTGTGGTCACCCCTTATGGGATTGAGGCGTCTGGCAATAGAAAGACTTCTATCACTCACTATCATCGCCAGCACTACCATCACTACCGCAGCCTCATGACCACCACCTCCTACCATCACCACCACTACTATAATCGGTTTGTTTTCACGTGACGGAACTGGGCCACTCACACTATTTAATTACTTAGTCGTGGAAGAATAAACTTCAATGAACCTTACTTCTGTGGTACGAATTAGTCTCCTTGGTTACTAGTCGTCAACCTTACACTGTGGCTACACTTGCCCATCAATTTAGGCAAGAGTGGTTAAGGATCTCTGTCAGGCGAAAAGAAACCTACTATACCATCCCTTGACACCCAGAAGACACACAGGCGTAGGAACAAGGGCCCTCCTGGTGACAGACCCAAGAACCAATGAGTATGAGCCTTTTTCATACAGTGACGTCTTCTATGTTTTATCCTTGCCATTGTGTGATGATTTTCTTATAATAAAAAAAAAGTGGTACAGAATGGGACACAAATAGTCTCCATTAACACTCAGAACTCTGGCATCTCTTTTCTTTTATTCAGAATACCGCCAGACGATTTTATTCAACTTTAGGGAAACGACTTAACTGTTTTCCTTGGACTTATTGCAGATGATTTATACTCGGCACTGGTAAACCCCCTGAGGTCTGAGAGGAAAGCTAACAACTACGTACACACCTTTTCATCCTTCAGCCCAAGAACGTGATTATTTTATGTAAACTATTTCCAAGTTTTTTTTTTTTTTGAGTTCTGAACACACTTTTGGAACTGGAGGCATACCTTACAGCTTTCACTAACCCTTTGGCTGCCATGATGCTCTCCGAAGCTGAGTCAAATCACCTGGTAACAGCAAGAATAAAATACATATAAGGTTCTCAGGTTGAAGGGGTTAAACAGTGAAACAGTACATTCAAGGTGAAGCCTTACATCAACAACTGGTTTCGTGATTCGACTACACATTATTATAATACCATTACTATTATTATTATTATTATTATTATTATTATTATTATTATTATTATTATCATTTATTATTATTATTGTTATCATCGTCATCATCATCATCATTACTATTATTATTATTGTTAGTTTTATTATTATTATTATTATTATTATTTATTATTATTATTATTATTATTATTATTATTATTATTATTATTATTATCATTATTATTGTTGTTGTTGTTGTTAGCAGCAGCAGCAGCAGTAGAAGCAGAAGCAGTAGTAGTAGTAGCAGAAGTAGTAGTAGTAGTAGTTGTACAGTAGTAGCAGAAGTAGTAGTAGTAGTAGTAGTAGCAGTAGTAAACCCCAATTTGTTCTGGTTGAAGTCGGACGTTTTTTTTTTTTTCTAAAGAGAAACATAGCATAGCCAAGAGGTTTATACAGTAGGCTACATATTGGCCAGGAATGAAGGTCATTGTATTGTTTTCCGGTTAACGCCACACTAGTACATTACCCGAAGAGAACCCACTACAGGCCAGGTGGATGGATGGGATGGAAATAGATGTAGCAATTCTGATTATGATTCCCCTCACTCCCTGCGTCATCCCCTTACCCTGTTTCACACCCCAGTTACTCACCTGTCTACCTTCTCCCCTCTCTTATCTTCCCTCACCTGTCTCCCCTCGCTTCTCTTCCCTCACCTAACTTCTCCCTTCTTCCACTCCTCCTCTCCCCTCCACCCCCTCCCTTACTTGTCTTCCCTTCCCTCCCCCCTCTTCCGCCCCTTTCTTCACCTATTTACCTGTTCTTTTCTATCAGCTCTCTGCTTCCTCTCTTCTCCCCACCACGCCCTCCCTCACTTCTCCCCCCTTCCATCTTCTAACCCTTCCCTCCTCATCCACAACCCCTTCCCTCACCAGCATTTTACCTATCCTCTCATCTCTCCCACCTTTTACCTCACCTCTTCCCTCTTCCATTCCTTCATTCTCTTCTCCCTTCTTCCGCCCCTCCCCTCCCCTCTTCCCTCTTCCACCACTTCCCTCCCCTCTCCCCACTTCCACCACTTCCCTCACCTCTCCCCTCTTCCATCCCTCCCTTTCCCTTTCCTCTCTTCACCTCTCCCTTCCCCTCTCCCTTTTTCCATCCCTTCTCCCCCGCTCCCCTCCCTTCCTTCCTTTATCCCCTCTTCCATCCCTTCCCTCCCCTCTCCCTTCCACCCCTTCCACTCCCTTTCCCCTCTTCCACCACTTCCCTCACCTCTCCCCTCTTCCACCCCTCCCTTCTCCTCTCCTCTCTTCCACCCCTCCCTCACTTCTATCTTCCACACTCGCTTACACCTATCAAATCGTCTTCCTCCTTCCTCCCCTCACTTGCCTGTCTCCTCCCCTCTCTCCTCCTCTTTCTCCCCTCACCTGTCTGCCTTCGCTCCCCTTCCACTACCCCTCACCTGCCTTCTGCCTCCCCTCTCCCCTCATCTCACCCTCCGCTTGTCAGTACTACCCTCGTTCCCATGAAATGTGCATCCTTACCAACTTTTCAGTCTACCCTCCCTCCATCTGGCCATTCCCTTTCCTCTCCCCTCTCCTCTCTATCTACCCCTCGTCCTCCTAATACAGCCGCTCTTCTACCCTTCACCTCCCTCTAGATCTCCCCCTTCCCCATTGTACTGAAATTACACATCCTTCTTCCCATATCCCCCAGCTCACCTTTTCCCTGTCCCTCTTTATCGTCCCCTTCGCCTCTCTGAAATACATCCATCTTCATATTCCCCTTTCGTTTTCCCTCCTGCCTAGATACCTCCCTTATTTCCCTTTAAAAAATTCTTCTTATCCTCATCTCCCCCACTTTTCACTTCCTATCCCATCTTCATCGTCCCCTCCCACCCTTCTCGTTCCTACACCCAAACTCTTTTCCTTACATCCTTCCCTCTGTTCCATTC
>NC_137024.1:44504151-44521651 GCF_032717465.1 Coenobita brevimanus | reverse complement strand
CATTTGCATGGCTGCCTCCAATTGCCTTTTTGCATGTGAGGTAATTTGCATGTTTCGCTGGTCCGTGTCATTTGTGGTAGGAGCTAACCCTTTCAAAACCAAGACGCGTATTTTCACCTTAATCTAATTGCCTCAAGACGATTTTGTTAAGCTCAGAGGCGATTTTTATTACTGAAGAGGAAATTGGAGGCTATTCGTAACCCCTACAGATGAAAAAAAAAAAATAATAAAAAAAAATAAAATCATCCAGAGATAGTAAAACGTAATATAAATTCCGTCATCGGTTTGAAGAGATTAACCCTGTCTGTTGGTTTTATTTTTGCCAACGTCAGGTGATTCAGTTAGTTAATTGGAGACTTCTAGTGGGAAAGGGGTTAGAAAACAGTCTCCATTAAAAGAGTCACTATTAAATCTCTCCACTAAAACAGTCACCTTTAAAATAGTCACTATTAAAACAGTCACCATTAAAAGTCACCAGTAAAAGTCTCCATTAAAACAGTCACCATTAAAACAGTCACCATTAATATAGTCTCCATTAAAACAGTCACCATTACAAGTCTTCATTAAAACAGTCTCCATTCACCCTTCGAGGACGATAATGACTCTCCTATCATTCTTGTTACTCTCACGTGACTGGTTAGGGGAACTCTCTCGTGCTGAAGGGATTAAGTGGAGGTGTGTTACAATGGGTACCCACGATGAACTCTGGGATTGGGCGTATGGCAGATGATAGAGAGATAGACTGATAGATAGAGACAGATAGATAGAATAATTGACGGATTGAAGGGCCGACAGAAATAGAATAATAAATACAGACAGACAGTTTCACTTGTAATTTCCAGAAGAATTTGCTGGACAGAGAGATGAGCTGGGCAAGGAATGGCGATAGTCTTGTTATGAAAACAGCTTTGAGGACAAGCCTTTACTGAGATGCGCTTCACTAGAGACAAACGCTGAAAAAAAAAACATCGCTACAGTGAAACAGACGTATATCCAGCCCTCTCTTCAACCGGTATTTTCTTAACAGACTGATACATAAATACAGACAGATGGAGACGGACCGACATATACCTTGTTTGTAATTTCGTGGAGAAACTGATTAGACACCCGTAATCTACAGTGATTCTAGTTACCAGTATCCTTTTTTTCCAGGAATATTAGATTGCACTGAGCTCTTACGTATAATTTCAGATAAGACTATTGTATTATGTGAGTTTGCACGGTTTCCTTTCTTATGTAAACTGCGTGTGTCACTTAGGCGTGGATGCGAATACAGAAGACTATTAATCAGTGGATAAGAGTGTTTAAAATGTATTCGCGCAGAAAGCACAGATATTATTAGGGTGGCGAAAAGGTTATACGCGAGTTTGAACGAAGTAGGAGTGGGAGGCTAAGAAGATGGCGTGATAAGAAAATTGAGCGCGTGAGGAAAACGAAATACGGAAAATGAGAAGGAATATGAAGTGATAAAAGACAGACGTGGATAGACTGAGTATGTATAACCATATGATAAAGGGTGAACTTTTTTTTTTATCTCTTGGTTGAAAGTTGTACTCAAAGGTGTTACCAGAGCAAATTAATCAGCTGAAGGACGTGTGTGGATGGTTTAGCGTATGGGACTGTGTCGATATCTGTGACTGGTTGTGTGATGGAATGGAAGTGTGGCCTATTTTACCTGGGCACATTTATATTAACACTTTTATGCATTATCACATTACCTGTTACTGCATTTCTATCCCTCCATTTACTCGTATAATTGTGGGAATAGGGTCAGGGGATAATGATGATGATGATGATAATGATATGATGATGGTGATGGTAATGATGATAACGATGATGATGATGATGATGATGATGATGATGATGGCAGTAATGATGTTAAAAGAAATGATAAGAGTGTGTTAATGATAATAGTGACGGTGAGTAAGTTTAATGCTTATGCTTGAATATGTGAGTGCATCTTGAGCCTGGCATGCATTTAGCGAGAGAATTAGAATATAAATATGCCTGTCTGCAGTCTGAGAGAGCCATTGCATGCATCTGCTTGTTTTGCAAGTTATTCAACAGTATGGAGGCGCTTTGCATGAAATTTGAGAATATGAGTGTGAACGTTTGCATATATTTTTCCCCCTGCATTTTTGGAGGTAAGTTTTGTGTGTGTGTGTGTGTGTGTGTGTGTGTGTGTGTGTGTGTGTGTGTGTGTGTGTGTGTGTGTGTGTGTGTGTGTGTGTGTGTGCACTTTGCATGAAATTTGAGAATATGAGTGTGCAAGATTACATATAATTTTTCAGTATTTCTGTAGGGCAAACTCTGTGTGTGTGTGTGTGTGTGTGTGTGTGTGTGTGTGTGTGTGTGTGTGTGTGTGTGTGTGTGTGTGTGTGTGTGTGTGTGTGTGTGTGTGTGTGTGTGTGTGTGTGTGTGTGTGTGTGTGTGTGTGTGTGAGAGAGAGAGAGAGAGAGAGAGAGAGAGAGAGAATACCTCAGTGCCTTTCTGCGTGGGTGTAAAATCTGCGGAGTATTCAGAGTGCAACCGTGTGTTTGTGTTTGAAGTTTGTGTGTAGTTATAATGGCGCTGCGTGTTTGTTTCCGCTGTTGGCTGGTGGGGAGTCGAAGGCAATGGTGTGCTTGCTTCTTGTCTGCTGAGAGTCGAATGCAGTTGAGTCTTTCCTATCGATTTACTTAGAACTGATTTACTTACTACTGTTTACGACTGATTTACTTACTACTGTTTATTTTAAAAACTAATATACTTATTACTGTAACTTTTAAGACTGATTTACTTATTACTGTTTATTTTAAGACTGATTTACTTGCTACTGTTTATCTTTTCTTACTGATTTACTTACGAGTTTGTTTTTTGTCACTGATTTGTTTATGAATGTTTAGTTATTTTTCTTACTGACTTTACCTATGAATGTACAGTATATTATTTGTCACTGATTTGCATATGAATTTATTTATTTTGGTACTGATGTACTGATGTTAATTTCTTCATGTTACCATTTTACTTATGAATTTTTTATGTATCGGACTCAGGACTGTAATCTATGTGGCACAGTAGGTATCGTAACACCTCTTCCTTAGGGATTTATTTGGGATATAACACCACAGTATTCTTTTCTATGTTGTTCCTATCGTTTTCATATAGCCATAGTCTGCATCAAAATATCCTGGATGATTTGCGTGCATCTCTGTTTGTGGGCTGGGGGGAAGTGAGTGCATCTGTGAGCTTGCGTGCGATGTGGGTGCGTCGTTAACTTTCCACATACAGTTTTGCATTGACATTGTAAGTACATTAAGTGTTTAGGGGTATTCTGCGGACATGTGCTTGTGCAGTGGTAAAATGAGTGCACGTGCGTGTTTAGGGGTAATCTGAGTGCATGTGCGTGTTTAGGGGTAATCTGAATGCATTTTCATGTGTGTGGGTAATTTACGTGCATGTGTGTGTATGTGGGTAATTTACGTGCATGTGTGTGTGTGTGTGTGTGTGTGTGTGTGTGTGTGTGTGTGTGTGTGTGTGGTTAACTTACGTGCATGTGCGTGTGTGGGGATCATTTACGTGCATGTGCGTGTGCAGTGGCGGTAATTTGAGTATACGTACGTTTGTCGGGGTAGTTTACATGCATGTGCGTGTGGGGGGTAATTTACGTGAATGTGCGTGTGGGGGGGGTAATTTAAGTGCATGTGCGTGTGTAGGGGCGGTAATTTGAGTACATACGTATGCATATGATAAATCTGCGTGTTTACAAGGGGGTAAATTGAGTACAGATACGTGTGATGTGGTGATGTGAGCGAATGTGCATGAACAAGGGTGATTTGAGTGCATCTGCGTGTCTGGAAGTAATCTGCGTGCGTTTATCTCGTGCTCTGGGGGGTAATTTGAGTGCATTTTTCTATATATAGTTGTCATTTTAGTGCACATGCGTGATTGGGGACAATCTGAGTGCAGTTGCGTGTGCTGGAGAGTCTGGAGGTGAAGGTAGACCAGGGTAATCAGGAGTAAACCCAGCGGAAGTGTTTACCTTGTGAGTGGAAGGTTGTTGGGGCGGTCTGGTCCAAGATGAAGGCAATTTTTAAGGTCCATTTTCACTTTTTTTCAGCTTGTGTTTTTCCTCTCTCTCTCTCTCTCTCTCTCTCTCTCTCTCTCTCTCTCTCTCTCTCTCTCTCTCTCTCTCTCTCTCTCTCTCACTCTCAGTTCTCTAATTTTCTCTCCGTTTTCACGTTCCCTTTTTCTGGCTCGTTTGGTTTAATTCTGTAACTCGAAGGCCCCCTCCTCCCCCCACCTCTCTCTCTCTCTCTCTCTCTCTCTCTCTCTCTCTCTCATTTCCTCCTCCAACTTGAATATCCCTCATTTTTCCTTTTACATTTTCTTTTCTTCCTTCTCCATTTCACTTCAGCATTTTAAGTTCCTTCTTTTGTTCATCCCAAATCTCTCTCTCTCTCTCTCTCTGCCCGTCCCTTACTACATTTGCTTTTCAGTTAAATAAGTCTATTCGCAAGGTCGTTATCGTCTTTGTCATCCTCTTCTTCCTCTTCCTCCTGCTCCTCTGCTTCTTCCTCCTTCTTCTACCTCTTCTCCTCTTCTTCTTTTTCCTTATCATCCTTGTCATTAGCATCGCCTTCATGTCTATTGCTCATGATAATGATCAAGATGACGATCATCATTCTCTTCTCATTCTTCTTCATCTTTCTTCTCCTTCCCTCCTTCTCCTCCTCCTTCCTTTACCCTCCTCCTCCTCCTCCTCCTTCATTTACCCTCTTCCTCCTTCTTTTCCTTTCCTCCTCCTCCTCCTCCCTCTTACCCGATTCCATTTTCTACTCTTTCCACTTTCTCATCTAATAATTTTTCCACTTAACCTTCCTCCTTCTCCTCCTCTTCCTCCCCCCACCCACCTCCGGCTCTTCACTTCTCCTCCACGTCGTCCACTCTAGGTTCACTCCTCCTCCCTTTCGTAGCCCTTCTTCCTCCTCGCCGTTACTCTTTTCTTAACCTTCTCTTTTCTCCTTCTCTTTTTCGCAATTTCTCTCTTTTCTACCTCCTCTTTTTCGTACCTCGTCCTTCCCCTCCTCTTCTTTGTAACGCGTGTATCTTGTTCTCCGAATTCTTATATTATTCCTCCTCCTCAACCTCCACTTCCTCCTCCTTTTCTCTCTCTTAAGTCCTCCCCATTAACCTCCTTCTCTTCTCCTTCTTTCTCTTCCTCTTCCTCCTCCTTCTCCTTTCTCTTCCTCTTCCTCTTTCTCCTCTTTTCTCTTCTTTTTCCTCTTCTTCCTCCTCCTCTTAATCCCAATCCTATTTGCAAGTTTTTTTTCCTCTTCTTCATCGTCATCATCATCATTATCATCACCATATTCTCCCTTCTCCTCCTCCTCATCCACCTCACAATCACCACCACCATCATTATCATCAATTTCGTGAGCATCATCATCTTCATTCTGTGTCATCTCCTTCTGCTCCTCCTCTTCCTCCTCCTCCAACTCTCCCTCTCCTCTACCCTTCCCCCTCCCCCCTCCTCCCTCACTCCCGTACCTCCTCCTCCTCCCTCCTCCTCCTCCTCACTCTGAACTTCATTTTCTTCTCTCATCTCATTTTCTTCCACTTAGCCCTGTCTGTCCTCGCGGCTCTCCTCTCATTTTTCACTTTCCTCTCAGGCGCTTTCTGCTTGCTATCATCATCATCATCATCATCATCATCAACATCATCATCATCATCCTCATCATCGACTTTCAGCATCGTTTCCTCTTCTTCCTTCTCCTTCTCCTTAACTTAATATCAACAGAATCACTGTTATCCTTACAGTTTTGTTAGTTTTTATCTTTGCTGTCATCACCATCATCATCATCATCATCATCATTATTATTATCTTTGCTATGACCATTATCTTCATCATTTTTACAACCATCATCATCAACAGTCTTCTTTACTGTCTTCGATAACCGCTACAATCACCATATCAGTTTCATCACCCACTGTCATATGGGGTATCATCATGCCATCACCATTTTCACAACTATCACAATCGTTAGCAATATTACCTTTAACAGTCGCCTATAAGGTCTTCATTTTCACCACTGGTAACTTCCCTGTCACCAGTACCATCGTCTTCATCATCATCATCATCATCATCATCATCACCATAATCATCATCATCATCATCATCATCATCATCATCATCATCATCATCACCATAATCATCATCATCATCATCATCATCATCATCATCATCATCACCATAATCATCATCATCATCATCATCATCATCATCATCATCATCATCATCACCATAATCATCATCATCATCATCATCATCATCATCAATCATTTTAAACATCGAAAATCTCTCTCTGCCTGGAATCAACAACACCTTATATTGTCACCATTTTCAGTATCCTCCATTACCATGATGATGATGGTCATCATCATCATCATCATTATCATAATCACTGCAATTAAAAGACTCCATCACTTTCAGTATCATTATCATCATCACTGCCATTAAAAAAGACTTCACCACATTCAGTATCATCATCATCATCATCATCATCACTGCCATTAAAAAAAGATTTCACCACTTTCAGTTTCATCATCATCATCATCATCACTGCCTTTAAAGAATAAATTTCACCACTTTCAGTATCATCATCATCATCACTGCAATTAAAAAAAGACTTCACCACTTTTATCATCACCATCAGTATCACTATCATTATTACCGCCAATGAAAAAGGATTCATCACTTTCAGAATCCTCCATCATCATCATCCTATCATTGAAAAGGGCGTCACACGATTTCAAGAGGTTAATTTTTTCCTGCCACCAGACTCTTATATTCAGCTCAGGGGGAGGAGACATCTGCTGGCGAGGGTCTTAATGGAGATTGTTTTCAACCTATCAGTGCGAGAGGTATTTTCTGGCCCTAATTAAAATCTTCTGAAGGCAACTAGAATAATATGAAAAAAGGGGGTAAATATTCTCTTCTTCACCTTCCTCCTCCTCCTCTTCCTCCTCCTCCTCCTCCTCCTCCTCCTCCTCATCATCATCATCATCATCATCATCATCATCATCATCATCATCGTCATCATCCAAATTCTCATCTCCACTGTGATTTTTCTCTCCGATTCGCTCCAATTTCTTTTAGTCCTCTTGCTCCTCTCGATATTCCTTTTATTGGATCTCAAATATTACCTCTTTTCTTTTAATCCTTCCTTAATGTATTCCTCCTCCGATTCTACGGCATTTATCTTTATCGTTCTTCTTCTACAATGCTCTTCTTTTGTTACATCGTTTCTCCTCTACCAATCATATTCCTTTTCTTCTTCTCTTTCGTCCTGTCCATATTCTTTTACTATTCTACTTTGATTATGTTTCTGCCCCCCCCACCTCTCTTTTCTTTTTCCCCTCCTACTCTTTTCTACTCTTCCTTCTCCCTCTCCTTCCTTGTATATTCCCTCTTATCCTTTCTTTTACTATCCTTCTTCCTGTCCAGTCTTCTCCATCTCCTACCTGTCTTTCTTTCTTTTTTCTTTTCCTCCTTCCTCTCTTGTTATTCTTTCTTCTCTTCCTTCATTCTTTCATTTTTCTTCTCCAAAGTCTCTTCCCTATTACTCTCCTCCTGTCTTTCTTTTCCTCCTCCTCCTGTTTTTCCCTCCTTTTCCTCCAGCCTCTCTTCCTTTCCTCATTTCCTTTCTTTTCCTCCTCCCTCTCCAATTATTGTACTTTTCCCTATACCTTATATTTTTCTTCTACATCTTTATCTTTCTTTTCTCCGTATCTTCCACCCACATTGTCCTTCTCTCATTCTTCCTCTTCCTCTTCTTTTCACTTTTTCTTTCATTTCTTTTCCTCTCATACTCCTTTTGTTTTTCTTCTCTCGCTTTCCCACTCGATTTCACCGCCTCTTTCCACTTAATAATTCTTCCACTTAACCTTCTCTCCCTCACGCCACTCCAAAATGTTTCCACTTTCTTCCACTCTAGTGCCATTCTCTCTCTCTCTCTCTCTCTCTCTCTCTCTACCTATCTGTCTACGTCTCATTACATCTGCCTGTTTTACGGATGAAATGGAGAGACTTAATAAATAGTTGTAGGAAAGTTTCTATTGACCCAAGGAGGAAACGATTAATACTTTCCCCACCACGATATCTTTTTCAGTTTCATGCCGCCTCCAGACGATTTAGTTCAAGTCAGCAAACACCTCAGATATAGCAGATGAAAAGCACTCCCCACGAACCATTTCAGAACAATAACGTCTCATTTTGCCCTCGTTACCTCCAAGTTATTTTAGTCAACGCAGGAAAGACCCCTCGTTGTGAAAGGGTTATATATAATTAAAGTGATGTATGTTAGTGTACAGTCAATAATCGTTTTACACAACTGGTTATCTGAACTGACGAAGCGGGATTCTAAGCCGCCCAGTCCGCTCAATATACTGTTTTATTTCACAATTAGTCATGGACAAAACATAATTACCCTCTGACACAGATTCTGGGCAGCGTAAAGGAGCTTATTACCGCGACTGTATCGGGACATAATAATCTTTTACCTGAAACAATATCCTCAATACGATGATGTCTGTTTATTTATACTCCAGTTACCATCATGGAATTTCAGTCATACGCACATTCACCAGTACTATAGTCTTTTACTCTAACTTGGCCTAAAGTGTCGTCCCTCCATCCTGGATACAGAGTTCTAAAAAAAAAGATTAACACTAGAGTATAGTGGTTGTCATTAAAGAAGTGCCATGAAAAGGATGGACAGCCGTAGCACTGTCTTCTTCAACCACTGAGTTACGAGATATAGGCTGCAAAAAGACGAATATTTTGACCGAGTTAGGGTGAAAGAACTACAGTGAATTACTTAAGGAAAACTGTATCTAATTTCTTCGATTACAAAATTCCCTCCTAGCCTGAATAAAATCGTCCGAACATTGCTAGAATAACATAACAAAGACGGCATCGTACTGAATAGGTAGAGTTCATGATGCTCCGAATCGACTCTGAAATATACGGTCGATTTAGTGAAATGTGAGGATTATGGTCCGTAGACTTTAAGAATTCTGCTTTTATATACTGTACGAATTACTCATAGCGTGATGGATCTCTCTCTCTCTCTCTCTCTCTCTCTCTCTCTCTCTCTCTCTCTCTCTCTCTCTCCTCCGGCTTGAATATCCCTCATTTTTGTTTTTCATGTTCATTTCTTCCTTCCCCTTTTCACTTCAGCATTTTACGTTCTTCCTTTTGTTCATCCCAAATCTCTCTCTCTCTCTCTCTCTCTCTCTCTCTCTCTCTCTCTCTCTCTCTCTCAGTAACTTCCCGAGTCTGCATCCTCATCCCAAATTTTTTCTTATCGATCTTTCGCGCACTTTGTCTTTCCCTTCCTCATCTTCTGGCATTCTCCATTTTGTTGCTGGCTCTCATTTCACTCTGTATCCTTCCCCGTGTTCCTGGCTGCAGTATAACCGGTATATCCTGGGTATATTTCGGTATACTAATTCCCACCCTGTCGCTCAAGTGAATCCCGTAGCCAGCGCTTGAGGGATAGAAATGAGCGGGAGTAGTTTAGTATCTCTGTAGGATGAGACACCTTTTATCTTATCCTTATCGTCGTTGGAGGATTTTACGAGGGTTTTAGGACAAATCGCCTGCTGAAAGGAGTTTATGGAGATTGCTTTTAACTACTTCACTACGACGGGTTTCCTTAAATATGAATAAAATCGTCTTCAGGTAGCCAGAGTTTAAGAGTATAAGGCGTCTTTGTTCTTAAAATCGAGAGGGGCTCTAAGGTGTGTGTGTGTGTGTGTGTGTGTGTGTGTGTGAGAGAGAGAGAGAGAGAGAGAGAGAGAGAGAGAGAGAGAGAGAGGGCGTTGGGTGAAGAAATAAATGAGAAAAGTGAGTTGCGAGAGAGAAGGTGAGTGTCTGAAAAGCTCTTGAAAGAAAAAGCGGAATCAAGTTAGTGAAAGCAAATATCAGCGAAAAGAAACCGAATGAGAGGGAGGGCAGACAGAATGGTATATCTATCTGTCTATCTATCTATCCATCTATCTATTTATCTATCTATCTGTATATTTTGTTTATCTTATGTATTTCTGTCTGTGTCTGTTTATCTTTGCATTTCTGTATCTTTGTAAATTATGTTTTATACTATCCTCTTTTTGCTTCAACTTGGCCTAAAATTACCTGTTTCTCAATCTTAATTACTGCGATGTTACAACAGATTACGTGTAGCTACAGTATGACGCTAAACATGAAGTGCTGTGTGAATGATGTAGAGCGGTTGTATTTTCTTATTCTACCACTGAGTTACGTGAAATTTGCTGCAAAAGAATAAAAATCTGAGCCAAGTTAAGATGACGGAGTACAGCAAGGGAAGCAAAGTAAGAGGTATAGTAAAAAGGATGTATATATTGTCTCCTTATCTGTCATTATCTGTATCTTCCTTGAATCTGTGTAAAGTCGCGAAATAAGCTAAGTTGAGATGAAGAGGAGATAGCAGATTTATAATGTTGTATCGATCTATCTGTCGAAATCTATCGGTCTGTCCATCTGTATCTACCACGCACTCGTATCTTTGATGTTAGTGAGAGCCTAAATGAAAAAATAAAAATAAAAAATTAATTAGCTGTCTGTTTGTGTGTATATATGTATCAGTGTAGCGGTGTATATATATCTGGTTATCTATGTCCTAACACCACAGTCCCTACTCAGTAACGTGCCCTTCTCCCCCAACACCGTCGCACTCCCTCAAACAGCCTATACTTCCCAACCCGTTATCCACCTCGTTCTCGGTCTACCCCTCCTTCCACCCAACATCCAAAATACACAGGATGGTCCATACTGTACATAACGCTTTTCACCCACTCCGCTGGCAGTTTCTCGTGTGTTCCAGTTTCTCGTGTGTTCCAGGGATGACTATTAAAGCCTCCCATCTCTCTCTCTCTCTCTCTCTCTCTCTCTCTCTCTCTCAAACGACTCTGCTTTTCACTCCGGCATTCCACCCTCCACTCTCCCTTATTTTTCCGGTATTGCAGTCTCCCACCTTTATCTCTTTTCTCTGACATTTATTTTTATTTTCTGCCCTGACACATATTTTCATTTCCTGCCCGTTTCCTCTCCTCATTTCATTTTTTAATCTTCTCTCTTTCTCATTTCTTTTCATTTCTATCCATTTAAAAATATCTTTAAAATCTTCCCGCTCAAGTATTTTTTATTATTGCGTTGCCTGCCTGTGTGTGTGTGGTCCCATTATATCTCATGAACGGCAGCTATCAACATGAAACCTTCAGGGTATCAAGATATGGCCAAAATCTTAGCCGAGTTCGAAAATGTGCACTCGGGGTCAAGGCTAAGGTCACCAAAATGGCTGCCATAGGTCAATTAGTTTTAATCGCCCGCCTTTAGCACCATTATATCTCATGAACGGCTTGAGTTATCAACATGAAACCTTCAGGGTATCAAGATATGGCCAAAATCTTGGACGAGTTCGAAAATGCGCACTCGGGGTCAAGGTCAAGATCATCAAAATGACTGCTAAAGGTCAACTAGTTTTTATCGGCCACCTTAACTGTAGCACCATTATATCTCAAGACATGAAACCTTCAGGGTATCAAGATAAGGCCCAAATCTCGGACTTGGCCAATAACATATTCCAGCGAGCGATTAGCATTCGGTTCCCGAATGCTTTTCTTTCATTTCCAGTTTCCCTTTCCCCATTATTTTTCTTACCTTCGATCCTTTACTTTTGTATCTTTATTTTCTACGTTTTCCCCATATCCTCTTTCTTTACTGACATTTCCATCTTTCCCTTATTTCTGTTATTCATCCTTTTCTCCCTCCTCTCTACTTATAAACTTTTCTCATTCTTCTTTATATTATCTTTTTTTTTTCCTTTACTCTTGCTATTTTCCATCTCCTCTTTCTTTTCATTACGTTCTCCTCATTCCACTTTCCATCCACTCGTCTGATTCCCACTTTTCGTTGTTTTAGCTTTCTCTTCCACACTCTCTCTCTTTCTCTCTCTCTCTCTCTCTCTGAGATTGTTTTCCTCTCCGCTTATACTCTTTTCACCTACTTTCGTCACTGCCTCTCCTTCAATCACTTGTCACTGTGCTTCATCCACCTCTTTTATTCTATTTCTTCTTATTCTTATTCTTCCTTTCCATCTTCTACTTTCTCGGCTGAATTATCATCGTCTTCTCCACATCTTACTTTTCGTTCTTTATCCTCCCTTCTTCTTCGCCTCCACCTGTTTTGACCACTGGCTATTAGTGGCATTTGGTTTTGTCATATCTCTCTCTCCACGTATCTCACTTTTATCAATTCATCAGCTCTTCCTCCCATCCATTTCCTTCGAACTATCACTCTTTTGTCTTTAACCGCGTCTCCCCTCCCTCCCCCCTCTCTCTGTCTCTCTGTCTCTGTCTCTCTCTCTCTCTCTCTCTCTCTCTCTCTCTCTCTCTCTCATCACCTCCACTTTTCCTCATCTGCTATTTAAGTCAGTCTAGATTCCCGTTCTTTCTCCTCTGTATCACCTGCAACTTTTCCATCAACTTATATTTCACACAGATCTATCCACTTTCAACATCTTCTTCAACTTAAACCCTTACCATCCACTTCCAACCTTTCCATCCACTTTCAGCTCTTTTCCATCCACTTTCAACTCTCTTCCATCCACTTTCAACTCTTCCACTCGTTTCCAGCCCTCCCATCAGCTTCCAGATATTCCAGCCTATTTTTTCATTCCACCCTCCTGTTTTATCTTACTCTGTTCATAATATTCTCATCCACTTGTAACCACGCCATCCACTTTCAATTCGTCTCCGTTGTTATTCGTTCTCTCTCCCTCCTCTTCAGATTCTTCCACTTTCTTGCGTCCTTTCTTTCTGCATCATTAACTTCTTCCGCCATCCACTTGTCACTCCATAATTTCTCATTCACGCACCCGTTTACTCTCTCTCTCTCTCTCTCTCTCTCTCTCTCTCTCTCTCTCTCTCTCTCTCTCTCTCACCTCGCAGTTTTTATCTATAACACCATCTCGCACTCACTCCTTTTTCCCAGTCTAGTTCCATCTCTCTCTCTCTCTCTCTCTCTCTCTCTCTCTCTCTCTCTCTCTCTCTCTCTCTCTCTCTCTCTCTCTCACCTCGCAGTTTTTATCTATAACACCATCTCGCACTCACTCCTTTTTCCCAGTCTAGTTCCATCTCTCTCTCTCTCTCTCTCTCTCTCTCTCTCTCTCTCTCTCTCTCTCTCTCTCTCTCTCTCTCTCTCTCTCTCTCTCTCTCTCTCTCTCTCTCTCTCTCTTTTTCCCTCCCAGCCTCTCCACAATACCGTGCTCATTCTCTTTCTTGTCTTACTAACCACCATTACCTCCTCCTCCTATGTTTCCTCTGTTTATTTACCTGTTTTCTATTTACCTGTGTTCCCCTTTCATTTGTGTTTCTGTCTAAGCCCTGGATTACAGAAAAACAAATGGGAGAGTTAAGAATATTTATGGGAATATTCCTGTTGACTCAGAAATGATGAAAGGTGATTTTGGTGAAAGAACTATTTTTTTCTCCTCCATCTGCTTGTTTATTATGTCTACCCCGTTTTCTCCCTATTCACCTAACTTTCTCCGCTCCTTGTTGCTTTCCTTCCCTTTCACCTGTTTTTCTCCCCTTCATCTTCAACTTTCCTATCCCATCTGCTGTCCTCCTCCTCTTCCTTTTCATCCTTTCCACCTGCTTTCCTCCCTCTCTTTCTTTCCTGCTTTTTCGCATCCTTTCCTCCCCTTCCTCCGCCTTCCTTCCGCTTCCACCTCCTTCTAGCCTGTCCCACATCCTTTCCTACCCATTTCTCATCCTTCCCTCCCCTTCCGCTTCCTTTCCATACTCGTACCTTCCTTCCATCTTTTCTATCCTTATACTTTTCTTTCCTTCCTTTCCACCTCCTTTCCTTCATTTTCACCCTTCTGTTTATTCCTTCCTCCTACAATAAATTTCTTTCCTCCTTTCCATCTTCCTACCACTCCCTTTCTCTCCTCCACCCGTTCTTCACCTCATCGACCCACTTTACATCGCTGCCCACTTCTCACCTCCACATACCTCACGCTTCCTCCCCTTCATCCTCCACCACTCGCTTCAAGTCTCTACCCACACCTTCTCCACCCACTTCACTCTTCCTCCATCTGCTTCACTTCTTCTACTTCATCACTTCTCTGCTCACTTCATTCCACCTCCCCCACACATTAATTCCTCCACCCATTTACCCCTCCTCCACCCACTCCACTCCTCCACCCATTTTCTATTCCCCCACCTTGTTTTGTACCCCAACATCCACTTCTTCCACCCACTTTGTCTTTCCTCCATTCCTTTACCCTCTCCACCCCTTTTCCTCTGTTCCATTCCCTCCACCCACATTCCCCCTCTCCACCCAGATTTGCACCCACCTCCCATCCCTTTTCCACCCACTTCCTTCTCCCAATTCCCCACTTCTTTAACACCTTTTCTACCTCTTCCACCGATTCCCCGCCATCTTTCCACCCATTTTTCATCCTCCACCACCCTCCTTTCACCCACTCCCCGCCTCCACTCTCTCTTCAACATCCACCCAATTTTGCACCCCTTCCACCGTTTCTTCACCACTTTCATTAACTTTGGCGGTCAGTGAGAGAGTGGAGGCGAGTGGAGGAGAGGGAGAGGGGGAAGGAGGAGAGGGGGAGGGGAGAAGGAGAAGGGGGAGAAGGGTGGAGGGAGAAGTGGTAGCCAAAATACTCCCCCCTCCCCCCTCACATAACTTCCTCCCCCCTCTCTCTTCTTTCCTTTCCACCTCTTCCATTTTGCTCCTTCTCTTTCCCTTTTCTCTTTCTCCCTCTTCCCCTCTTCCTTGCTGCTCTTTTTTCTTTTCCCCTTCTCCTACCTTCCCCCCTTCTGTTTTCTTTCTCCTTCCCTTCTTTCCTGATACCCTTTCTCTTTCCTTTCATTTCTTTCTTCCCTCTCATTCCCTTTTTTTCTACTACTCCTTCTCCCTCTTTCTTCCTGTCTCTCCTCCTCCTCCTCCTCCTCCTCCTCCTCCTCCTCCTCCTCCCTTCCCTCTTCTTCCCCTCTCCTTTACACGTTCACCTTCATCCCTCCCTCCTGCTTTTCATTTCCCTTTTCTTTCCCCACTCCCTCTCCCTTTAATCTTCCCTTCCTTCTCTTCTTCTCCTTCACCCTCCTCTACTTCACTTCTGCCTTTACCTCTCTCCTTTCCTCCATCTTCACCTTCTCTCTCCCTTCTTTCACTCATTCTCTTTTCCCTTACTCTCCCTACTCTCCCTCCTCGTCCTCTTTTTCCTCCTCCTTCTCTTCTTTTCATTTACCTTCCGCCCTTTGACTTTTCCTCCCCATCTCCCTCCCTCTCTGCTCTTACTCTCACCTCTTTCCCTCCCTCCGCTTCTTCCCTCCTTTCTTCCGCCTCACCTCCTCCATCACTTTATCCACCGTCTCCACTCACTCTTCCTGTTTCCCCCTCCCCTTCCACCAGTAGTCCTACAGTTCCGCCTTTCATTTTTCCCTCTTTCTCCTCCTCCTGCTCCTCCCTCACTCTTTTCCATTTCCCCCACCCCTTTATTTTTTTCCTTTTCTTCTTCATTTTACTCCACTTTCCCCTCATCACCCTTCTCTTCTCCCATTTCTCCTATCTTCACTCCTTCACATCTCTCCTCTCATCTTCCACCCTTTCTTCCTCCCTTTCGTTCTCTCCTTCCCTCTCCCGATCCTCTTCCCAAAACTATTCTTCAGCACCCTCTTGTCTTCTCTTCCCCTCCCCTCCCTCCCTCCTCCTTTCTTCTCCCTCCCTCTTTTTTCTCTCTTCTTCTACATACCCTACCTACACTACTCATCCTTCCCGTCTTCTTTTCCCTTTTCCACCCTCCCCCCCCTCACGCCGTATCTTTAGTTTTCTCTCTCTCTCTTCCAACCCCTCCCATCCTCTCACTCGCCTATAGCTTCTCTCTCACCTTCACTCCTTTTTCCTCTCCTTCCCATTCCTCTGTTCCTCCTCCTCTCAGTGCTTTTCCATCCCTACTTCTCTTTTCTCACGCCTTTCCACAAACAGCCTCGACAGGACAGAAAGATTTACTGCTGTATACTTCCTTTGTACTTAGAACATTCCCTCCCCACCCCCCATTACCCCCATTCCTCCTTCCTGCCTATTTTCTCCTATATCTCTTTCTGTTTTCTTCCTCTTCCCTTTATCTCCACCCCTTCTTACTACCTACCCACTTCCTCTCCTCTTCCTATTATTCTCCCCTTTCCCTTATCTCTCCTCCTTCCTACCTACCCATTTCCTCCCATCCTCTTCTCTTCCTATTTTCTTCCCCTTCCCCTTTTCTCCATCCCTCCTCCTTCCCTCCCTCTCTCCACCCCACCTCTCCCCCCTCCCTCTCTCCACCCCACCTCTCCCCCCTCCCCACCCCTTCCTCTCCCCCTCCCCATCTTCTCCCCATACATTATTCGAAGCTTTATGGGGGCAGCGGGGAAATTCCTGGCCGGGTGGGATGGGGTAAAGAAAATAAAGTGCGGGAAAATGTATTAGAATTGTAAGGCAAAAATAAAGAGAAATATTTATTAGTCTGGCGAAAGGAAATTTATTATGAAGGCGTAATTAAATGAGGAAAATTGTACTGGGATGGTAAAGGGAAAATAAAGTGGGGGGGAAAGTGTATCAGAACTGAGAATGAAAAATAAGGGGAGAAGAAAACTGATTGGGTTAGAGAAGGGAAATACATTAGGACAGGAAAATTAAGGGAAACAAGTGTACTGGGATGGCAGAAGGAAATTGAGGTGCAGGAAAGTGAATTAGAACTGAGAAGAAAAACAAAGAAGAGGAAAATTTATGAGGCTGGCGAAGGGAAATATATCAGGATAGGAAAATGAACTGGAGAAAAGTGTATTGGCATGGTCAAGGGGAAAATTAAATGCAGAAAAAATATATGAGACTTGTGAAGCAAAAATAAAGGAAAATTTATAGGCCTGGCGAAGAGATATATGTATTAAAACAAGAAAACTAAATGAAGGAATGTATATGACGATGGTAAAGCGGGAAAATTAAAGTGCAGTAAAGTGTATTAATGAGGGAAAATAAAGGAAAGGAGAGTTTATTGGACTGGGGAGGAAAATTAGATTAAAGGAGAGTTTATTACCAAGAAGAATATATTAAGATGAAGAGGGTTGCGTTAAGGAAAATGTGTTAAAAATGTGAAAGAAAAATTTAGTAAAGGAAAGTTTATTAGAACGTAGAAAGGAACTATACTGACGAAGAGAATTGTATTGCGATGGGGAAGGGAAACGTATTGAGATAGGGAAGTGTATTAAGATGAGGAAGGAAAATATATTGGGATGGAGATGGGAAATGTACTAGGATGGGAAGGGGAAATGTATTGCGATGGGGAAGGGAAACGTATTGAGATGGGGAAGGGAAGTGCATTAAAATGGGGAAGGAAAATATATTGGGATGGAGATGGGAAATGTACTAGGATGGGAA
>NC_137024.1:44469151-44491651 GCF_032717465.1 Coenobita brevimanus | reverse complement strand
TTGTTTGTTAGCAGGGTTACTCAAAAACTAAAAGAGAGATTTGGACCAAATACTGGGGACAGATAGCCTATGTCTCGGGCACAATCGATTAACTTTGGGACCGATATTTGTTAGTTTGTCAGTTAGCAAGATTACTCAAAAACTAAATAAAAGATTTGGACCAAATTTGGTGGGTAGCTAGCCCATGTCCCGGGGAACAACCGATTAACTTTTGGGACCGATCTGGACCGTGTTACAGATTAAGGATCCGGAAAACACTTCCTGCGAAACCCTAATTAATGATGAGAAAACCTAAGCCATTATGAAGAGTGGTATGGAAATTACGTTGTCCTTGTCAAAGAAATGCGCTCCACTGAGTGTCCCTCTAGTTTCGTAACTGTTTTAATGTGCTTGTTTTTTTCATCTCGTCTTTGCTTACTCTTCCTTTAGTTTTTCCTTGCCATAGTGTTTTCATCCGGTGTTTTACTGCGGAGTACAAAGATTTCCTATTCTTTTGTTTTGTCTTCACTGCTGTTACACCGTATTAATACTGTAAAAGAAAAACTATTATGACAGCTATGCTGATGTTAACTCTTCACTCCAATGATGTACTATACTTCTTTATTCTAACGACCCAGATTTTCGCCCTTTTCAATCTTATTTCGCGTCGCTCAATGGCAGGAGGGAAAAAAAAAACCTAAGGCTTTACATCCATTCCATAGCATTTCTTCCTGATAAGCATCATATTTTAGTCCTAATGTTATTTTACAACTCGTCATACATGGAGATATGGCAATTTTAGACCAAGTTAGTGTAAAAAAAGTAGAGTGTATTCTTGCTGCCTCGGGCGATCTTATTCAAAACTGGAAAGACCTCTTGTACTACTGTACAGTATATCCAACGCCTCCAGTTCGAAATGTCTCCCCTAAGCTGAATAAAGCCGTGTGGACAGAGCGAGATTAAACCAAAACGTACACCGTATTCAGGAGGGTTGTGAAGATTTGTGCCCCCCCCCTTTATTTATTTATTTATTTATTTGCTGTTTTGATTGTTGTACTGCTTTGTTTGGTCTCACGTTTTGCAGTTAGACTATGTTTCTTTATGCTTCCATCATCATCATCCATTGTGAATTTCTCCCCTGAACCCCCCAAAAAATAATAAATAAATCAAATGAAATATCAATGCTGATTTTTTTTTTTTCAGTTAAACAGTTTTTATGGCCTATGCTGTTACCATGTTCAGTTATAGCTTTGTCTTGGTTTGTTTTCTTAGTCTTTTCTTTCGCAGTTTTTGCATCACCCCTCCTTATAAGAGAAATGCCTTATTATGGCAGGTGCTTCAGTCCCTTCAGTACGATGAGTTTTTATTTATTTATGCTATTACTAGATGAGTTTACCCAGCTTTGGAGAAATATTTTGGACTGGTGAGGTTAGACACGGCCTTCATTAAAGAGACCTCCCCCGAGTTTCATTTTTATTTTTTTATTGGCAAGAATGAAATATTTAAGTCGTCAAAGTGAAGAGGTTATGTGACAGAATTAACCTTTTTTTTTTTTTTTTTTTTTTACTTTCGATTGCTTAATTTGTTTTATTCAGTTGCATTTTTCCATTTTATCAGCTCTTACACAATAATGTGAAGAAAACTGCTTGGCATGACAACTATGTGGGCGATAAAAGAGAACTGAGGCTTATTCTTAAATATGTCTGATACTTTGTCTATTGTGCTCTACGTCTCCATTTTTTCTTGTATGTTTCCCCCTTGTTGCTATTGCATCTTCCCCTGTGAAAAAAAAAGAAAAAAAAAATGCTGCGAAAGAGGATTGGCATTCCCCCCCCACCCCCCAAGTTGTTCTAGTTCTGATACTGCAATTCGATTTCGTGTTTTGTTCGGCATTTTTGCTTGTTAAATTTTGTTTCCAATCTCTGCTCCTCCGTCATCCTGCCCCAGGTAACCCCTTCCCTCCAATGACATACTGTTTAATTTATTTTTCCTACTTCCAGATGATTTTATTTAGTTTAGGAAAGAGGTTAGAGTTAGCCATAATTCCTTTTCTAGTAGGAGCTCGCATATATATATATAGCTATATAGATATATATATATATATATATATATATATATATATATCTATCTATATATTGACAACTACGCTGATGTACACCGGAAATGGCTCTAATTCCTGCTACACAGCTTGTGCAAGGAGTGGTTGAGATGAGGCCTTTTCTTTATGATAATGATGTTGATAAGGATAAGGATGAGGAAGCAATTCTAATAAAAAGCGTTGCCTAGCATCCGGAATCATTACAGAACACGGTTTAGTGCCAATTATTGTACTGTGACGGAAATCTTTTGAGGCTGGCTATGGTATTTTTTACGTTAGGTTTCACAGGGTTACCTGTTGTGGGGGGGGGGGGGCCACAATTCTGCCATAATTGATATCTTCTTAATACAGTAGCTTGTTTTATTATTTGGCTCAGGCCTCAAGTTTTATTAAAGTTTGTTTCTCTTTTCCTTTCAATGCCATCATACAAACTCCCTGTGATGATACGAAAGAGAAATGGCGCCTTTTTAAATTGCTTTAGTTTTGATTGCTTCTTTTATTGTTTGGCGTGGGTCCTAAACTTTCTTTTTACGTTAGCTTGTGTCCACTGCTCTCACAGTCTGCTCAGCTACGTTGGTGTGAAAGAGGATTGGCAGCCTTTTTTTGTTTTTGATACTTTTCTGTTGTTGTTAGGTTTTTATTGATGTTCATACGTTTGCTTTTGTTTTCTTATCACTGATTTTATACCTTCGTATCTCTGTGAAGAAAAACTTTAGTGAGATTTTTATTTTCTGTTGTAAAGTTGACAACTACTGTTTAGTTAGGGTTTTCAGATAAAATGTGTCCGTTTGCTTTTGTTTTGCTTTCACTGCTGTGACGCTGCTCTGCTACGTTGATGAGAAAGAGGAGTGAAGCCTGTATGATTGTTTGTGATCTGATACGGAACTTTTCTTTGGTTCTATACGGTTATTGCTTTGGCTTCTAATGTTGCGTCCGTTTTGTTTTCATTACACTGATCACACAGTGTACTTACAATAAAGGGCTGTCGCTACTGTAATTCCCCAAAAGGCGTTTTTTTTTTTTTTTTAATCAGACTATCGCCAGACTATTTGACTTGAACACCAAAAGGAATTTTAATAGTAAAGGTGTTAATGAAGGCTACTTCCAACCCTTTCAGTTTGAGAAGCTGAGTACAGTAAATAAGTAAATTAAACAGACGCTCTTGCAGTAACGGGTTAGTTTAATTTTTGTAGTGTCTATCTATTATTGTTGATTACCGTGAACTCTTATTTTCTCGCCACTCTTACATTTTAACCAGCCACGATGAATTAAGAGAAGATTGGCGTGCTTTGTATTTACTTTACCTTTGTTGGCCTGTAATGTTTTTGTTCTGTTACCCTATTTCCTTTATCCCCTTACGTTAGATGGCAACTGGTATTTACTTCAACACTGGTACGTTTAACACTTGTATTTATTTCAACAATAGTATTATCACTGGTATTTATTTCAACAATAGTATTATCACTGGTATTTATTTCACCACTGATATTTACTTACACACCGCCAGCTGATTTTAGCTCTGGAGAGGCCGCCTGTACAAAAATAGTATATATGGTGAATCAAGGGAAAATAAACCTTTCTGAATCTCTTCACTATCCGAGGTTCTTTCTAAGGTGAATAGCATCATCTAGGCACGTATTCTCGTCAGCTTAGGAGGCTCCCTAAAACCTCTTCCTTAACGATTTATTTACCAAAATACCCAT
This sequence comes from Coenobita brevimanus, assembly GCF_032717465.1. Lineage (NCBI taxonomy): Eukaryota > Metazoa > Arthropoda > Malacostraca > Decapoda > Coenobitidae > Coenobita > Coenobita brevimanus. The sequence continues at coordinate 44,487,871 of NC_137024.1, read as the reverse complement.
TAATATCTTCATTTTGGGGGCTTCTAATATTTTTTTTTTTATGTCGACACATTGCATGAATAACCATCTATCTGTCTATAGCATGACGCCATAATCCCGTAAGGAGTGGCCGTTTGCTATGAGTTAGTGCATTTACAGGAAGGGGCACTAGCCCTCCCCAATCCATTTGTTGACACGTGGGGAACACGTGTGGCTGGTTATATGGTTACCACCCTGCGATGTAAATTATTTCCTGGCTTACAGGAAACCATTAGGATTGTCACTCAATGAAAGCCACCTGAAAAGGAAAGAAGAGTAATAAAAAGTGCCATGAAGGATGGGAGAAATAGGAAGAGAGGAGGGTAAACACAGAAAAATAATGATAAAGGTGAAGGAAGACGCAGGCAGCACTACATGAAGTGAGTGGATGATGGTAGCCACCGGTCACCACAAAATGAATAACACACACGAATATGGTAACGGAGCAGAATCAGAAATAAACCGGTACGGAAAAGGTGTTAGTAAGCTTCCTAACCGCATGATACCCCCACTGGTATTAGTAAAAGCAAAATATAAATAAAGGGGGTTATAATACTGAAGTGGCTAATAGTACTATACTTTCTTTCGTCTTCCCATCATGGTGAAGAAAACATTTTGTTGTGACAGTTCCGCTCACGTGAAAGAGGATTAGTGTATCTTTTTTTTCCCCCGAGTTTTGTCCCTGAATCTCTCGCTGACAATTCTGCTCAAATTTAGAAATAGATGCAGAAACACACACACACACACACACACACACACACACACACACACACACACACACACACACACACACAAGGATGCATCCGATTCTCTAAGAAAAGAATGATAATGATTACTCAAAAATACCTACCAGGCGTCATAAATAAGTGCACTGATAACAAACTCGACCTTTAGTTCTCTCTCTCTCTCTCTCTCTCTCTCTCTCTCTCTCTCTCTCTCTATATATATATATATATATATATATATATATATATATATATATATATCCTCTGTGGTAAAGTGTGCGTTTTCGTACACTGGAGAACGAGGGTTCGCGCCCCGCCAGGGTAATAAACTTTTGGTGCTGTGGTTGAACCAGTGTCGCATACTGTAAAGTATGTTTGCACCCAGTCGGCTTGCGCGGGCCGATTACACTTGGTTCACAGACTACACACACATCCAATGCCACTCCAACACTACAATTACACTTACAAGCACTTCTCACCCTACATACAATCTCTAACAGACAGCCTAAGCCACTTGGTAGAGATACATTGGCTTTATCGTCCCGATTTCGGCCGGGATAGGCCGGTCCTGTAGTGGATACTCAAACGGCTGATGATATATATATATATATATATATATATATATATATATATATATATATATATATATATATGGGCAGTACCTGAAGGGAGGTGTGTGGTCTGGCCTAGATTTACGACATCACCGTCACAATCCCGGAGTCAGTTCTGTGGGTAAGAATTATTTATAGATTAAGTGAATCTTAAGAAGCAAATTTTATAATTAAAAAAGACGTTATAAATAACTGACGAACTAATAACTCGTTGTTACAATATAGGACAACATACTGAAAAGTTATTGTGTACTGAAAACATAATTATTAGTTTATTTTTTTAAGATAATGATATAAAACAGTTTATATTAGGTTATGTCTTTGGATGGTGAATGAAAAATATTACCGAGCCCTCCTTGCCTGTCATGATAATGGGGCAAGACACTTTAACAGGTCCGTGCAAACCACAGAGTTATCAGCTGGGTGTGGTCGCGGAAGGCTTTTATGCTCTGGTGTACACAGTCTTTACGGGAACTGAGAGATTGACTGGGAATGAAATCTAAGTTGCCTCCTCCTGCTTTCAGATACTATTCCACTAGGTCGCGTTACGGCGAATGTTATGTTTTATGAAATCCCTACAGGTACGTGTCGTAAACGCGACTAAAGCGGCAGAAGTGGTTACACTTCCCTCCTCCCACCTGCACTGTCGGAGGGTTATGACAATCGCATCGACCAACATCTGTATTACAAACACCCTCATACCTCCTACAAGATATCTGCAAACGGTATAGGAAGGATAAAAGACTCCAGCTCACTTATAAATGTGTAGGTGTAGGTGGTGTTGCCATCGTTAGACGAGTATCGGGTTAGGCTCTGACTGTTCTCGATCTAAAATAATGGGAATATATTGGAGACGACGATATGTCGCTTCTTGTTGCATCATTACAACAATTCTGAGAAAACTGCTGTTGAAATCTGGTAAGATGGTAAATAAAAGTCATGACTTGTTACCAGTAGTGTACTACCTCAGCGAACTAAATCTTCCCTATTTGTCGTCACTGTGCATATGGAAGCCCTTAGGAGAGAGAGATGAAGTGGCAGTATCTAGCATTACTGAGGAGCTATTTTGGCTGACAGCTACTGCAGTTTTAATGGATTTTATCTGTGAACACTGACACATAATTATCTCACTACAATATTTACTTCAACATATTTGTTTGTACTGTATATGGTTGCAGAAAAACAAAGGGAACTACAAATCTGAAGAAATTATTAAGAAGCCTTACACTTTTTTCTCGGAGTAGAAGGGGTGGAGTGGAGACTGATGTTCTCCTAACATTTTTTGATATCGCTGGGGGAATGGGGGAGAGTACAGTGTTTAGAGGTTTGCTCCTTTATCCTTTGATTCATATCCCTAGAGATCACCACCCTCCCTATTTCTTTATGACAAACACCTTAGACCTCATTTCCATTCCTTGCCCCCCCCCCTCTCTCTCTCTCTCTCTTTGTGTGTGTGTGTGTGTGTGTGTGTGTGTGTGTTGCCTGACGTGTCTCCATCTGGCGGTCTCTCGTTACATTAAGTACAATTACCGTGAATGTCATCCACGAAGTATACACATTCACCCAACCAGTATGGCATGCTATATTAACTTCAAGAATATTACAGACCCATCATCATTATTTATTTATTTAAATAAAAAACACGTCATCGGATTAAGTTGTTTTGGTTTTAGTTTAGCAGGGTCGTGTTGCTGATGTTCTGTTTTTTCTGCGGTTATTTAGTGCTACCTTGCTGGAGAGAAAAACCCCTTCACACCCGGTGTAATACAATTCCATAATTCATATTACCAGCATACTCTTATATCTTGCAGTGGCAGGTCATCTTACTGCTGCCAGCCATTACTGTTGAAATAAAGTTAATGCTGGTGTTGGCTGGTATTTTGTTATGGTTTGTGTAAATGTCAAAGTTTTGCCACAGTATTTTTATGTTGTGAAGAGCCGCTGTGGTTGGATTCTGCCACAGGGTTGCGATAATATAGAGTTACTGTTAAATGATACTCTTCTCAGCTTTGGTTGGTGATATAAACTAAAAATGAAAGGTGTGCACGGAAGCAACTTGAGTGGGATTACTTGACAATGTGGTAAGAATTCAGTAATATATATATATATATATATATATATATATATATATATATATATATATATATATATATATATATATATATATATATATATACATATATATAAACGTTAGTACGGAAGCTAAATCAAGGGCAAAACGAGCAAAAGAAAGAACGACAACGAGGTGGAAGGATGAGATGAAGAGACAGTGTGAAATGCATATACAGTATTGTTGAAATAATTTGGTTAGCCCCTGACCGCCTCCCAAATTACCAGCGCACAATTCTCCGGTAGTGTAATATAACGTTAACACAATTTATCATAATGTACTGTGAAAATTATCCTGTTAACAATGTACAACTTCGCCCACACCACCACTATAAAATACTCTACATTTGCCATACAATGTTAGGTGTATTTTATCAGTGTTTGCTGTGAAATTAATCATATTAATTTTCTACATCTCTCAAACCGCCTCCACACAGTCCATTAGCGTTGTAAGTAAATCATACCATCTTACGTACAGTGGATTAATATTTATTATACAGTTCCTTTATTATACAGTTCCTTAGCTTAACATTTATTCTTGCTGCCTGCGTACGGTATGATTCAACATGGGGAAGCTTTCGTACTAGAAGGGGGTTAATGAAGGCTGCATCCAACACCTCCATTCGAAAAATCTCTCCTGAAGCGAATAAAATATTCATAAGGTACCACGAAAAAATTAAAAAGAAAAAAGTCTTCGTGGTAAAGGGCTTAACACTATTCATCCTAAAGCACTGCAAAAAAAAAAAAAATCTCGTAAACCCCTTCAGTGGGATGACATCTTTCCTGTTTATATTTAGCGTACAAGGGAAACTTTCTGAACGGGAGGTGATAGACACAGCGTTAATTAACCCCATCACAAGTAGAGCTGAACAAGAAATCGGTGAATAAAATCGTCTAGTGGTAGTCTGATTAACCCCCCCTTAATCACGTGACACTGTACTGGTTTATTCTTCCAGACGCTTGTATTCAGGTTTGGTGACAACTTTTGTATTTATGTGGCAATTGAAGACTGCACCTGACCTCTCCAGTTTGAAAAGCATCCCCTAAACTGAACAAAATCGTCTGAAAGCAAGCAAAATAGAAATACAGAATACGTCATCAGGTTGAAGGGGCTAAAAAAGAAATTGAGGTAATCGTAGGGAAGGGGTCAAAGTTCCACCAAATGCGCCATATCTTTCCACAGCCTCACTGACCTACCATGTTAAATTAAGGTCAGGCTTCTGCTAAATTTTACCCCTTGGCACTTCATTTTGCTTCAGTGCCCCCCTCGCGGTCACTTCAACAGGTTTAATACTGCCTGAGGTGAGCTTTGAAGTGAGGGGCAGGGCCAGGGTGGATGGGGAGGGGAAGGGAAAGGGAGACGACGGGAGGAAAGGAAAAGAAATGGTGGAAGGAACTGGGAGGGAGGAAAAAGGACGAAGGGAAGCGACGAGAGTGGAGAAGGAGGATAATAGAAGAGAGGGAAAATTAAATGAGGGAAAGTGGGAAGAGGAAAAGTAAAGGAGATGAGAAGGAAAGGAGAGGAAAAGTGAAAGGAGTGGTAAAGAAGAGGAGGGGAGAACAGAGTTAAAAAATGAAGGGAGGAAGAGTGTGAGGTTTTAAAGACAGCAGATGAAGAGAGAAGCAGAGGAAGGAGAAAGGGAAAGAACAAGGAGATTGGGAGGGAAATGAAGAAAAATAAGTGAAATCAGAGAGGTAATGGGAGAGAAGGCGGTGATGATAATAAGTCATGTGAGAAAATGGAAAGGCGATAAATCCTACGCGTAAATGAAACGATAATTCTTGTTAGTAAATAAGCAGCCTATCGATGAATCTGTAAGTACACAAGTACCTGCTGAGTCTTGTGGATATGCAGGTAAATGATGAATCCAATGAGTAACTGAATAACTACATGATAAATCCTACGAGAAAATAATCACCCTAATGTTGTTGTTACTGTCGTTGTTTCGTTTATAAAAGCTTCCACAATCTTGCATCTGTCTACCTGGGTCACATAACGGAGGCTCTTCACGCTGCTCGATCTCTAGCAGCTTCTCTATTAGGATTTACTCACAGGATCAAAATTAATCATAAGACAAGTAAAAGAATTAACTTATGAGCAAATGAGCAACTTAGTAATTAATCCCGTGAGTAGTAAATTACCCTGAGAGCAAATCCCAGCCTCACCGCGGGTAAATAATTCTACATATATAACGAATACACATGTTATTTTTCACGGAGTCATTAATTAACGTAAATATAAGGAGTGCTTCAAGCACTTCCCATTTTTCACGCTACACCGGCGAGGGTAAATAGACGGGGTACTTATGTATTTATTTATCTATGAGGGAGGCAGGCGTGGAGTGGTGGGGGGCTGGAGTGATGTGTGTGTGTGTGTGTGTGTGTGTGTGTGTGTGAGAGAGAGAGAGAGAGAGAGAGAGAAACTTCGTGACCACTCTAGATGAACTCTGCGATTAGGTGACTGGTGATATATAAACAGAGAGAGAAAGAGTGAGGGGGAAAGGTAAGGTGGAAGAAGGGCTAGGAGAAGGGAAAAAGACTGAAGTGGATGGAAGGGAAGGGAAGGGAAAGAGAGTGGGGGAGGAGTGATGGAGGATGGGGGTAATGAGGAAGGAGTGATGGAGCAGGGGGATGATGGAGGAGGAGAGATGGTGGAGGTGGGGGAAGGAAAAGAAAAAACGAAAGGGTGGGAGGAAGGAGAAGGAAGGGGGAATCAGAGAGGAAAAAAGGAGTTGGAGGGAGCAGGAAAGGTCGGGGTGGGAGTGTAGGGGAGTTGGAAAGGTAGGGGATGTGAGACAGATAAAATGATAGGCAGACAGAGAGATAGATAGACAGGTATGTAGATAGACAGATACAAAGACAGATGGATAGATTGCATACTCGTACATATTTCCACTATTTTCTGAGGTGCATTCTTTCAGGGCGTCCAGGCTAAATTTCCACCACAGTCGCTTTCCCCGGATAAGGCAGCTGGTTTAGTTTTTTCCATTACTCTCTCTCTCTCTCTCTCTCTCCATCGTTTCAACAAGGTATTTTTCCACTTCGTCATTAAATTATTTCTTCTCTCTCTCTCTCTCTCTCTCTCTCTCTCTCATTTTTTCCCTCTCCGTCAGGTAACGCTGCGCTGGCCAAGAGAGGAGGAAAAAAAGTGAAGGGAAGAAAAAAGAAAACTCACTCTGACTTGACTTAAGTTGTGGAGGCTTTTGGTTCCTGGAGAGTCTGAGGGGAAGGGGGAAAAGAAGAAAGAGGGGGAGGGGAGGGGAGGGGAGGGAGGGGAGGGGAGGGGAGGAAGAGAAGGGGGAATGTGAGTTTGAAGAGATGAGAGAAGAGTGAGGAGAGAGTGGTAAGGAGTGGGAAAAGGAAGAAAGGGGACAAAGGAGGGAAAGGGGGGAAGAGAAGAGAAGGAGGAGGAAGAATGGGGAAGAGGATGGGGAGGGGGGGAAAAGAAAGGAGAGGGATGACTGGGCGAAGAGAGAAGAGAGGGGTGGGAAGGGGAAGAGAGAAAAGAGGAATGGAAAAGAGAGGAGAGAAAAGACGGACGGGAAGGGGAAGAGAATAAAACGGCGAGAAGGGGAAGAGAGAAGAGAATGCTGGAGAGAAGAAGAGAAGATAGAATGGTGGGGAGGGAGGTGATGAGGGGACAAAACAGTAAGAAATGTGGTTGGGAAGAGAGGAGGGGGAGGTGAAGGGAGAAGGGAAGAAAGAATGGTGGCAATAACACACAGGTGCACAGTACAAAGGACAGCCCACAGCAACACACCTATTGGTTCTTTGTCGGTTGTTTGTTATAGGGTACGATATGACTTCGGTATCTAATATATGAGTCTGAGAAAGGGACTGGAAAGGGAGAAGAGAGGAAGGTAGTGGAAGGGGAAGAGAAGGGAGAACGGTGGCTGAGAGGAAGGTAAGTTTTGAAAAGGATGGTGGAAGGACAGCATGGTGGAGGGCGTAGAAAAGAGGATTGAGAAGGGAGGAGGAAAAGGAGCTTGGAGCAGGGTAGAGAACACTTGGGGAGTAAGGTAGGGACGAAGGCGTAGAGGGGAGGAAGGGGAGAGAAGAGACTGGTCGAGAAGGAAGGAGGAAGAGGATGGTATGAGGAGGGGAGAGGAGAGAAGGTGGAGTGAACAGAGAGTATTGTGGAAAATCGAAGCAAAAGGCACGCTGGAGGAGCAGGGAGGAGGGAGCTGATGTGGGGAGCAAGAGAGGGTGGGCAGGGGGGGAAAGGGAGGGGAAGAAGAGAAAGGGGGATTGAGAAGAAGGAGTACGGACGGCTAAAGATGGTGAGGGGAATGCAGGAGTCGAGAGGAAGAAGAGTGCAATAGAATGATGTCAGAGGAAGGAAGGGAGGGGGAGGGATAAGTGGGGATGTGGGAGAGGGGGAGAGATGTGTGGGAATGAGGAGGAATTGGTTGCGATGTGAGGATGGGTGGGGATTTGTTGAGATGTGGGAATGGGAGGGATGTGTTAGGATGCGGGGAAGGAAAGGAGTGATTGGGGAGGCGGGAAGTATAGAGGACGAAAGATCTGTGGAGAGGGATTGGGGAACTGAGGAAAATGGGTGAGGCGGAGAGTATCTGGGTGAAGTAGAGTCCGGGGAATGACTCTCTCTCTCTCTCTCTCTCTCTCTCTCTCTCTGAAGAGAAGGGGGAATGAAAGGAAGGCTGGAATGAATGAGAGAGAGAGAGATGGGGGGGGGGAAGACAAAGAAGAGATGGCATTTATGGAAGAGATAATGGTGAAGGAGGGGGTGAGAAGAGAGAAAGAAAGTTGAGGAAGGTGGAGGAGAGGCGAAAAGGGTGAGGGGATAGATGGGAGAAAGGTGATGGGGAGGGGTGAGTGGGGCAGGGGGAGGGGGTGAGTTTGGTAAGGTGAAGGGGATGAGTGGGGTAGGGTGAGCGGGGTGAGTTGGGTATGGTGAAGGGGGTGAGTGGGGTAGAATGAAGGGGAGGGTGAGATGTGTGTGTTTTATGGGAAATGGGTGGATGGAGGGAGAGGCTGTCAGGTGTGAGGAGTGGGAAGTGTAAGAGGGTTGTGTTGGGGAGAAAACAGATTGGAAGATGATGGTGATGGTAGGATGTGATGAGATGCAAGGAGTCTAGAAGAGAGGGGAAGGAGTGCTTTTAGATGAGGATGTCATGGAGAGAGAGAGAGAGAGAGGAAGGGAAGGAGGGAGGAAGGGAGGGAGGGAGAGAAGGAGAGAGAGAGAGAGAGACAGAGAGAGAGGAGGTTATGAGGTACGGGGAGATGGTTGTCTTGGGAGACTGTACAGCAGAGTGAGTTGCTGATGAGAGGGATATTAGGGGACAGGAGGGGCGGGGGTGAGGGAGAGAGGAAGGGGACGGAATTGAGCATTGATAAACGTGTCCCGGGGGTAGGAAGGGAGGATGGGGAGGTGGTGGGAATATGATGTGTGAAAGGAGGTGGTCTGAAATAGTTGTGTTGAGGAAGACAGGCCTACTGGGAGATAAGATGGGGAGGAGGGAAATATGGCTGAAGGAGTGGGGAAAGAAGGGAAACAAAGAACAAGCGTTGAAGAGCAAAGAGCGAAAATGATGGTAGGGAAGCTTTGACAAGGGGAAGATTCAGATGTAAGAAGTGAAGACTCTGGGAGGTGGGGGGATAATGACTCTGAAGAGGAGAGGGAGTGGTGGGAGGTGAAAGAGTGAGTAAGAAGAGAGGGTGGTGGGAGGTGTGAGGGTGAGTGGGGAAGGGATGGTGGGGATACTCTGAGGAGGAAAGTGGATAAGTGTGATGAAACAGACCTGGTGAGAGAGAACACGGGTAGGGAGGGGGGTAGGGAATATTGTGTGGGAAAAGGGGTAGGAAAGGTGTAAAGGAAAGGATCGGAGGTGAGGAGTAGGTGGATAATAGACAATGGAGAGCAACTGACAGAGAGGGAGGGTGCGGTTAAGGTGTTGAGAGAAAAAGGATTTTGGGAGATGGAAGAAGGGAAAAGGCGAGAGGCTAAGAGTAGGGAGGGGAAGAAATGACTGGGGAGCTGTGAAGAGAGAAGTTCAAGAGAAGACAGGTTAAGATGTGGAAAAGAGAGGAGAGTTTGGGAAGTGTAGGAAGAGCGGGGGGAAGGTGGAAAGTTAGAGGCTAGGAGTGGGGAAGGGGAAATAAGTGAGAGGTGAGGAGTGGACCGAGGAGAGATAGTTAGGTGGTGGTGGAGAGAAGGGCTAACGGGTAGATGTGAGGCAATGGGTGGGGAGGAGATTGTGGACAGGCTGTGATGATGGGCGGGAATAAAATTGTTAAGAAAGACCTGGTAAGAGAAAAGTGGGGTGGGGAGTGGGTAGGGGGGAAAGGGGGATAGGTGAGGGGCGAGGGGTGAGAGGGATGATGGAAGGAAGGATGGAAGGACGGTGAGGAGGCTGTGAGGGGGGTGGGGGGTTAGATGGCTCCGGTGAGAAAGACAGGGCTGACTGAGATGGTGATGAGACGAGTGCTGGGGAAGAGGCAGACCCGAGCTAAGATGGTGTTATTCCGGGCAAGGAGTAGCAAGACTGGAATATAACTTGGCAGGCTTCCCGATATTAGATGTGGTGTTTAAAAATGCTAATGATGAGTAGTAGCTAAGGTTTTAAATGATGGTGATGGGTTTGGACTCAGGTATATTCTTAAAAGGCTGGTGAGGACTATGATAAGAAAGATAAGAAAAAGGTGTGTTTAGGTTTGCACAGATGAACAGCATGGTGTTAATGGCCATGACAGAATGTAAGATAAAAATGGCGGCATGTCTGAGGTCAGATGCTTATAATCTACGAAAGGGTTGAGAGATTTTAGAGATGTTTGAGACTTCAGTGAGGAACACTAAGGTTGTAAAAGATGCTGGTATGTGTTGGGAGAATGATGAGTGGACAGGCAGTCTGGAATTAGATAGTTACATTATGGGGATGGAAGGGACTGAAAAAGGTAATGATGAGAAGGTTTTCAGGTTAGTGTGGAGAGTGGTTTCACCCCTTCACCAGTGACCTCTTTCTTATTTTAATATGCTTCCACCAGACGATTTTATTCAACTTAGGAAAAATCTCGTAAGTTGTGATGGGGTTATTGAAGGCTATATCTAACTCATTTAGTTAATAAAATGTAAACTAAAAACTGTCTTAATATAGCAAGAATATTACATAAATGCCGTTATCGTAGTGAGAGGTTTAGGGTGGAACTGATGAGGTGAATCAGGGGCGTAGATCCCGGGGGGTGATGGGGAGATACATCCCCCTGCAACTGGGTTGGGGGATATATCATGTTTTCACCCCTCCTCTCCCTATAATGCAAATTTAAACCTACGGTTACCTTCAAAATACTTCATCTTTACACTGACAATGCAGTATTTTTACCAGTAATGTGCGGTTTGAGTGCGTGTGACGAGCGAGTAAGCGCCAAGTTATCACAGTTTCCCTCTGATACAAATTATAGGCGGAATCTCCGATATTCAATTCCCAGAGATGATGCCAAAAAAAAACAGTTACGATGGAAAATCTTTTTAAGTTGATTTCGTAATTGAGGCGTTCAGCGATTAGAGACGAACACTCCCTTGGAAAATTCGAGATTCCAATGGGTGTCTAAGTCTTTATGAGTGAGTTTTTAGTTGAAAGCAAAATTTATTGGATGACTGTATCACATTCAGAAAGAATTTCAACTCTAATTCACATACGTGTAAAGCTATCAGCTTCCGCTTTGTGTGACGCTTGGGCCGGGTCGGGCCGGGCCGCTCATTTCCAAACTTAACTGAGAGTAAACATCGCTCGCTTGCTCGTTTGTAAAGGTATTAAAAAAATGAAACTGCAGAAAATATTATAACATAAAAAATATAAGTTAATTCGATGAAGCAAGCTAAGCCCTTAAAACAAACGCTTGTGTGATGATGCAATGGAGCCAGATTTAGGTATAAGTCACGAATTGTCCTGCTTTTTTTCATCCCGTGCTACCTAACTAACATTTTGCTTATTTAGTACACTTCATACACATGCAGTTCTAGCAACTCACTTCTCTGGGTAAAGGCTCTCGTAACCCTCTTTAGTCTTGGAAGTCAACCCTCCCCCCAGTATTCGGAATAAATGTACGACAGTGGGATGAATACTAAGGTTTGAACGATGGTGAAAGGAGGTGTAGGCAGAAAATGTGGCAAACTGAAAGGAGGGGCTAAAGGACTAGAAGGATGTGTCGTATGAAGGGTGGATGACTAGAGTAACAAATGGAAGGCTTTGAGAAAGGTGGAAAGAGGAGTTTTAAGTGAGGTGAATGGAGAGTTGGGAGTTGGAGTGACGCGTTCTTAGGAGGGGACGGGAGTGACTACGGTAATGGTGAGGCTTACGAGTTTACGAAGAGAAAGGTTTATTGGATGGATGTGATAAGGTGAACAATAAGGATGCACTAATGATTTTATTGTTCATTCACTTTAACTTGGTCTAGATTCTTGTCCTTTTGTAGCTGATTTCACGTAGGCGGTGGCTTGATCGGCAGAGAGGTGGCCAGCAGTCCTACCGGACCCAGGTCTAAATCCTCGCTGGGGCAGGGAACAGTTTAAGGATTTGCATATATATATATATATATATATATATATATATATATATATATATATATATATATATATATATATATATATAAGCAGACTTTACCGATCTACCAGAAGACCCGCCGACATGTCGTAAAGATACCCCCGCTAATACCAATGCACCAGTCCTGAATGAGACAGCCCTAGCATGTATTCAATATGGACGGTAGGTGTTAGCACCGAAGTGGTGACATGTGGAGGTGTGTAGTATGTAGGAGGACTACTGGGCCTTGGGAGCAGGCTGTGAAGCCAGAGTTCGACACATAAAAAAAAAATAAAAAGAATAAAAAAAAGCTCAGTGGCAGAAAATGACATTACTCTGGCTCTACATCCTTTCCATGGAACTTCGTGATTAGCATCATATTCCAGTTTTATATCTTATTACAGCTCAGCATTCAAGGAGACATGGCAATTTTTGGTCAAGTTGAAGTGAAAAGAGTATTGAATAGCTAAGAGGGACGACACGAGAAGTTCAATCAGAGCAGATGTGTTGTGTGGAGAGCGAATGGCAAGGATAGAGATGAGAAGGTTTTATGGTTTGGGGGAAGAATAGAGTTTTAGACGCTTGCTGTGGAAGGTAAGACAGGATGGAGGTAATGATGGATGGAATATGGAAGTCTGTGGGGAAATTAGGTGATTAGAGAGTGGTGAGGGGAGGATTATGGACGTCTGTGGGGAAATAAGGTAATTAGAGGGTACTGATCTGGTAAGCGAGAGAAGGTGAAGGATCTTTACAAGTGGAAGACGAGAGAACCTGAGTAAGAAGTAGCTCTGATTAAGAAGGGCAGAGAGAGGTGCATTTAGGTACGGGGTGAAAAATATAGGTAAGAAGAGAAAATCTTGGGTAAGGTGGAAGAATTTGTGTAAGGGGAGGTAGTTTATGCGCATAAGAACACAAAAGAGAGGATAACTCCAGTAGGCCAGTTGGCCCATTCTAGGCATCTCCTAAAACAGTAATGGAACTACTTATAGAACGAGATAAAGATAGAGAAGAAGAAGACTCTCCCCCGCCCTCCAAACCCTCCAGCCGAAGCCGGCAGGAAAAAGTCAGAAGGAACACCACGCAGTATAGAAAAAGTGGCGTGAACATTTTCTAGGAAATTGTGAAAGGAGAAAAAGAGACTCTCATAGTGTAACCTGAAAAGGACAAAGAATGGTTATAAGATTTTTTTTTTTTATACACCCACCCCTTATTTGTCATATGATTATCTAGCCTATGCTTGAAACTCTCAATGGATGGAGCAGCAAGTACATCACTAGGCAGCTTATTCCATTCGTCTACTACTCCAGTGCCAAACCAATTTCTACCTATTTCCTTACTAAAACGGAATTTATCTAGTTTGAAACCATTAATTCTAGTTCTGGCCTGTATGTTCAATTTAAGGACCTTGCTCATATAGACAGATATAAGACAGATAGATAGATTTATTTCCTTCATCTACTTAAACACCTCAATTAAGTCTGCCATTACTCTTCGCCTTTTTAGTGTGTGCAAATTTAGTCTTTTTAGTAGGTTCATACGACAGGTTCCGACCATCATGTATCATTTTTGTCATTCTTCTCTGTACATTTTCTAAGGAATTTATATCCATTCTATAGTACGGACACCAACATTATAGCCTTGACTGTTTGTTATAATGATAAGGTTAATGTAGAACTTGCTTTTCAGCACGATGACGATAAGGGGGAGGAATTTTGGTAAAGAGAGAGAATTTAGGTAAAAGGAGTAAGCGCTCGGAGTAGGCTAGGATAAGCTTAGATATAAATACTGGGAGCGTAGATTGCCAGGATAACAGAGAGCGAATAGAGAAAGAGACTGGAAAATGGCTACTCCCTTGGAAATCTTGACTGTTTAATATAAGGATGAGGCTGATGGAGAACTAGCCTTTTCACTACGATGACGATTTTCCCATTTTATCCTTGTCATTTTCAGACGATTATTATTTTTTTAATTTATTTCATTTACTGCATAGAGACGTCCGGTTATGAAAGCCTTAGACACACTCCTTTCATCCTTTGCTGTGAGAGTCGTGAGGGTTAGAGTAAGTCGGTAAGTTAGAGGTAAAATTTGGGGGAGGTCGAGTTGTAGGTAGAGTATTGTCGAGGTCGAGTTTGAAGTAATGTAATATCGACGTCTGATGAATACGATCAAGGTGGAGGTACTGAAAGTCGAGGTCGAGTGAAGACGAACTAGTTGGAGGCAGAGTAAGATCGAGGTTGAAATGTTATGATCAAATAGGAAACAAAATAAAATACAGACATCGACTGGATTCGACAGAGCTGTAGGTAGAAAAATTAAGGTCAAAGAAGAACGACTGAGCGTGCAGAATGGAAGGGATATATCTAAGTCTCTATCTCTGTCTATATCAATATCTATCTATCCATCTACTCTCTCCACAGATAGATAGATAGATATATAGATAGACAGACAGAGATAGACTTACGGATATACACTCAGACGTACCTCGCACGCATCCCATCTCCCATCTCCAGTACCCCCCCTCCTTCCTCCCCAACCCAGAGCCTCAGTCGGAAAGGGGCAGAGTTGGGGGGAGGGGGAGAGATAGGAAGAGTTATAACTATTCTACCTCACAACCTCCCCTCTTCCCCCCTTCCTTCATCCCCTCCCCTCCATACCCCTCTCCCCGAATCTCCCCCCCTCCCCAGCCTTGCATATCGGACCACTGTGTATAAGGATTAGACGGGCTTTATTTTTGAGTGGTTCTGTGTCTGTACGCGTGTTGAATAAAAATAAAACTGATGCGGGATGATCCGGGTGCAGGGACGAGGCACGGGTTTGTTTGAGAGAGAGAGAGAGAGAGAGAGAGAGAGAGAGAGAGAGAGAGGTTGGTGGGTGAGTTGGGGACAGATCAGTATATTATTTTGAGTTAAAGCTGAAAAAGTATCCCGGTGTCTGTATCTGCTGTGTGTGCATGGCTGGCCTTGCACTGCTCTGCTAAATAGGGGCAGGCGTGGGATTTTACTAGGACCAACTCTACGCTTACCCATGAATACTCTCTCTCTCTCTCTCTCTCTCTCTCTCTCTCTCTCTCTCTCTCGGCCACACTGTTCCGTCACTACTTCTCCGCTAATCTTCGTGCTAAATCCCTCTAATCTCTCTCTTTCCCGCACTGTTGCATCACTCTCTCTTTAGTATCGCTATTACAATGGGCAAAGTTCTGAATATGGCACTATTTTTCACCGGCCCCTCCACGCGAAACACACCTTCACCTACCACCACTTGGGCACTAAAAACACCCACCATCTCATTTTGCAGCGTGTGTTGTTACGACGTCTCTGCGTCTCGTGGAAGATTGGTTAAGTTATACCGAAACTCAAACCTCTAAACTGTTCTCTGTCCCAGTCTGGGTTCGATCTAACGTCCTTCCCAACGACACCAGAGCACTGATTTTCCCCGCTTGCTCATTTCCCTTCATGGCGGGTATGCAGCATCCGTCTGCTCACATACTCTCACACTTATACTGTCCAACCCTCAAGGCAAGAGTTAAGTTCTCAGTCTTTCATATTCTTTAGTGATATAATCTCCACCTCAGTTTGTCTTTCCTCTGCCTACGACCTCTAGACTTCAATACGTAATGAGAGAGAGAGAGAGAGAGAGAGAGAGAGAGAGAGAGAGTTAGGCACGGAAAACGAGTACCTCAGGGGAGACATTAATACCATATAAAACTGAGGCTTCCCGCTGCCGCTTGAAATAATATCCGAGGGGAATTGAGACCCCCCTGACGTAGGCGCTGAGCAGTGCTGATGTGAGGGGAAGGAGAGGCCCTTCCGTTAGGCCCAGGTGCTGAGTAGGGGGCAAGGGTGTGGAGAGGAGAAAGGAGAGAAGGAGGGACGGAGGAAAGAGAAAATTATGACAGGAGAAAGGAGGGAGAAGGGGAAGGAGGAAGGGAAGCAGGAAGAAAGGAAGGAGGGACGGAAGAAAGGAAGATACTTGAGAGAAGCAGGAAGCTAGGTTGAAGAAAGAAAGAATGGAAGGAAGGATTAGAGGTGATGAAAAATGAAAAAAGGGGACAACAGGATGATAAATGCGGGAGGTAAGTAGAATGGGAAGGGAGTAGGATGCTTGTAAGGAAAACAGAATTGGACGAAAAAAAAAATACACAAACAGAGAGAGAGAGAGAGGTTGATTAAAATGAGGTAAAAAGAGAGAAATAAGGTGGTTAAAAGAATGAGAGAATAGGCAAACAATAAAGATGAGGGGGGAAGTAATAATATTAATTAAACCCACCTTTACTTTGACGTAGGGGCTGAGGACTGCTGACGTGGGGGAGTGAGGGTGCCCCCCCTTCATTAGGCAGAGGTGTTGAGGGGGGGGGGAGGACGGAGAGGCGGAGGAAGGCGGTAGGGAAAATGAAAGACAGAAGAACGAATGAGAGAGGGAGGAGTTAGGGGAAGAAGCAAAGAAGAAGGAAGGAGGTAAGAAGGGAAAAGGGAGAGTGGAAAACAAGAAAAAACAGTGAGAAGGATGGAAGTGGGTGACTGAAAGAGGGAAAGGTGGAACTGAAAGGAGAAAAGGGCGATGTTGTTGAAAAATGGAAGGGAAAGAGGAGGTAGGGAGGGAGAAGGGAGAGAAGTAAGGAGAGAAGAGAGGAAGGAAGGAGGTGGCTGAAAGAGAAGGGGGAACTGGATGAAAAAGAAAAGGGGAGAAATGGTAGGTGACTGAAAGAGAGATCTTGATAAAAAATGAAAATGAGAGAGAGAGAGAGAGAGAGAGAGAGAGAGAGAGAGAGAAGAAGGAGATGGTTGTAAGGAGGGCAAAAAATAGAAGAAAGGGAAGAGAATGAATACGCTGATTGAATAAAATTATGACTGAAGTAAGTGGCAGAAAGAAGGAGAGAGGGAATGAGGTGGTTGTAAAAGGAGAGAGGAAGGATGGAAATGGCTAATGAAAGGGCAAAGTTAAGAGATAGACGGACAAGGGAAGGAATGAAGGGAGAAGCGGCTAAAGAAGGAAAAACACGAGAGAATGAAAGATAAAAGGGAAGAAGAAGGAACATGACTGAAAGAAGGTGAGAGATAGGAGAGAAGAAAGAAACCAATGAAGATAAAGAAGAAAGTGATCACAAGAAAGAAATGATCAAGGAGGATGGAAACAGAGGAAAGGAGGAAAAAGTCAGGGATGATGAATATAGAAGAAAAAAAATGAAGATGAAAGGAGGGTGTGATAAGATGAGTTTTTTGAAGAAGTGATGTACGAGTAAAAATGAGAGAGAGAGAGAGAGAGAGAGAGAGAGAGAGAGTAAAGAGGAGGAACACGATATCAGGATGGAAGCAGGAAAGTAGGAGGAGGAATGTAACTGGGAGGAGAGAGGGGAAAAAAGTTATTGTTGTTATTGTTGTCGTTGCAGCCATAAATGAAAATGAAGTTACCAGGAAGCAGAGAGGAAGGAAGGAGAGTGGAGGAAAGGAGGAAAGGAGGGAAGAGGGAAATAGAGATAAGACAAAAGAAGAAAAGAGGTAAATGAGAGAGTAGGGACGTACAGTGTGGGAGAGGAGAAGAGGGAAATAAAAAAGAAGAGTGTAGAGAAGAGCTAAAGGTGAGAGGAAGAGAAGACAGCAAAGGAGAGAAGAGGGAAAAAAGAGTTAAAAAGGTGAAACGGAAGTCAGAGAAAGAGATGTGAAGAGGTCACATAAAGGAGAGAGTAGGGAAGGAGAGAAGAGGGAAATAAAGATAAGTAAATGAGAGTGGAGGCAAGGGAGAGGTAAAGAAGATAGGAGTGTAAAGCGGAAGAAAGGAGAATGGAAAAGAAGGAGAGAAGGACGGAAGAGGTACAGGAGATTCAAGGGAAAGAGGGTGGAGGAGAAGAAAGAAGAGGATGGAGGGAGAAAAAAAGTGGGGGGGGGGAGAAGAGTCTGGAGGAAACAAGAGAGGATGGAAGGAGAGTGGAGGGACGCAAAGTTCAGGAAGACAATGAGAAGCTGAAGGAAAGGTGGGGGAAGGAGAGATATGGAATAGATAATGGAGGAGAGAATGAAAGAGTGAAAGAGAAAGAAAATGGAGGAAAGGAAGAAAACAAGTGTTGAAACAAGAGGGAAAAAGAGGAGACTTAAAGAAAGAGAGAGAGAGGGAAACAGAGTGAAAAGAAGGAGGGGAGACAAAGAGGGAAACGGAATGGAATAATAAAGAGAGGAGAATAAAAAAAAGGTAAGAAAGCAATGACATTACCAATTTCATCAAGAGATTTCTCAAGAGTTTGTCCACTCCATTCTCAAGGGGAAGAGAGAGAGAGAGAGAGAGAGACTGTAACTGTGTACCCAAAATAAAAAGTAGGGGACAATTATTTAGCCCAGATAAAGAAAGTTGTGTGTGTGTGTGTGTGTGTGTGTGTGTGTGTGTGTGTGTGTGTGTGTGTGTGTGTGTGTGTGTGTGTGTGTGTGTGTGTGTGTGTGTGTGTGTGTGTGTGTGTGTGTGTGTGTGTGTGTGTGTGTGTGTGTGTGTGTGTGTGGTTTAGAATAATCAGGAAAAATTATACAGTCGAAGGAAAGTTTCCAGGGCATGAATGCATTTATGTATGTATGATGTACCGTATGTATGTATGTCATTACTGTAGGCTAGTGCAACAGAAAAGTAGTCGGAAGATGCGACATGTGCAGCTGTATGTATGCATGTAATAAGTGTATGTATGTATGTATGCGTGAAATAGGTGTATGTATGAATGTATGCATGTATATAAATCTT
>NC_137024.1:44459151-44464151 GCF_032717465.1 Coenobita brevimanus | reverse complement strand
GGAGGTGACTGAAGGGGGGGAGGGGAGAAAAATGAAGGAGAGGAAGAGGAGGGAGCAAGGAGAGAGAGGGAGAGGAGGAAGAGAGAGACAATGAGGAGAGGAAAGAAAAAGAAATGAAGGAGGAGATGACGGGGAAGGAATAAAAACAAAAGTGGGAACCAGGGAGATGTGGAAGGGAAGAAGAGGAGAAGAGGGAATGAGAGGAGGAAGGAGACACAAATGGAGAGAAAAGAAAGGAAAGAATGTTGAGATAACGAGGAAGGGATAAAAAAGGAAATGGGGAAAAGCGGAAGGAAGAAGAAGAAGAAGAAGATGAAGATGATGATGATGATGATGATGATGATGATGATGATGAGGAGGAGGAGGAAGAGGGAGAAGAAAGGGAAAGGAGGCGAATGAAACAAGGGAAGGGTTTGGAGGAGAAACAATGGAAGTAAGGACGAGAAAAAAGGGGAAGATGAAGAAGGGCAAGAAGAAAGATGATAAAGAAGTGAAAAACTAGAACGGAGGGAGACAGAAGGGAGAACAAGGGGGAAGAGAGAAAATGAGAGGAACGGGGAGAAGGGAGAAAAGAGGAGGTAAATGATGGAAAGGAAAAAAATATAGTAATGAAGGGAAGAAATCATGGAAGAGGATGGTAAAGAGTAAGAGAAAGAGGAATAATACGTGAAGGAACGTAAGGAAAAGACGATAAGAGACAGGGAGGTCGGGAAGAGAATTAGAAAAAAAAAAAAAAATGAAAACTTGAGGGGTACTCAGTGGAGCACATCTCTCCGACATGGGCAGCGTAATTTCCAAACCACTCTTCATAATGGGTTAGGTTTTGTCATCAATGATTAGGGTTTCGCAAAAAGTGTTTTCCGGATCCAGATTCCGGATCGGTCCCAAAAGCTAATCGATTGTTCCCTGGGACATGGGCTATCTACCCACTAAATTTGGTCCAAATCACTTATGGTTTCTGAGTAATCCTGCTAACAGACAAACAAACTAATAAACATCGGTCCCAAAAGTTAATCGATAATTCCCTGGAACATGGGCTATCTACCCAAAAATCTGGTCCAAATCTCTCTTTTAGTTTTTGAGTAATCCTGCTAACAAACTAACAAACAAACGAACAAACAGGGGTTAAAACAGACTTTTCTTGTCGGAGAGAATGAAGTGGAGGAGACGGGCAGTGAAGAGGAAGAGAGGAAAGTGAGAGAAGGAAGAAAAGGGCGAAGATAACGTGAAGAGAATTATCAAGTAATCAGAGAAGTGAGGAAAAAGAAAGATGGAAGAAAAAAAATACATGCATGAGGCAATATTAGAATTAACGGAGAGGAGAAGGCAAGAAGGGGAGATAAGTGGGTAGAGAGAGAGAGAGAGAGAGAGAGAGAAGAAGGGAAGTAGAGGTATGGGAGAAATTAGGTGAGAGAGAGAGAGGTAGATGGGGGGAGGGTTGGCTAGTTACCTTCCCTTAATTAACTCCTTAGAGGCTGCCACATCCTACTTCACTCTCCTTTATTATACTCTACTTCGCTCTACTGTATTATATTCCACTTCACTCTACTTTATTATACTCTGCTTCATTCTACTGTATTTTGCTGTGCTTCACTATACTTAATTATACTCTGCTTCATTCTACTTCATTATACTGTACCCTGCTTCACTCTATCATCTTGTATTTCACTCTACTCTCATTCACCCTTCTTTACTATACCCTGCGTCATTCTTCACCTATCAATTACTCTCCTTCATTATATTCTACTATACTCTGTTATATTCTGCTTTGCTCTACTCTCCTTCTCTCAAAATTAACTACACTCTGCTTCATCTTATCATTCAATTTCCTTTATTCAAACCTATTTTATTACACTCTCATTCACTCATCTTCACTGCACTCTTATTAGCTGTACTGCCTATCATGTTCAGTTTATTCTATTCCTCTCTTCACTCTGTTCCTCCATCACTGTCCTTCACTTTAATTCCCTCCCATTCTCCTTCACCGTCGTCTCTCATACCGTCCTTTCCATCATCACTGTGTCTCCTTCAATCTCCCTTAAACACTTTCCTTCAATTCTCCCTCTCCCCACAATGCCCCTCATCCACTTTCACTAATTTCCCTCGATTTCCCTCACTGACCTTCCACCAAGTCCCTTCATCACTCTTCAGTCACTCTCACTCTCTCCCTTACTCTCTGTTCTCCCTTATTCTCTCCACCACTCTCCTCCATCACACTCTGCCTCACTCTCCACTCTCTCCCAATTTTAACACTCCTCCCTATTTCCTAACTTGCTTGACCTTAACAAAGCTCTCTCTCTCTCTCTCTCTCTCTCTCTCTCTCTCTCTCTCTCTCTCTCTCTCTCTCTCTCTCTCACATCATTTTAATTTAGGTTGTGGAAAGAGGAATACTGCTAATATTAAGGTTGGACCATCTAGGAGTGCAGGGTCTTCGTGGTGTATGCAGCTACAGTATAGTCATTAACTCTCTCTCTCTCTCTCTCTCTCTTAAACCTTACATCTCTATTTTCACCTCTCTTTACTGCCTTTTTCCATCTTTCCTCTCTTTCCTTTCCATCTCATCTCCCTCTCTCATCCCTCCAACCCTGTCTCCCTCTAGCTCCCCCTCTTTCCTCCCCGGGGAGACACAGCGATCGTTCGTCTCAGTCTCTCTCCCCACCCTTCCACCTCCCCCCTCCTCTACTCCTGCTCACTACTCTCCCTCTTCCTTCCTTCATTCCATCTCTCTCTCTCTCTCTCTCTCTCTCTCTCTCTCTCTCTCTCTCTCTCTCTCTCTCTCCTTCCCTATATTTCCTCATTACTTCCTCTCCAACTTGCCCTATATCTTCCCTACCCATCCTTTTACCTTCCCATCTTCTCTCTCCAAACTTTTTCCATTCTCACTTCCCTTCCCACCTCTCTCTTTCTCTCTCTCTCTCTCTCTCTCTCTCTCTCTCCGGTCTGTTTTTTACTTATTTCCTTCTCCACGCACAGGTCTCTCAAACGCATCCACTCACCAGATTTGATCTCCCGGTCTCCACCCAAATGCCAAGTGAATTCCCCTTCCACTCTCCCCCCATTCCCCAACTCTCCACCCCTTCCCCTTTCCCCTGGTTCCCCAACTCTTCCCCATTTCCTTTCCTAACCCGTATCCCACAACACTGTACACTTCTTGTTTTCCCTTTCCACATCCTCTCTCTTTTTCTTCCATTTCCTCGTCTTCCCCTCTGAGACTCCTCTTTCTCCTCCTTCCCTTATTCTGTTCTCCCTTGTTGTTTCTGCTTTCATTCTACTTTCACTCTTTCTTTTCGCTTTCTCTTCTTATTTTTATCGTCCTATCACTTCAGTTCTTACATTATTTGTTTTCTCTTTCCCCTCTTCTCTTCCTACTGATTCTTATTCTCTCCATCCTATCCAGTTTCTCCTCGTATTCTCTTCCACCTGCATTCTTTCTTCACTCGTACTCATCCCCATCTCTTCCTCTCATTCGTATTTTTCTCATGCAAGTTCTCCTTTCATTCTCCCCACTTATATTCTCTCTCATTCTCTTCCTCTCTCATCTCCCATTCCTTTTCTTCTTCCTAATTCTTCCTCACTTACATTCTACTCCAAAGCTTTCTTCTTTTCTTCTGACACCTAATCTCAGTTTCCTCTTCCATTCTATTTATTCTCCCATTTTCTCGCTCATTCCCCTTCCCCTTCTCTTCCCCTTACTTTTCCCATACCTCTTTTCATTCTACCAATTCTCATTTTCCTCTCTCATTCTATTCTTCCTCTCATTTCTCCTTCCCTCCTTCTCTCTCATTCTCTCTCGCTCTCAACTCTCACGCACTCGTACTCTTTAGTCTCAACTTCTCGCCTTCATATATTACCTCACTACCCAACTCCTCCTTCACCCCACTCTCCTCAGGTCTTCCCTATTTTCCTCTCCACACCTTCCCTTTCTGCTCTCCTCAACTCATCCCCCAACGTATTCAAACACCCTTTTCACACTAGAGTAAAAAGCAGAGGCAGACGTTATTTTTTTATGCAAGGAAGAAGGAACAAAGGCTAGAAACCAGCAAGACTGTTCCATCCGAGAAGGGGGTAAAAAAATATCAGAGCCAAATTCAAGATCCCTTCATTTCGAGAAGCCTGGACACATTGCGTTTAAAAGCCTGGAGGTAGCGGGCAGAGGGAAATGCAGTCAAAGGAAGACTGGAGCTTAGCCATGATGTTAATCTTCGTATCTTGGACGTTTGAGCTTGTGGCGGGTATTCACCATGTATCCTGGCATACAAGGCCACTCTACTATCCAGGTTACGGTACCATAGTTAAATCCCCAAAGTGTTACCCTAGGTTAGTGGTGTCAAACTCAACCTTTCCCAAGGGCCTCACTTCAGTTCTGGTGATGTCTGAGGGCCAAGTCTACCTATCCTTATCGAAATCAGAGTAGGTATATAAAAAGGAGTACATAGTGAAGATATATATTATCTAAAAACAAACATGGTTTACACCTCAAGGTTTAATTATAGGATAAAACCGGTTAAATATGGATCAACTCACCGCAAAATGTGGTACAGGTGTCCCTGGGAGCCTACACCAGCGTGTTTACATTTTCCATTTCGTCCGAATTTATCAAAATAGGAAATACTGTTTCCATATTCCATGAGATTAGTAAACTGTATTTGCACACAGTACTATACAATATTACTTTGAAGTGCTTGCAAATTTTCAATTTGCAATATACAACTGGAAACTTGCTGAATGAAAATAATACCAGTATAATAACCATAATACGGCAAAGCCGCAACCTATTCAAACGTTCGGAGAAGTTCGGTACCCTTCCTAACCCTTGCAATGGCATTTGCTTCTACTTCAAGTTATTGATAATATTTAAATAAAAGTGTCGCGACATATTTGCTCACCAATTGGTAATACAAATGGTGTTTTTATCAATCAAATTATCAATAAATATTTCCTAACAGCGCTGTAATATTTGTTCACTTGATCATATGACTCTTACAGGATTTTCCGTTTGC
>NC_137024.1:44449151-44454151 GCF_032717465.1 Coenobita brevimanus | reverse complement strand
GCTAGAGAGAGGATAGGGAAGAGGGCAAGAGGAGAGGAGAGAAAGAAGTGGAAACGAGAGGAGGAGGTGAAGGGAGAGGGAGAGATACAGGATGTGGGGAGGTATACTAGGGTAATATATTGAGGGTGAAAAGAGGAAGGTAAGAGGAGAGGGGAAGGAAGAGGTGGATGAAGAGGGGTGAGTAGGAGGGGGAGACACAGATGAGGAAGAGGAGAAGAGTGGAAGGTATTAAGCAGGAAGCGTAGGGAGGACCGAAAGAAGAATGGAATGAAGGAAAACGTATGGTAGAAGGAAAGAAGACAGAAGAAAAGGAAAGCGTATGGAAGAAGTAAAGAAGAAAGAAGAGAAGGAAAGGTAAATGGACTGAGAAGGGTGAAGGTGAGAAGGAAGTATGGGAGAGGAGGAAGGAGCAAGAAGTAGGGTAATATGGGAAAAAGGGAAAGTAGCAAAGACGACAATGAACAAGAGGAATGGAAAAGACGAAGTTATGGCTGACAGGGAGAGCAAGAGAAGGAGGAGGAGAAGGAGAAACGACAGTATGTGCATAGTGAATGGCTGGGGAGATGAACAAGAAAGAAGAGTCAAGAAAGAAGGAAAAGAAAGGAGAAGGAAGGAGAAACGGAAGGTAGAAAAATGATAATCAGTCAATCGTGCAAAGAACAGTACACAGAGAAGAGTTGGAGATGAAACTACAAAAAAAAAAAAAAAAAGGAAGTGAGGAAGAAAATGAATGGAAAAGGAGGAAGAGACTTTAAAAGATATGGGAGTGGAGAAGAAGGGAGGAATGTAATAAAGAAACGTGTCAAGAATACGGGAAAATGAAAGGGGATACAAAAAAATTAATGAAGAGGAAAGTTAAAGATGGAAAAAGAAAAGAAAACGAAGTAGGGAAATAACTGGAAGACAAGAGGAAGGGTAGAGAAGGGAGGTAAAAAGGACAGAAAGAAAATTGGCATTCAGGAAAGGGCAGAAGCGATGGGAAGACGGAGGGAATAGGGAAGAAATGATGAAGCAAGAGATGAGAAAAGGGGAATGGGAGAGATCAGAGAATAAAATGTGAGGATGGAGGATGAGAAGCATAAAGAGTAGGTCAGAATGCGAGAGAGAGAGAGAGAGAGAGAGAGATTAAAAGAAGGTTGGTAAGATGAGAGAGGAAGTGGAGGGCAGGGGTGGGGAAAGAAAGGGAGGATGGAAGAGGGAAGGGGAGGGAAGAGAAATTGGAAAGAGGGGAGAGATGGAGAGCGGAGGAGAAGGAGGGGTTAGGGAGAAGCGAGAGAGAGAGAGAGAGAGAGAGAGAGAGAGAGAGAGAGAGAGAGAGAGGGAGGGAGAGAGAGCGGGGGGAGGGAAGCAGGCAAGAGAATGTATGGAGAGGACGGTTAGAAGGACAGAAGGAAAAATATGGAAGGGCAACGAAAATACGATAAGGGGAAGGGGGAAAGAAGACAGAAGTGGAGAAATATATATACCGGTACATGGGGGATAGAAGAGATGTATGAGAGAGAGAGAGAGAGAGAGAGAGAGAGAGAGAGAGAGAGAGAGAGAGAGAGAGTGAGAGTTAAATGTTTGATTAGATGGGCTGGCACAGAGGGCGAGAAAAAGGGAAGAGGTGAGGGAGAGAATATAGGAGAGGCATAGGGTGAGGGGCGGAGGGAAAATATGAGAGAGAGAGAGAGAGAGAGAGAGAGAGAAATTCATATATTCCAGTACAAATAAATGGGTTAGTGTGAGAGAAGATATGCGCAATGTGGATGTCATACTTAGATATCCACACCGCACTGACCTTACGGATACGGGCCTTCCAAGTAGGTTCTGCCTTAGTATTGCGAGTAAGAGACGACTTACAGAAAACAGGAATGGCAGACAACTGTAATGAAAACAAGTGCGTTGGGTGACTGTGTCAAGCGGACTCTTGGAAAAATACGACGAAATGAAAAATCCGGCGGTGCTTGGCAACACCCAAGCCCGCTTGAGGAACTAGAGTCCCACGATATGAGCCTCTGTGGTGGCATGTTTATGTAGGACACCAGGCTGGCTGACGTTAAATAATCAGTCCGTTAGTATTGCATTAATTCAGCAGTTATCTCATTGGCACTGAAGTTTCCAGGACCGGCCTCTTGGACGATCCAGCAATGAAGTTACTGCAAAACAAACGTTGTTATGAAATCTTAGAAATACTTTCATCTAGGTATACACCAGGTGTCTGGTGTTTGAGGACTAAGTAGGGGTGAGGGCCTTGCCTTAGCCGCATTTATTCGAATCCTTTCCAGACTCCTAGAGGTTCTTCCATCAAGTATAATGTTCCCAGGATCATGGGTCGAACTTCTCATTAAATGTATAGAACTGCTGTAGCCCAGAGTCCCGGCGATGATGCTATGACATCCTGTTCCCACTTTTATACCTACATTCATACATACATAAAAACATAAATACTACATATCCCATTGGAGCCCAGTGTCCTCAGTATTGGACAGAACTGGGAATTTTCAAGTCTTAATAAAGTAGGGAACCCTCGGGTAGGGACCTATGAGCTTCGCGACTATGAGCCGATAGGCGGAGGGCGGTACGCTTAGTACCCTCCCAGGGCAATGCCTCGCCCAGCAGCTCTGGGATCCAATGGCATACATTACATGCATATATACACACGATAACATACTGTACTTGGAAATATATATACTAATACATATTCATTTACATACAGTATATCCTTGTCTTTCTTGAGGATAATATAAAAGCATTAATATTACTGTGTATTTAGGACATCTTAGGACCACCACAAAACATATTTATCCATGAAGTGGGAAGGGGTCAGCGCCAAAGCCGCTTACATCAAACATGCTTAAAGAGCTCTTCCAAGGCCAGTCCCTTTACGAAAGCATAACACATTAAGCCAGCCAATTAGAGGTGTTTTATCCACTACTTAACGTTTGACTAATCACTAACATCATGAGAGAGAGAGAGAGAGAGAGAGAGAGAGAGAGAGAGAGAGAGAGAGAGAGACAGACAGACAGACAGACAGACAGACAGACACACAGACAGACAGAGACAGAGACAGAGACAGACAGACAGGGGGGGGGAGCGAAAGGGAGAAGACATAGAGGGTAGGAGGGGAAGGGAAAAAGAAAAGAAGAGGTATGGAAGGAGAGAGAAGAAGGGGAGAGGTGACAAGTCGAAGGACGAGCGAAAGAAAGAGAGGAAAGGAGGGGAGGCAAGAAGAATGAGTGTGAGAGAGAGAGAGAGAGAGAGAGAGAGAGAGAGAGAGAGAGAATGGAGAAGGATGACTGAGACAAGACGTGAAAGCAAATAACAGAGAGAGAGAGAGAGAGAGAGAGAGAGAGAGACAGACAGACAGACAGAGACAGAGACAGAGAGAGAATGGAGAAGGATGACTGAGACAAGACGTGAAAGCAAATAAGAGGGAGGGAGAGAGTGAGAGAGAGAGCAGGGAGGAGGGAAAAGCTCAGTTATATGCAAATTAGTTCCGTAGCAAAGAAAGAAAGAGATGTAAGGAAGGAAAATAAACGGTGGATTGAAAAGGGAAACGTAGAGGAAAGAGGGATAAATACCGGTAGGAAGAGAAGCTGGTGCACATAAAGGAGAAGGATAGCGGAGGTAAACGGGGAGGCAGGGAGAGAAAAATAGATTGTTAAGGGAGGAGAGGAAAGGAGAGACTGTTAAAGGAGTATGGCTGCTGGACACATCTGGAACATAATGACAGGGAGAATAATATCATCGTCCTATGCTGTTTTTCCTTTGGCTTAATATTATCATGTCTTTATCGAATGCTGAGATGTAACAACAGATTAACAGAAGCATACGACGCTACTCACGAAGAACTGGTACACAATATTGTCTTTTGCTGCCACTCAGTTATGTGAAAGACGCTGGAAAAGGACGAAAATATGGGCCGAATTATGGTGAAAGAACAACAGCATTGAAGTGTTTTGCACAGAAAATAGTCGGCCATGGTGGATGGGGTTCAGTCATGTAAAGGACAAGGGTTATCCTCAATTGAATAAAAAGAGGGTTAAGGTTACTGGGGATAGAGCTTGTAGTGGGCGAGGGAAGCTTTTACAGATGTTGAGAGGGATTTACAAATCCTGAGGGTGGAGATTACTGGCTTTGGAGCGTGGCATACAGCAGGAGCGCTTACGTAAACTGTAAATCGCAAAGGGGAATGCAAGTCCCTAGTTTTGACGGTAATTCCTATATCACAAGACGAAACAGACTGGAACACATGTGGCTTCTGGATATCGTTACTGACTGGGTTCGTTAATGTGGGATGCAGACTGATCGCATTTAAAAACAGTTGGCGTTCCATTAACATTCATTACAAAGTAGAGGCCCTCCCAAGAGGCGAATCACACCAGCTGCGAACCGATACATATCTAGCGCGGCTCGGAATATGGCCTTGACCTTGACCTACTTCCACCTATTTCGAACTCGTGATAGATTATTTTCCCTACACACTTGTAAAATTTTGAGATGATATCTTGAGCGGTTGCGAAGTTATCGTGTAAACAGACACACAGACAGAGAGACAAACTGAAAACAATACCAGCTTCGCTATCGCGGTTGGTAAATAAGAAATTAATTTCCTCTTGGTGATTTAAGTTTCAATCCCTTCAATCCAGTGCCACATTGCATTGAGTAGATGTTGCTACCTTCAGACGATCATCAGCTTTTAATAAACTGCCTATTGTCAAAGGGTAAATGAGGGCTACACCTGACCTCTTCAGTCCGAACGTATCTCCAAACCATACAGAATAGTATGAAGTCAAAACTGTATGGGTGGGGAAACAGCAAGACAGCAGTTGTTACGAGAGGTACGAAGTGACGGGTGGAAGAGAAAAAAGAAGACAGGCTGGTGACAAAGAACAAGCGAGAGAGAGAGAGACAGAGAGACAGACAGACAGACAGACAGACAGACAGAGACAGAGACAGACAGACAGACAGACACACAGACAGACAGACAGAAACAGAGAGAAAATACGCATGGAGAG
>NC_137024.1:44439151-44446651 GCF_032717465.1 Coenobita brevimanus | reverse complement strand
CAAGTCAGTTCCTATTTTCAGTCGAAAGGTATCAGAAATTTTGAAATACTTTTGCCGCGAGCGAGACTGAGCGAGGAATTTTCCCTTATCTTTACCTTGCTGGGACACCCGTTGAGCAGAGAGAGAGAGAGGCAGGATAGCAGTGCTTGCTTTTATACTAAATTATACTACAGCATTATAGTATACAGTCTTAGAAGTATAAGGAGGGAGGAAGGAGAGGCGAGAGAGTGATAATACAACAAACATGTTACCCTTCTTTCTTCTGCCATGCTGGTAATTTCAAGGCCGGACCAAGAACGAATCCATCCCTTCCACTAAAAGCAAATATTAAATTTGAAGCAAAAGGCCAGAAATGAGTTAGAACTCATGAACAGGTGGCCCGATTGGGCTGGAAATTGTTTTATTCTTCAAGGTAGAGCATTTTTTAACGGCACCTTGCTCTAACAAAAACTGAGCTACGTTGAGCCATTTTTGCTGTGTTACGGTAACAAACAAACATACGGAAATCGGATCATTATAATATAGATTATTATTATTATTATTATTATTATTATTATTATTACTGGTTGTACTAGCAGTAGTGAATAATTTGTTTAATTATTATCATTCTTGCTAGCTCGGCATAAATTCTAAAACTAGTATCCTGTCAGGCCAGCCTAAGTCCCCTAGCATAATTGCCTTAACCTTTAATTTTTCCCATTCCAGTTTTTTATTCTTTTTAGATTGGACGCGGTATGGAATGTACAGCCAAAGTGTACATAAGTTGTTTACAGCTATAATCGCTGACTAGTTTAATGCGATCTCTCTCTCTCTCTCTCTCTCTCTCTCTCTCTCTCTCTCTCTCTCTCTCTAATCAGGCAACTACTAAGTGATTCTGTTTAGGTCAGAAGAATCTGTAGAAGGGAAGGAGGTCAATGTGAGGTATATCTAACACCTCTAGTTCCAAAAGTCTCCCATAATCTACACAGAATCATTCAGAAAGACGAAATAACATATAAAAAAACATCCTAGTAGTGAAGGAATTAACCATCAGAGGATATGTCAACCAAGATTACACTGATTGATGACATGCTTGCCTTGTGTGTGTGTGTGTGTGTGTGTGTGTGTGTGTGTGTGTGTGTGTGTGTGTGTGTGTGTGTGTGTGTGTGTGTGTGTGTGTGTGTGTGTGTGTGTGTGTGTGTGTGTGTGTGTGTTATTATTATGGATATAATTTGCATCAGTAATATACATGTGGATTATTAGACTACAAAAAGGCCAAAATAATTCGCTGAGGAGGGGGCGTTACGAAGCAAACGAGAACATTGTAATTCACGACTCGTTGGCACAGCATTACCTCGTCTGGTTTTGATAACGATAATGGTGGAGGGCAGTGTTATATTTCTGGGTGTCGGTTCATGTGACTGTCACGCCATTACTGAAACTGAAACTGATTAGCTGACAGATAGATAGATCAAGTGAGAGAGAGATAGAGAGAGAGAGAGAGAGAGAGAGAGAGAGAAAATGATGAAGATGCAATTAACCAAAGAGAAAGGGAGAAAAGAAGGAAGGAAGACTGAAAAATGCCATAGTGACGTGGGACTGGATTAAGTCCGGGGTCTGGGAGAAGAAAGAGATGAATGGTGAGAGAGAGAATGGAGGGAGATGAGAGAATGGATTAAGGCGAGGGGAGAAAGGAGGCTGAATATGAAGTGAAGCACGCGGTGGGATGGAGAGAGAGAGAGAGAGAGAGAATGTGCAAAAAGGGAGGGAAGGAGCGGGGCCATAAAGGGAGGAAAAGTGAGAGTGGAGAGAGGTTTTTGTGGGAGGGACAGTGATGGAGGAGAAAGGAGGGATGAAATATGGGAAGGAGAGAGAGAGAGAGAGAGAGAGAGAGAGCAAGGAAGGGAGATTAGGCAGGGAAGAATAACGGTGAGAGGTAAAGACAGGAAGTGAGAGAGTAAAGGGAATATGAAGGAGGAAGTGATATAGACCTCTCTCTCTCTTCCTCGCTTGCTGGCTAGCTGGCTATACAGAGAGTTACAGGGACAAATAGTACCTCAGTAGGCCTTACGACCTAATATCAAAGAAATACTATGTATAAAGTTACCAGACACTCGTTGCTACCTTACTATAATGCTTTAACTTGGCCTAAAACTGCCAACTGTTTATCATCACTACTGAGTTATTGCAATTAATTAACACAAATATATAATGCTAGTCAAGAAGTAGTGCTATTGAAAGGGCGTAGAGCTGCAGTACTGTCATTTTTCTGGCACTGAACTACATGAGCTTCAAAATGACAACAATCTTATGGTGAAAGGGGCATAATGGGAAAAATTATAAAGAAGACGGAGGCTCTCCCCACCCACCTCTCACATCCACAAAACGGGCTGGAAAAAGCAAGTACACCTAACCCGGGGGTATAAAGACAGGGCTAGAAAATTTAACAGGAAAGGATGAAACATTCAATCTACTACTATGCTAACCCTAACAAAATTTTGTCTAACATAGCTTTGAACTGTTATATTGAGAGACTGTCGACTACCTCAGCTGAACGCCGATTCCAGGTATGCCTAATGCAGATCTTGGGTGTGAAGAGATTACTTATCGTATTATGGTGGCAACTTCTCGAATTTCATCCACGTTTCCACGTTGAGCTGCCATTTAAACTAAATGTGTGCTGGTAGTTAGTGTTTCCAAACCCATGCAGGATTTTAAAACTTCAGTTAGCTGTACGTCCAAACGCCTACTCTCTAAGGAAAAAAGGCCCAGTGCCTGCAACCTTCTCTGGCATCCCAGGTGACAGATGTATGGGATCAGTTATGCAGCCCGTTCATGGATTCTTTCATGTTTTGCAATAAATTTCTTCAGGGTCTGTGACTAGAACTGCAAAGCATATTCCAGATGCGGCCATACAAGAGAACTGTACAGAGGGAGGACAATCTCCTTGTTTCCATACTTAAACTAAGCCTTTATGAAACCCAGAAGCGTCTTTCTTCTAAACTTCGACGCACTTCTTGGAGAACTTAAGGTTACTCTTGACTAGTACAGTTAAGTCTACCTCCACGCATGTACTGCTGATCTCGTTTCCTAACAAAGAGTAATTGGCTTTTGGATTTGTATGAACAATGTACATCACCTTGAAGTTGTCCTGGTTGAAAAGTTTTTGTCACCGTTCAGCCAACTCCCATATTTTAACCAAATCCCTACACAGCTGTTCTGTCTTACTGAATGATGAGGCAGTATCACCAAACTTTTTGTCGTCTGCAAATTTTGCAAGTCGGCTGATGATGTCCATATTTATAACAGTTATGTAAACGGTATATTATAAGGGACATATACCAGAATCCTGGGGGCACTCTGCTGATAACTGAAGTCCAGTCAGAGAGAGAGAGAGAGAGAGAGAGAGAGGGGAGGGGAAGGATAAAGGGAGAAAGTTATGGGCGACGTCAAAGAAGGAAAAAGTGAGGGGGTAGAATATGATGTTGGGTCAGAGTGTTACACAGAGCTACACACTAGAGTTACAGACTAAACAAATATTACAGTATTTTTTAAGTGGCCCGGCCTTAACAGAAAGACTTCCTGCCTAATTACAGAACTTTAATAGTTTGGGGAGTTTAAAAACAGAGAGAGAGAGAGAGAGAGAGAGAGAGAGAGAGAGGAAAGGAAATTATGAGTGAGGAGGGATTTAGCTGTGGGAGAAAGGAGACAGCCAGTGAGGTATTGAATAGGTGGTCTGGCTGAGAGAGAGAGAGAGAGAGAGAGAGAGAGAGAGAGAGAGAGAGATTACAGGAGCGAATGGAGAGATGAGGGAGCCAGAATGGTAGCTAAATGAAAGAAGAAAAGGGAGGGAAACTGTGAGAGCTGGAGGGAAGGTGGAACGGTGAGAGATGAAGGGAAGGAGGGAACTGTGAGAAATGGGAAGAGGGAGGGAGGAAACTGTGAGGAGTGGAGTGAGGGAGAGAGGGAACTGCGAGGAGTGGAGAGAGGGAGGGAGGGAACTGTGGGAGGTGGAGGGTGACAGGGAAGGAACGGTGAGGGGTAGAGTAGGGAAAAGAGGGAAATGTGATAGGTGGAGGGTGGGAGGAAATGAAGGGACAATGAGAAGTAAGGGAAGTTAAGGAGGAAGGGAACTGTAAGGGGTGAAGGGAAGGACGGAGAGAGAGAACTGTAAGGGGAAGAGGGAGGGAGATAGGAGAGAACCATAAAGGGTGAGGGGAAGGAACATACAGGATGATGAGAGAGAGAATGAATGACGAAAATAAAGGATACTAAGATTATGGGCAGAAAAAGAAGAATTAAATGGAACTGGAGGGGAAATAAAGCAAAACGAGGCGAGAGTAAAGTGGAAGAATTAAGGAAAAGAAAACATGTTAGAAATAAGGGAAACCCAGACTAAGCAATGAAAAACTAAAGACGGTAGAAATTGGGGGTAAATACAGGAAGAGAGGAGAGAGAGAAAAAAAAAAGCTGAAAAGGAGATGGAGAGCAATAAAGAGTACGGGCAGAAAGAAAAAGAAAAAAAAAGTTCGAAAAAGACACACCAGTAAAGATGATAATGATAAGTAAGTAAAATGGAACGAGGAAAGCAGGAACAATGAGTCAGTAAAGGAAAAAATGGGGGAATGAGGAAGACTAAAACACGAGACATGACGACTAATAAAGATAGAAACTGAGTGGAAAGGAGGGGAAATAAAGAGAGTGGAGAAATGAATATGGCTTAGGGATGTCATTGTCAAGTCTGGAACTCCGCAAGAAAGATATGGAGAGAGGGAGGAGAGGACAAAGGGAGATAGGATGTTCTCTAGCGTTTGAGGGAGATTCGGTGCCGGGGAGACAGTCAGGGGAGAATATAGAAGCAGGAAAGAGAGCTTATGGTAAAATGGGGGGAGGGGGGCAGACTGACAAGAGAGAAAGCAGGGAATCTGTCCATGTCATCCCCCAGGAGTGACGGGCAACCTTTCTCCCCCGGGGTATGGCGACAATGGACTCGGCCTTGTTTACATCCCGCCCGGTTGCCTCATGAAACCTTTTTCCGCTCGCTGTTTTATTTCCCCGACCTGAATTTCCGTTTGGAGCTGAGGTAACCTGAGTTTTTCGACGCTTTTTTCGAATATTTTTGAATGCTGAAGTCGCTGTTTTTTCCCCCCACAAGCCGTAGGTGTTGAGTTACAGAGAGGCGCTGTAAACTGCTGCACACGTGGCCGGGCGGTGTTTAGTCTCCTGCCTACCAACTGGATTGGGTGTGACAAGAATAAGTGTCTGTTTTAACATTTTTTTTTTTCCAGCACCACGATGCAGTCTGATCTGGATTTTCATGGCATTTTTTTGGGCACTGATTTGGAGTCTTGTCCGTATTATGAGGATCTGGCATTATTAGATTTAACAAAATGTTCCTGACTTACACTCTGCGCTGGGAAAAAATATACTGTACACTGTATATTTTATCATATATTGTTCTACCGCGTTGCAATTTGACCTGGGCAGTCTCAAACTATTTCTGTGATTTCGGGTTTTGTCATTTGTGCGGTTTTGCTTTCCAGTAAGTTGGGAGAACATTGACAACTTTTACATGCTCTCTCTCTCTCTCTCTCTCTCTCTCTCTCTCTCTCTCTCTCTCTCTCTCTCTCTCTCTCTCTCTCTCTCAAAGCCACATTTCTGTCTGACTTGGCATTTTCCCCCTGATTTCGAGTTGCGTTTCTAATGTGTGGATCAAGAAATTTCAGTTTAATAAAATGAAGCCGATTCAGCACTGCATAATTAACTTTTTTCTTTGTGTTGCGATTTAGTCAGGACTTTAAAATTGTTTGTGATTTTGAATTTTGTACAATGCATATTTTATTTACCCTAAATATGAAATAACTTTGACATACACTAGGCTGGCGGTAATATTTACATAATTTTCCCACACTTTTTTGCCGCGTTGCAATTTTTCACAGCGATGCAATTTGAACTAAAATTCTCTCTCTCTCTCTCTCTCTCTCTCTCTCTCTCTCTCTCTCTCTCTCTCTCTCTCTCTCTCTCGTGCACTGATTTCGAGTTTAATCTGTAATGCGTGGATCTAGATTTACTCAAAATAAAAAAAAAAGTTTTAAGGTCGTCTATTTGTTACAGATAATTTAATGATTTCGTATAAACTAAGACTTTACAACTAATGTTACTGGTTTGTTGTCAGTGTTGGTTCAAAGTGTCCACTGCATTTTGTAGACTTTATTGTGCCTAACTAGCTTAATACAAATGTGCCCGCCCTAAGATCTAGCGCTGAACTGATCAGCAGAGCCGGCGCGCTCCTATTTCCTTCTGAACTCAGCCGACTGTCTCAGCAGAACTGTACGGGCGCCTTATAGTTTAACATGCATTCTGTCACTTGCGTCTCTCATGGCTATACATGGCTAAACAAGGTTATACATTACACATTATTATACATGCACTGACATTTATACAAGACTGAACAAAGTGAAAAAATAATATAATGTCTAGTTTATAAGAAATCATCAAATCATCTGTAACAATTCCCCGGCCAACTAGAATTGTGTCCCCTGACATAAGGATGAAATACATAGATAAGGAGTGTAGCTACATCAAGTACGGAAGAAAAACTGAACAAAGAAATAAAAATGTGATAGAAAAGAGATGTAGCTAGGTCCCTAATCAAAGTCAAGTACATTTATGGACAGTAATACAGAATAAAAATATATAATGATGCAATGTAAATAGTTAACTTGAACAAGGTATATTACTACAATACTTATAATACAAACACATGGCCATGGCATATTGGCCCACTAATACAACGGCTAAAAGTCACCACTAAAAAGGTACAAATCAACTGTAACAAATTTTGTTAAAGATTTCCTACCGAGCTGAAGTCTGACTTACACATTCTCATCATTTTTTGTACACTGATTTCAAGTATCAACTATATAATTATTATGTAGATGCAGAACTATTAAATCAAATAAAAATAAATTTGTTCACAGGAAGTAGGGAATAAATTTAACATTGTTTTTATCATTCTGTTTTCGCACCGCGTTGCAATTTGATCTGGAAGTTTCACGACTTTTTTCCTCTGTTTTGTGTTAATATGAATTACTATCTGCAGTACTGTGCACATAATTTTCTGATCTAACATTTAGTGTAAACAGGGGAAAAGACTGTCGGAATAAGCGAAGCAGTCTCCTTTAATTCCGTTAGTACGGCGATGACCATCCCAAAATTAATTGTGGGAGACAATGAACAGCCTCGTAGTGAAGTGGTTAAATATCCAGAATACTACATATTTTGAGTAGTAAACACTGTCCAGAGTAATTAACGTTTAATTAGTGAATGTCCAGACTGCTAAACATCCAAGCACCAAAATAACTAAAATAATAAAAGCTCTTAATTATGTCCCTGATACTGTACCATGCTGTACATATGATGACTAATGTTCTTAATTAACGCTATCAATGACCAACGCTTTCAAGATATTATTCCCTTAAGGACCAAGACGATTGTATTTCAGTTTCCTCAATTGCCAAC
>NC_137024.1:44414151-44434151 GCF_032717465.1 Coenobita brevimanus | reverse complement strand
ATCTGTGTGCGGGAATCTATGTACACCGCTCGGGTGAACTCATGTGCATGTATGTGTGAATGTGTGTACTATTTGTGTGTGTGTGTGTGTGTGTGTGTTTATGAGAGAGAGAGAGAGAGTAATAAGTGTGTGTACTACTCGTACGTGCTTAAAGGTACATATGTGGATGAATCTGTGTATACCGCTCATGTAAGTCTGTGTGTATCTGTGTGCGTGAATCTACTGAATGTGTACCTCTCGTGTGAGCCCATGTGTACGTATGAGCCCTAAGGGCGTGAATGTGTGTACGTTTGCGTAAATCTGTGTACAACTCGTATGAATCTATGTACTTGTGCGTGAATGTGTGTGCATGAATCTATGTGCGTCAGAGCATACCGTATGCCTGCACATTATTTTTTTTTCCTCCCCACCATCCTTCTCCCTCTTTCCCTTCCCCTCCTCTCCACTCCTCCTTATTCACTATCCCTCTCCTTTCCCCTTCTGTCTCGCTCCCCCCTTCTCCTTGTATCCCCTATCCACTCCTCCCCTTCCCTTGTTCCGTATTTCTCTCACTCCCTTCCCTAACGTTTCCTTCTCCCTTCTCCATCTTGTACCCATACTGCACCTCACCCCCCCCCCCTCACTGGCTTCTCTTCCCTCCTCTCCCCGTCTCCTCCCAATCCCCCTGTTTCGTCCTGCCCTCTGTCTGTCCCCCTCCCCTCTCCTCGCCACCGCTCCACCCACTTTTTCTCCTTCTTGACTTATACCTCGCACTACCCTTCCCCTTCCCTTACCCCAGCTCCGTCTTGAATCCTACCTTTCCCTCTCCTTAGCTTCGTCTCCTTACTCCTCCTCTTCCCCAGCCCCTTCCTCCTCCAAATCCCTCTCCTCTCTCTTCTCCTCTTCCCTCCTCAACCCTCTCACTCCTTTATCCTTTCACCCTCCTTTGTCTCCTCTCCCCTCCTCGTTTCCTCCCCTACCCCTCCTGCTTCCTCTAAATCTCCCTCCCTCACCTCTCGTTTTCCTATTTCCTTCACCTTTCCTCTCCCCTGTTCCTCCTTGCCGTGTATCTCTCCCTCCCCTCTCCTCCCCGCCTTCTCTCCCCCCACCCCCTCCTCCGTCTTGCCCCACACTGACAATTTTATCATAACTTTAAATAATAGAGGCCAAATTTTCTGGGTGGGTGGCTGGGCAGGACGGTGAGAGAGAGAGAGAGAGAGAGAGAGAGAGAGAGAGAGAGAGAGAGAGAGAGAGAATGAAAGCCAGTGGAATTTGGAGGAAGTGGGAATGAAAGGATGTGAAAGTTAGAGACAGACAATGAGAGAGAGAGAGAGAGAGAGAGAGAGAGAGACAGAGAGACAGACAGACAGACAGACAGACAGACAGTGGAATTTAGAGGAAGTGGGAATGAAAGGATGTGAAAGTTAGAGACAGACAATGGGAGAAAGGGAAGAAAGGAATGCCGATGAACTGATAAGGGATGAGGAAAGAGGAGAGAGACAGAGGAAAGGGAATGGAAGGAAAGAGAACAGGAGAAAGAGAAAAGAAGGGAAGAGAGGCGAGAGAGGAAAACGGAGATGGGAGAAAAGAAGAGAAAATGGACGAATGAAGAGGGAAGAAAAGAGAGGTAAAGCAAGATGAAGAAGAAAGGATGAGGTGGAGAAGGAAAAGGGGCAAAAGGAATGTGAGAGAGAAGAGAAAGGGGAGGAGATGGGCTGGACATGGAGGAAGAAAGAGAGAAGGGAGGAAGGGGAGAGAGAATGGGAGGGAGAAGAAAGGACTGAAGGGGAAGTGGGAACGAAAAGACCGGGAGGGAGGGATGGAAAGGGAAGGGGAGGGATACGGGGTGTGGAGAGAGAGAGAGAGAGAGAGAGAGAGAGAGAGAGAGAGAGAGAAGTGTGTCAGCAAATTTATTCTCTGCTTCAAATACAATAAGACCTCAACACGCTTACACGCTATTCCACGAACGTGCTCAGACCTAAGCTAGAGCAATTTGTGGAGAGCGAGCATACAGGTAGAATTTCTGTTATATGAATTCAGTAAAACATTCTGGCGGTAACAAGAACTCATTGGGCTTAGCCTTAGAGAAATGCAGTTAATAATGATAATGTTTACAAAAGAGAAGAATAAACGAAGTAACAGATAAAGAAACAAACAGAAATGAGAAATACTGAGAGAGAAAGGCTTATCGAGGGAACTGAGCGCCACAGAAAATAGGCAATTAAAAATGAAAAAGATCGAGAAATGGATAGAGAGAAAAATATAGAGGTTAAGAGAAAGTATGAAATAAATAATGAGAGTAACGAAATTAACCTACACCCAGAGGAACAACAACAAAAGATAAGAGCGAGATACGAGCGCATTCACAATTAAGAGGGGAAAAAAGTGAGGAATTGCGATAAAAAAGACCGACACACAGAGAGGAAGAGAAAAAAATGAAGACGCACAGAAAAGAACTGGCAGAAAGATAAATGGTAAAAGAACGGTAACCACAGGGAATAAAAACAAAGACTAGCCAAAGACAAAAAGTAAAGAAACTATGTAACAGCCACAGAAGAGAAGTAACAGCAGGTAATAAAATGGGGGAAATAGACAACAACGAGTATACTAAATAAGAAAAAGCAAAAACAAAGAAAACCACTGAAAAAAATGGAAGAATAAAAAAATTACCTACAGAAAGGAAATAAGTTATAAAAGAGTGGGAAACTGAGTTACAGAAAAAGAGAAAGACAGGGATAAAGAAAATATGTGAGAATGTAAGAGAAGATGAAACACGGAAGTGAGAGATAACGAAGAAAACAAACAAGAGAAAAGGGTTAAGAAACGAAGAGAGCCAATGAAGAGAACGAATAACTAGACATCAAGCGAAGGGGGGAGGGAGCTATGGGACAAACACGAATAAGGAAAGCTAGAAAAGAGCGAAGAACCAAAACAGTAAGAATCACAGAAATGAAGGAAAAGGATAAGTGTGATAAAATGGGCAGAGAAAAGAACTAAGAGCAGTGAAAATGAAAGAGGGGAAGAGGAACGGGAAAAATATAACAGTAACAAGCAAGCACAAAAATAAGGGGGAGGGAGAGGGACGTGACAGCAACACAAATGGCTCATGAGCGATAAAGGCGAGGAAGACACACGGAAGTATACGAGTAAACAGGGGAAGAACACGTGGAGAATAGCAGAAGCATCTACGAAACCGATGAGAAAAAAGAAAAGAAAAGAGGTTCTTGTTGTTATTCAACTCCCGTTTGTCAGACCAAGCAGACCCGTCAACAACAGGTAACTACTTCTGTTAGGCCCTCCTATAAGTGTACACAGTACGGTACATTATGTAGGGAACCTGCGCCCCCTTGTGGTAGACAGCACCTCACCAGGGTCGGACCAAAATCCATCCCCGAGGCAGGATACAGGGAAATATGACGAGGTTTGGCTTCCGGGTGAACGTCACAGCTGCTCCACCAGGGGTAGGATCCCCGTCTGCACCAAAGTGATGAGGCACAGAAGAGACAGGAGAGAAGGAGAAGTGGTACAAGAACTTTAATTAGACGATGAAAAGAGCATGACAATACAGAGCCATGAATAGGGTAGGAAGACTGTCAAAGAGTGATCATGGAAAAATAAGCGGGAAAGTGACAGAGAAGAATAAACGGAGAAAGAAAAAGCGAGAAACAGAAAAAGAGCCTACAGCAAAGAAAACAAAAAAGCAGAGAAAACGTGAGTGGAACAGAAATAATTAAATGCCGGCAACTAAAAAAGAGAGAGAGAGAGAGAGAGAGAGAGAGAGAGAGAGAGAGAGAGGGATTAAAAACATAGGCAGGGAACACTGGAAGAAAAATGGGTGAAATTGACAGCCATACAAAAGAAGCATGATAACAAGCAATAAAAGCGGGAACACACACACACACACACACACACACACACACACACACACACACACACACATGATAACAAGCAATAAAAGCGGGAACACACACACACACACACACACACACACACACACACATGATAACAAGCAATAAAAGCGGGAACACACACACACACACACACACACACACACACACAATAAACAGTATGCAGAGCGAGGAACAGGAAGAAGAAATATAAGGTACAGAAAAGAGGTGAGCTATACGGGAGAAAAGGTAAAGAAATGAAAATGTGGAAACTGAACACAGTAAAGTAGAGATGAATAATAAAAGGTCTATAGAAAAAGGGGAAAAGCCAGGGAAAAGAGAAAGAACTGGAGACAAAGAGGATTAGCAATAAAGAGCAAAGAATAGGGAAAGAATGACATAAAGAAAAAGGAGGCCACGGAAGAAAAGGGAAAAAGTAAATGAAACGCGAAACAGGGAGAGAATAAATTATAAAGAGGAAAAGACAGCGAAAAAGAACAATGTGAAGAAAAGGTACAGAATAACCTAATAACAATACCTTGGATGGAGCATGGGGGAAACTGGAGGAGAAAAGAGGGAAAAGAGAACTAAAATGAACGAGGAATGCAAGAAAGATACATAAGTGAAAAAAGGATCACTAAAGAAAACAACGAAAGTTAAAAAAAAAAAAAAATCACCCTTCAGCCCGAGGCCTAGTTAAAAATCTTGCTACCTCCTAACGTTATATTAAGCAAGGAGAGAAAAATAAAGAAAATGTGTGAAAAAAAAAAAAAAGGTAAGAACAGATAACTAAAGCTAACAGCGAGATAGGTAAAGAATCATTCACCTCTTCATGCCGAGGACTTTTATCTACTTTTCTTGCTATTATACTTAGCTTGGGATCTCTTCTTGGTTTTCATATCTTACTGTGACATCGTTCCAGGCTCCTTCGCTACTAGGGGCTTCACCAAAATTCAATAAAATCACCTGCAGCCATCATGAATTAAAAAAAAAAAAAAAGACATAATAGAAAACAGGTTAAAAACAAATAAACACAAAAACTGGAAAAAAAAAAAAAAAAAGACGTGAGGTAAAGATGAAACGTGATAATTAAAGAGATAAAATGTTGGAGGCAGACACAGAAAAGAATCAAGTGGACAAGAAAGAGGGGAGAAAAGTGAAAGAAAAAAGACTTTCAGAAGGGAAAAGAGCGAGAGAATTAAAGTCACGGAAAAGACTGAGAGGAAGAGAAATTATAAGAGGGAAGTGCAAACTGAGAAATAAAGAAAATGCTAGAAAACTAAGATATCTGGAGAGAGAGAGAGAGAGAGAGAGAGAGAGAGAGAGAGAGAGAGAGAGAGAGAATAACAAGAGTATGGAGCAAGAAAAGCAATAGGAGAGAAGAGGAAAGGGGGATGAAGGATCGTAACAAGAATTAAGAGCAA
Organism: Coenobita brevimanus; assembly: GCF_032717465.1. Lineage (NCBI taxonomy): Eukaryota > Metazoa > Arthropoda > Malacostraca > Decapoda > Coenobitidae > Coenobita > Coenobita brevimanus. Next base: position 44,428,861 of record NC_137024.1, on the reverse strand, counting down.
TAAAAGCGATGAGAGCAAGAGGGATAAAAGAGAGCAGGAAATGGATTCTAGGAAATAGAAATACACATGGAGAGAGAGAGAGAGAGAGAGAGAGAAAAAAAAAATTATGTAAGCATTTCATTTTGATTACCTGTATCATATGAAAGATTTTTTTTCATAATAAAATTTCAGCTCCACCATGTTTTATATCACCGTCATTAAGATGATTGGTGTCTGTTGCTGGATAAAATGAAAGTGTAAAAACGAAGAAAAACTGAAAAAGTAAAAACAAAGAAAATAATACGGGTTACAGAAGCGTTACCATCTTGATAAATTAAAAAATACAAACTTTAATATTTGTACCTTTTTATCTCAACCCAGCTCGACTGTTTCACAATATCATCAAGAGGCTTAATACTGTCCTTTTTTTTTTTTTTATTCTGGAATGGTGAAATAAAGATTTAATAAACAAATCCAACAGTGAAACGTGATAAGATAGGTAGACACAGATAGGTAGACAGAGGTGGGTTGGTAGACACAGATAGGTAGACAGAGGTGGGTTGGTAGACACAGATAGGTAGACAGAGGTGGGTTGGTAGACACAGATAGGTAGACAGAGGTGGGTTGATAGACACAAAGATTGACGAGTGGACAATAAAACATAGATACAAAAACAAGCAGAGAGAGAGAGAGAGAATCTTGACTTTAAAAATTAAATCAGATCTTGATTCCAACTCAGCTGTAAGAGAGAGAGAGAGAGAGAGAGAGAGAGGGAGGGAGAGAGATCTTGATGGCTTTAAAAATTAAATCAAATCTTGATTTTAACTCAGCTGTAAGAGAGAGAGAGAGAGAGAGAGAGAGAGAGAGAGAGAGAGAGAGAGTTGCCATCTTGTTAACCTGTAACATCTGAAACCTTATGTTTCAAAATCTGATTCCATTTCAGTTGATTTAAAACGTTAGCAAAAGGTAAATGCCATTGTCTATTAAGGATGAAGTGAAGGCCCGAAAAAAAAAAAAAAAAAAAAAGACGCTCTGGGAAGTTTTGGAAAAATTCGATCACAAAAATTCAATACCTGATTCCAACCGAAGTGAATCAAAATATTATCAAGATGATCACTGTTGTTGTCTATCTATCTGGATGGATGATAGGAAGGCTAGTAAAGAACCACAGACGGTAATGAACGGTTAAGGAAACCTATACGAAAATTCAAACCAGTTATGAAGAATCAAAATCAGATTCCAGCAGAGCTGTGATTCAAAAATACTACTGTCAAAAAGGTCACTGCTGTTGCCTGTCCATATGTCCCCGTCTAGAAGGCAGAAATGAAGGGCCGTAAATAAGCAAATGCGGTAATCGGAGGGCTCAGAAAAATCCCTGGGTTGTTGTCAAGACTGGAGCGTAAAAAATAGATGAGCACCGGTGGGCAGCAGTGGCCGCAGTTCTGCCAACATCACATTTTTTTACCTCTCTCTCTCTCTCTCTCTCTCTCTCTCTCTCTCTCTCTCTCTCTCATTTCTTGTTTTTCATCTTTTTTATCTCAGTCTTCCTCTTCCTTCTCCTCCTCTCTCTCTCTCTCTCTCTCTCTCTCTCTCTCTCTCTCTCATTTCCTGTTTGTTTTCATTTCTTTTATCTCAATCCTCTCTCTCTCTCTCTCTCTCTCTCTCTCTCTCTCTCTCTCTCTCTCTCTCTCTCTCTCTCTCTCTCTCATTTCCTGTTTGTTTTCATTTCTTTTATCTCAATCCTCTCTCTCTCTCTCTCTCTCTCTCTCTCTCTCCTGAGTTACTTATTTGATTTCTAATTCTGTCATCCTTCTCTCTCTCTCTCTCTCTCTCTCTCTCTCTCTCTCTCTCTCTCTCTCTCTCTCTCTCCACGTCAGGCGCATATTTTTTTAGTTTTTTTTCGCTCTGGTCTGGCTGGTTTTTCTTTCCCGACTGTCTACCGCTCTCCTCTTTTTTTCTCATATTTCTTTTCATCTCTCTCTCTCTCTCTCTCTCTCTCTCTCTCTCTCTCTCTCTCAGCATATCCAAGTTTTTTCTTCCAAGCTCGCTGGTTTTGGTTTCCCGACTATCTAGTCTTCTTTTTTTTCTTCTATTTCTTCTCAAACATTCGCTCTTTTTTCATTTTTGTGATCCACATTTTTTTTCCTTCCGAGCTGCCTGGTTTTAGCTTTCCTGCCTGCAATCTTTTTTTTTCTACCTTTTTTTCTCCTGTATCTTCTTGTGTCTCCATTTCCCTTTTTCTCCTCAGTCTCTTTCTATTCGCTCCCTTCTTTCCTTCCCCCCCCCCCATCCTTTTTCATTTCTCTTTCTCTTTCCTCCACATATCTCTTCTCTTTTATTTGACTGCGCGTTTTGTTGGATTTCCTGGTTCGACCGCTTTCTCAGTCCCCTGGCGTTTTTCCTTTTTGTTCTTGCTTTGTCTCTCCATTTTTCGCTCTTTATCTCCCACTCGTTTCATGTTTCCACCTCTCTCTCTCTCTCTCTCTCTCTCTCTCTCTCTCTCTCTCTCCATTCCATCATGTTTATTCCTGTCTTCCTTTCATCCTCCAGACAGACAGATGGACAACACCAGTTCTAAAAAAAATAAAAAAAATAAAAAAAAAAAAAAAGGAAAGGAAAAAGCTGAGCTATATTTAGGCAGCATTGACATCTAGCTGGAAGAAGCTCATTAACGCTCCATGATTCGAATCCAAAAGGTCGCAGGAGAATTTTCTATCACGTATAATATTGCTTGGACACAGAATTGTCCACGGCTAGAATGATCTGGACGACGATGATTTTGATGCGGGACCTTCGACGCCCTGGTCACTACACGGTCTCCGTTACCGTTTCCCCTGTCAATTTAAGATGGCGACGCTTACATTACCGTTCTGTTACCGTTTCATTACCGCATTTGCTTAACCTCTTCAGAGCGGTGATGTACGTTTCATATTCGTCTTACTATCACCAGACGATTTTATTCAACTTAGGAGAGCCCCGGAGTATTGAGGGGGTTTGAGCAAGGCTATATCTTGCCATCTTAGTTTGAAAAGCTTCCCTGAAACTGAATAAAATCGTCTGTCAGAGGCAAGACCGAAGACTACATCACAGGAATGAAGTGGTAACTCACGGGCCTTCATATCATCCATCCACACAGATAACAACAGCAGTAATCCTCTTGATAATATTTGAAACGCTCATGACATGGTCCAGTTTTAATATATCCGAGTATAAATTTTGCACGTAATCGAGATCACGCTGGCCTCGTAACGGTTGCATTAGCCCGCTGACTTATTCACTTGCCTTCATTTCACGTGAACTCCACCATTCCTCTCGTGGATATTTTTGAAGCACAGGTCAGTTAAAGAAAAAATTATTATTCAGTCCCTCACCTCCAGCGTGTCATTTGTTACCAGCCAACTTTTTAAAAGACCAAGTAAGAGGGCGGTTAATGATTACTGCATCCAACTACCATGGTTTGAAGTCTCTTCAAACTTTAGTATCATCGTCTAAGACAGCAGGAATAAAATGTATAAATATATTATCATAGTCGTGGAGTTAACCGTTCTACTAACCCATCTGTTACCCATGTGCCTTCATTTCAGCTTTGAAAGTACCAGCATCAGTTCCTTTGATCCATCCATCCATCCATTGCCAGACGCCATGTATCCCAAACGGGGTGGTCAAGGGCTTAGAGTTAATTGTTTTACAGGGAGGGGCACTAATCCTCCACCAACCCCACTTGACACGTAGGGATGCCAACAGCATCTGGTGTTCCCAGGCGGTCACCCATCCAAGTACTAACCAGACCCAACGTTGCTTTGATACTATTTAAAAACAAGTTGATCTGAAATATGACTAAAATTTCCTATTTTTAATTTGGCAAAGTCAAGATGGCGTCGCTGCCGTAACGTTCCATTAGGTCGTTGACTTATTCAGGGGCCTTCATTTCAGACATACAACACCAGTTTTTTCATGGATATTTTTGAAGCAGAATCGAGTGCAAGTAGGGAAAAATATAATTCCGCCATGAAGAATTTAGCACATTTTATTCTGGCTACATACACACGGTTTTATTGAGTGACCTGGACGAGTTAGATACAGTCTTCAATAACCTCTTCACTAATGGACGTTCTACTTAAATACAATCGTCTCGAGGGAGGAAGAATAAAATACAAAATACATCACCAGAATGACGAGGTTAATCTAATTTATTCTTGCAACCCCATACGATTTATTACGCTTAGGAAAGACTTTCCGGGTGATGAGGTTAGATACAGCTTTCCCCAACCCCTTCACTGCTAGACGGTCTTCCTAACTTCAGTACAGTCGTTTGGTGGTAGTCTGACAAATATATATATATATATATATATATATATATATATATATATATATATATAGAGAGAGAGAGAGAGAGAGAGAGAGAGAGAGAGAGAGAGAGAGAGAGAGAGAGAGATGTATGTATGTATGTATATTGCTGTGAAGTTAAATTTTGCATTCTGCCTCTCCCATAATTCAGTCATATCATTAGTATTTTTTCTCTGCTGGACTTACTGGAGGATATAAGTAACATCTCCAGTATGAAAAGTCTCTCGTAAGCTTGATAAACTCGTCCTGAAATAGCAATAAAAAATCTTCGAGGTTAAATATTCCCCACCTCTGGCATTATCCTGCTTATTTATTTACACACCTTTATTCATCCTTCCACGCCAGCTACACTATGTATTATTTGCTCCACATTTGACTTAAGCCCCTACACTACGAGTAGGTTATAAAGGTTTTCTTAGTGCTGATACCAGACTTTTTCTACCTTGAGGAAGTACCTAAATTATGATGGGGTTAATGCAAGCTAAATCCATCCATCAGGTCGAATAGTTTCTAATAATAAGCTAAATAAAATTGTTTGGAGACTGCAACAATAAAATATGAATCATGCCAACGTAATGGAAAAAAGAATAACGTGGACATTTTTTTACTAATATTATCAATTATGGGTGCAAGATGATGCCTGCATGTACACGCCCCACAGCCTTGTTTATTAACTAAGGTTATTTATACCACCCTTCTAAAAGGAAGCAAACAGTCCTCGTGAGGGTATCTGGAGACACGGTATATCCAGTAGGTCTTCATGATTATCTTCACAGAACGAATACAGTTTAATAAATCGGAAAGAATTTCGACCAAGTCAAAATATGTGAAAGCTGCGAAGGAACCAAGATGGCATCCTTTCCTTTTTCTTTTAACCTCATTCGAGGTAAAATTATACTGTCAAAATAGTGTGTGAGAACACCATGCGTCCACTTTCTAATTAACTTCTTTCACTGGCTGCACTTTGATATATATTACGACGAACGCCAGACAATTTTATACCCACAATGAGATACCGCAACACAAGGGGTCATTTTGATAAATATTTGTCTTTATTATTACTGTTTGTTCTTACTAATATGGTATCTTTTAATCCTTGTAGAAATAATTTTATCACGAATGAGCCTGAATCAGTAGAGCACGAATTCGTTACAGTTTAAATTTCAAAAGCCACCAAGATGGCGTCCACTCACCCCCAGCCGTCCCCGCGCCGCTAAGTTAAATCCTTTGTGACACAGCCGTAGAGTTTTGTTTTTCCAGCTCCCGTCCTCAAACGTATTTTACATTTTTTCCGGTATTTTACTTCCACTGGCATTCCGACCTTTTTTCCAGGCCCCCTCCCGCCGAATTTTTTTGCATGATAAACTTATTTTAGCGGATGTGTATATTGAAAAAGCTTAAATGCCAGGGTTCCTCTTTGATGCTCGGCTTTCGGAAATAAAAAAAAAAGTGGATGTAAGTTGTGAGGCGGATGTCTTTGCGCGAAGATGTGTTTGAGGATGAAAGAGGAAGGAGAGGAGAGGATGGAAGAGGATTTGAAGATGTGAAGAAGAAGATGAAGACGAAGAAGAAAAAGAAGAAGAAGTAGTAATAGTAGTAGTAGTAGTAGTGGTGGTGGTGGTCGTGGTGGTAGTAATAGTAGTGGCAGTACCGGTAGTAGCAGTAGTAGTAGTTTTGTAGCAGTGGCAGTACCGGTAGTAGTAGCAGTAGCAGTTTTGTAGCAGTAGTAGTAGTAGTAGTAGTAGTAGTAGTAGCAGCAGCAGCAGCAGCAGCAGCAGCAGCAGCAGCAGGAGCAGCAGCAGCAGCAGTAGTAGTAGTAGTAGTAGTAGTAGTTGTAGTAGTAGTAGTAGTAGCAGTAGTAGTAGTAGTAGTAATAGTAGTAGTAGCAGTAGCAGTAACAGTAATAATAGTAGCAGAACAAGAAGGAGGAGGAGGAGGATGAGGGGAGAGAGGAGGAGGAGGAGCAGGAACAGAAGGAGGAGGGAGGGGATGAGGGGGAATAGAAGAAAATGCAGGAGGAAGAGTGGGGGGAAAAAAATAAGAAACCTTTTCCATAAATCCATTCAAAAAACAGAATAATAAAAAGACTTTTTTTTTTCATGAACACACGCACAGGCCAAAAACTGAGGGAAAAAATGGATATCACAAGGAAGAATGTCTGGAGTATGCAGGAGAGAGAGAGAGAGAGAGAGAGAGAGAGAGAGAGGAATCCATGAATATATCCCCAAAAATAATCTTGGCGTGTTTTGCTAGCGAGTCGGCCAAAAACTGTCTAGCAACACACTGAAAAAGATTCCACTGCTGAGAGAGAGAGAGAGAGAGAGAGGCGAGGGGGGGGGGAGCGCACCCACAAATTTTTTCCCAAATCGGTAGAGCAAGCGGAAAAAATATCTTCATCGATTTTGTATTACTGTATTATACAGCACTCGTATTTTGCATCAGTCTATAAAACGTCTACTGTAGGACTGGACCCTTACCTTCGGAGGGAGCCACAGACAATATTACTTTTTTTTTTTTTTTTTTTTTTATGATGACCGGGCACCAATCAGGAAGGGATGTAAGAACAGTTGTACTGGTTGTGTTTTGATATCAAGGTCTATATTGTTACGAAACCATTCGGGCAGCAACATTTGTTTTTATGTGAAAAGACATACTATCAAAACGAACATTAAATGTACGGCGCAGCTGGATTCGAACTAAGTCACAGGGGACAGCAGTTCGTAAAGCGAAAACGATTAAGTAAGAGACGTTGCCTTCATATATATATATATATATATATATATATATATATATACAGTATACTGTATATAGATAGATAAATAGACAGATAGATAGATATATCAATATATGCATATATATATATATATATATATATATATATATATATATATATATATATAGGGAAAGGAAAGTCAATAAAAAACAGCTTCCGTGCGGTGAAGTCCGAAAACCACAAATAACCACTGAATATGTCGAGAGAGAGAGAGAGAGAGAGAGAGAGAGAGAGAGAGAGAGAGGATAAAGTGGGAGAGCACCCTTGCTACAAATCTATTTTTCAAGGAACTGTCGGGCATAATATACATGAGAGGGACAAAGAATCCTTAGTGTATTTCTTTATCTTTTGGAGGCAACTGTCAGGAATGATGAGAGAGAGAGAGAGAGAGAGAGAGAGAGAGAGAGAGACGAGGGGGCAAACTGACATAGAAGTGGGAAACATTGCAATATCTTTTTTTTTTTTTTTCTGAACCCCCCACTGCCGATCATAATGCAAAAGAGAGGCGGCGGTGTGATAGGCAACACGGTCTGGCCTGGATTCTTTCAGTGGGGGACGCAAGACACTGTTTGGGTCGGCCTATCTACAGAACACAGGGATTTATTGTGGATTTGAAGTTATTTTTATTATTATTATTATTTTTTTTTTTGTGGGGGGGGATTTTAGGTGTGAATTTATTTTCCTATCCTTATTTCTCTTTTTCTTCCTCTCCCTTCCTACACTTTCCCTCCCTCCCTCTCTCTTTGTATCTATCTGTATAGATCTGTCTATCTGTCTGCCTCTCTGTGTGTCAGTTTCTCTCTACCTGCCTCTGTTTTTCTCTAGGCAGCGTCAGGGCTGGGATGGTACAAACACAAAAATTATTTCTTACTCAAAAATTCCAAAAACTGTCACTATCTCTTGTTTGTCCGCTGCTCTCTCTCTCTCTCTCTCTCTCTCTCTCTCTCTCTCTCTCTCTCTCTCTCTCTCTCTCTCTCTCTCTCTCTGCCTCTCTTTCTTTTTATTTTTTTTCTCTCTCAGTGTTTGGCTTGGGTCGCCACCAACACATATCACCATTTTTTTTGGCCCTGGGTATTTTTAAGTATTCCGTCCACCGTATCTGTCTCTCTCCGTCTGTCTGCCTGTCTGTCTCACCTCCCTCTCTCTCTCTCTCTCTCTCTCTCTCTCTCTCTCTCTCTCTCTCTCTCTCTCTCTCAATCTCTTCCTCTTTTTCTCGCTCAGACAGTGCGTAGGATGACCTGCTACCAGCACACCTCAGCATATCTTGGGTTCTTGAAGATTTGAAGGTGTCCTTGTAAGTCAGTTTCTCTCTCTCTCTCTTCCAACACGTGCCAACACAATTATATGTTCTTGGGTTTGACGGATTTTTAGATATCGGTCTGCCTCCTCTCTCTCTCTCTCTCTCTCTCTCTCTCTCTCTGCGGACCGGGTGTTTTGGGGGACATAACCTTGGGAAATATTACCGGTAAGTACGGGGTAACGGTATTTAACGGGGGTGGGGGTAATACCTGGGAGGAGGGAGGGGACCGGAGAAGGGGGGAAGGAAGGGGAATGGAGCAGGGGAGGGGAGGAAAGGGAACGGAAGGGGAAGGGGAATTGGGTAGGGGTAAGGAAGAGAGTGGAAGAGAGAGGAGAAAGAAAACACGGGAAAAAATTGAAGAGAAAAAGAGAAAACTGGAGGAGAGGACGAAAATGTGGCGATGATGAGGAGAGAAAGAAGAGAAAGGGAGTGAAAGAAAAGAAAAAGAGGAGATGGAAAAAAAATAGCAGAGAACGAGGGGAGGATGTGACATGCTTATGGGGAGGAGAGGACAGGAGATGAGAGAGGAGACAGGAAAAAAAAGGAAATAAGGATGTGATATGACAGTAATGGGGAAGGAAAGGAAAGGACAAGAAAAGGGTAGAGAATATTATGATGATGATGATGAGAGGAGGAGGAGGAGGCTCATGACGACGACTATTAGGGGGGGGGTAGAAATGTGATGCTGACGATTAAAGGAAAAAAAAAAGAGGGAGGAGGGAGGGAGAAAACAGGGGAGGAGGAAGGGGAGGGTGGGTTAATGGTGATGATGATTATGAAAGACGGAGGAGGAGCAGGAGAAAGGGAGGGAGGGAGGGAGGGAAGGAGGAAGAAGAGGAGAAGAAGAGAGCCAAAGGAGAAAAGAGAGGTACGAGGAGAGGAGTAAGAATGCGATGGAGGCAGGAAGAGAAGAGATGATGATGATGATGATGATTGATGACGATGATGATGATGATGACGATAAGGAATGAAGATAAAATAAAGGAGGAGAGTAAGTATATTAATAATGATAATTATTACTATTATTATTAATGTTATAAATAATAATAATAATATTAATAAAATTATATTAATAATACCGGTATAATAACACTAATAATAATACCGGTAATAATAATAATAATAATAATAATAAAATAATGATAATAATAATCCATAATAATAGGAAGACAAAGAAGAAATCAGAGAGAAGAAGTGAGAAAAAAAAGAAAAAGGAATGAGAAAGAGAGACAGAGAGAGAGAGAGAGAGAGAGAGAGAGAGGGAGGAATATCACCTCTTCTTTAATAGTAATCATAACAGCGTATTACCTCCCAATAATATTATCTTCCCCTGGACAATATCTCTCACCACATCATGACTATAATCAGATATATAATTATTAGCATTTAGGGAAGGAAAAATTAAAAGATAGAAGAAAAAAGGAAGAAAACAGAAGAGCATGAGGAGAAACTGGAATGATGATGATGATGATGATGATGATGATGATGATGATGAGGAGGAGGAGGAGGAGGAGAAGGAGTAAGAGAGTGGAATCGATGAAGACAAGGATGAAGACTAAGGTGTGTGTGTGTGTGTGTGTGTGTGTGTGTGTGTGTGTGTGTGTGTGTGTGTGTGTGTGTGTGTGTGTGTGTGTGTGTGTGTGTGTGTGTGTGTGTGACAGACAGACAGACAGAGGGGGGGGAAGAATATCAGGCTAGTTTATTGGTGATCATAACAGGTAATAACTCACCCTGATAAGACTCCTCCCTCCCCCCCGCTGGAAGTTATCTCTCAGCACATTACCGCTACAACCACTCATTTAATTACTCTTATTTGGAGGGGGAGAAGGAGGAGGAGAAAAAATGAAATAAGAAAAGAAAGGAGTGGGTGATAAGAGGAGGGATGATGATGATGGCAAAGTAATAATAATAATAATAATAATAATAATAATAATAATAATAATGATGATGATGATGATGATGATGATGATGATGATGATATATGAGTCGATGAAGAGGCACAGCAAAGGCAAGGGAGAAGGGCTATGGCGTAAAGTAGTGTGATAAAGGGAGAGAGGAGGGGAATATCAGCGTGGTTTAGTGGCGATGATAACAGGATATTACTCACCCTGATAATACCCCCACAGGCCTGCTGCAGTAGGGGGCAAAAATTCACCAAATGTTTCACCTCATACTTCTCACCTCCCTCTGCTGGCTAATACTCCTAGGCTTTGAGAGGCTTGGTATGTTCCTCTGCCCTTAGATGATGCTCCTTGATAAGATGCGTCAGGGAGGAAAGTGACGGACATGCCCTAAGTGTGAAGCAGGTGCAGTGATATAGTAGGCAAACTTTTATCCCTAACTGTACATTATCTTTCGCAACAATATAGCTATAACCACAAGCATAAGTAATGTCGTTTGTATTCTTCTTGCTGTTATAATATTCTTGACGTAGAGAGATGAAGTCAGGAGAGGAAAGTAAGGAAACCGTGAAAGGGAAAGGGAGAGAGGAGAGATGAAAAGAAGGGGAGGAAGAGAAGGGGGAAGGAATGAGGGGATAGCACCAGAAAAATAGGAAAGGGGAGAGGAGAATATTGAGGATAGAAAATCTGCGAAGGAGAGAGGAAAGTATGTGCCGGTGTAATATTCCTGAGGGATAGGGGTGACTAAAAATTGACGAGAGGGAATCAAGGATGGTAAGGGGAGGAGAGAAGGCAGGGGGGGAGGAGAAAGGGGAGTTTTTGCTGGTATAATATTCCTGGCGGGAAGAGGTAAATGAAAACTGAAGAGGGAGGATCTGAGAAGGGGAGGGGGAGGGGAAGAAGGGGAGAGGAAGGAGGAGGAAAGAGAGGGGAAGGGGAGAAGGGGAGGGGAAGGGGGAGAAGGGGAAGGAGAAAGGATAGATTTTGCTGCTGCGATTCCGGAGAAGGAAGGACGAATAATACTGAAAACGAATAATGGAAAGGGAGGGACAGGGGGAAAAGGTGAGGGGAAAGTTTTTGCTGGTATAATATTCTGAGGGGAAGGCATGCATAGAAATGGAAGAGAGGGGACCAGGGAATAGGGAGACAGAGAGTAGGAGGGTGTGGGGAAAGGGAGGGGAAATGGGAAAGAGGAGAGAGGGGAAAAATTTTGCCCAATGTAATATTCTTTAGTCGGAGGAAGGGAAGAGATAGGAAGGAAAGGATTAAGGATAGGATTAAAGGAGATAGGGAGGAAAGGACTGAGGATAGAATGAAAGGAGATGGGGATGAAAGGATTGAGGACAGGATGAAAGGAGATGGGGAGGAAAGGACTGAGGATGGGATGAAAGGAGATGAGGAGGAAAGGAGAGCAGGAGATGGAATAAGAAAGAAAATGAAGATAATGAGGATGAAAAAGGGGAGGAAGAAAGCAACAAAGTAGGTACGGTACTTGGTGTCAGTAACAATAAAGAGATGTGAGAATAAGGAAGGAGGATAAAGAGAAAGAATTGGTGGAGGAATACAAACATTAAGGAAAACACACACACACACACACACACACACACACACACCGCTCGCTGGTGCAGTGGTAACGCTCTCGCCTAGCATCTGCTAAGACGGGGGTTCGCGCCTTGCTCGGGATGCGAAAAAGTTTCACTGACAAAGCGGGTGGTCACTGTCCTCCTTGAGCAAGAGGATGGGTGTGTGCGTGTGTGAAGGTCAAGGCTTTGCCCTTAGATCGGACTATATGAGCTCTCAGCTCTCTTCCGGGAGGGTAAAATGCCGATGATCACAAAACCATCACGTGATCCTGACCGACCCGGTGAATTACACACACACACACACACACACACACACACACAAACCACCACTGCTTAGGCCTGCTTCAACGAGACCATCACCCCAGACTGGACAATACCCCTCAGGACCTAACCGCTGCTAAGACAGATCTAATTAGCGTTACCTGCCGGGAGGGGTGTAATATTCTAGAGGGGGAAGGGGAAGGGGGAGAGAGGGAGAGAAAAGGAGGAGAGGGCAGAGAGAGAAGGGAAGAAAAAGGAGGGGAGGGGAAAGAGTGAGAAAGAAAAAGGAGGAAATGGGAGACTAGAAGAAGAGATAAGAAAGATGATGATGATGATGATGATAAATAACATAAAGAGGACAAGGAGTAGAAAGACGACTAAAGAAAGAAGAGTTGGTAATAGGAACATGAATGAATAGAAGGAAGCAGGTAAATGGAGTAATTAGAGGAGGTAGAGTATGAACAGATGAATAAATAGGTAGATAGAGGTAGGATGAGAAAGAGAAGGAGGAGGGAAGAAAGAAAATGAAGAAGAAAGAAAGAGGGAATGAGCAAGGATGAAAGAGAGAAACAGGAAGGAAGCTGAGAGAAGGAATTAAGAAAGGGGAAGGAAGGAAGAAAGAGAGAATGAATACGGAAGAAAGAGAGAAGAAAGGATAAAAGAGTATTACCCTTGTTTAGGCTGCATTACAGGAGAATATTAGCCCCGCCTGGACAATACCTCTCAGGACATTACCGTTGCTCGGACAAATCTAATTAGGCTAATTTGGTGGCGAGTTTTGCTGGTATAATATTCTGCAGGGGGGAGGTGGGAGGGGGAAATTGAGGGAGATAGTACCAAAGGGGAGGGGAGGGAGAGAGGGAAAAGGAGAGATGATGATGATGATGATGATGATGATGACGATGATGCGGAGGAGGAGGAGGAGGAAGGAGGCAGCTGAAGTGGGTAAGAAGACAGAAGAGGGGGGAGGGTACAAATGAAAACAAACAGCAACAGACCTACTGCTTACGGAGCACAATATAACTTAGGTGGGTGAGCTTTTATGGACTGACAAGCTGATGATGATGATGATGATGATGATGATAACTATGGTACATGTTTCACGAGTCAAGGAGATGGCAAAACAGGAAGGCCAAGAGTAAGGAGGAAGAGAAGGAAGAACTAGACGGAGGCAGGAGAGGAAGAGGAAGAGGAAGACTATTAACCCTCATTAAGGTCTGATTATCAAGAATATTATCCCCGCCTGGACAGTACCCCTCAGGACAAATTGAATTAAGGTAATGTGGAGGGGAGTTTTTGTTGGTGTAATATTATGGAGGTGGGGAGGGGAGGAATGGAGAGAGAGGAGGGAAGAAGGAAGGGAAGGAATGGAGAGAGAGGAGGGAAGAAGGAAGGGAAGGAATGGAGAGAGAGGAGGGAAGAAGGAAGGGAAGGAATAGAGAGAGAGGAGGGAAGAAGGAAGGGAAAGGATGGGTGAGAGGGATGTAGTAAGGAGGAACGGAGAGGGAAAAGAAAGGGGAAGAGGGATAGAATGAAGAGGATGGAAAGGTAGAGAGAGAGAGAGAGAGAGAGAGAGAGAACTACTGAGGAGGAAGAAAACAGTAAGATGATGCAGGAGGGTCAGGGGGGAAGAGAGAGACAAACGGAGGGGGAAAGGGAGCTGAGAGGAATACATGGAGAGGGAAGGGGAAGAGGACGGGATGGACAGGAATGAAAGGTGAGGTGGAGGGGGAGAGGGAGGGCAAGGTAGTAGAGAAGGATAAATGGAGAGAGAGATCAAAGGGGGGGAGGGGGGAGAGAGTTTATGCTGTCATGACAATCACGGGGAAGGGGGGAAGGGGTGAGATGGAAGAGGGAAGAGCAAGGAGGAGGAGCCAGGAGGGGAGAGGGAGATAAACAGAGGAGGAGGAAACACATAAAGCAGGATTAGGATTGGTGCCTATAGACTACAAGAGGATTATACAGACAGATTACAAAATTTTGCTGTACCAATATCTCCCACGACTACGACCCGCTACAGTCAGTGGTACATAAAGGTTCCAATCCCTTCTGCTCGGAGAAAAAGAAAGAAACAAACCCTGACCAATTCTTGTATTCTCGTGGCTTAAGGAGGTTCCCTAGCACCTCTTCCTTAACTATTTATTTTTGGAAACGGCCGGTTAATATACGATTGTACGTTATTTATGAATTTATGTCGATATTGGAATGACTGAAGTATCACAGAGGAGGACAAGGTGAAATAAGCAAAATAAAATAGCTTAAGAGGAGGTGCTACGGAACATCTTTAACCGATGAGAATACAGTCCCGAGAGTGTAGCCGAACCAGCGACAGATTTTTTTTTTCTTTTTTTTTTTTTTTTTTTTTTGAGAGCCAAACATGCTAACCTTTGCACCATTGGCTCTCCAGAAGTAAGGGGCAGAAGATTAAACGGGGAGAGGGAGGTAAGGGAGGAGAAGATCAAGGGGGAGAGAGGTCAAGGAGATGGTTGAGGTCAGGGGGGAGAGGGAGGTCTGGAAGGAAGGGAATGTCAGGTAAGGGGGGTGCCAGGAGGGGGTGAGGGGATAG
>NC_137024.1:44346651-44409151 GCF_032717465.1 Coenobita brevimanus | reverse complement strand
GTTCACTCTCATCTTAAATGTCCGGACCAACTGCCGAGCCCCGGCCTCCTACGCTCCTCATGGGGCAAAGTAGGATTGGATGATGGATATCTATCTATCTATCTATCTATCTATCTATCTATCTATCTATCTATATATATATATATATATATATATATATATATATATATACACACACACATATGCTGTATGTATATACTAATTGCTATTTCAGCATTCAGAGATTTTTGACACACTGTGACCAAAAAAAAAAAAAAAATCTGCACGACAAGAAGTTTAAAATAAACTGCTATCTCTGTCATCGTAATCACCAGTCAATGCTTCATAGGCGGGTAGAATGCCTTCGTTACGACGGTTTCCAGCCAGGAACGGTAGAATGCATCATCTTAGCAAAAAATTTATTACGTGTGGAAATCTTCTGAATAAAACGACTATACAAACAAACGGTGACACGTCTATCTATCTATCTATCTATTGCCAGACGCCTCAATCCCGTTTGGGGTGGCCACAAACAAATCGCCTCCAAGTCGCCCTGTCCCCCGCCATTTCACTACTCTGCTCCCAACTCACACCCCCCTCTCTCATATACCTCTCCACCCCATCCCTCCATCTCATCCTCGGTCTCCCCCTCCCTCTTCCACCCTCCACCTCACTCACATACACTCTCTTCGTCAGTCTTTCACCCTCCATCCTCTCCACATGGCCAAACCACCTCAGTGTGTTCCTCACAACGCTTCCTATCACATCCACATCAACACCACAACGCTCCTTTATATCCTCATTCGTCAGCCTGTCTCTCCACGTGACTCCACAAGCTCCTCTTAAATAACTCATTTCCACTGCTCTCACTCTTGACTTGTGTCCTTCCAACAACGTCCAAGCTTCACTTCCGTACGTTAGAGTTGGTATCACAATACTGTCATGTAGTAACTTTTTTACTTCCATGCTCACTTCCCTGTTTCTTATCACTGCTTTCAAGGAACCAGCAACCTTTCTTCCCTGCTGTACCCTTTCAAGCACTTCACACTCAAACCTCCATCCTTACTCATCACACTACCCAAATACTTAAACGTACTCACATTTTCCAATTCCTCACCATCCAACCTCGCTATACATTCACTGACTTCACCTCTCTCAAAGACCATCACTTTACTCTTCCCTACATTCACCTTTAGGTTCCGTTTCTTACACACTCTCTCAAACTCATCCACCAAGCCTTGCAGCTCCCCTTCATCTTCACTCCAACAACACAGTATCATCTGCAAACAACAGTACAGGGAGTTTCCAAACACTATCCTCTCTCCCACCAGGGCCACTCCAACATCCACTACCCTACCTTGTACCTCTTTTATTACCCCATCCATGTACAGATTGAACAACCATGGAGACATGACACATCCCTGTTTCAAACCAACTTTCAAAGAGAAAAATTCACTTAGTTCACCATCCACACGCACTGCAGCTGTAGCACCATCATACATACTCTTCACAGCATTCAACAACTTCCCATCTACTCCATATATTCTTAACACTTTCCACAATCCTTGTCTATCCACCCTGTCATATGCTTTCTCCAAATCCATGAAAGCCGCATACAACTTCTTTCCCTTCTCTAGAAACTTTTCCACTAAAGATCTAAGAATGAATATCTGATCTACACAACCTCTTCCCTTCCTAAAGCCTCCCTGTTCTTCTCCAACTAATTTCTCTGTTCTTTCTCTAACTCTGTCTATAAGTATCCTACCATACACTTTTCCTATTATACTAAGAAGACAAATGCCCCTATGATTACCACACACTTCTTTTTCCCCTTTTCCTTTGTACAAGGGAATAATTATACCTGACTTCCAATCCTCCGGGACTCTACCTTCCTCCCAGGCCAATCTGC
This sequence comes from Coenobita brevimanus, assembly GCF_032717465.1. Lineage (NCBI taxonomy): Eukaryota > Metazoa > Arthropoda > Malacostraca > Decapoda > Coenobitidae > Coenobita > Coenobita brevimanus. The sequence goes on along the minus strand of NC_137024.1, from coordinate 44,407,263 downwards.
ACATCTTCCACATCCATTCTACTACTATCTCTCCCCCATGCTTCAGCATCTCACCACCCCCTCCATCAATTCCTGGGGCTTTCCCCGATTTAACTTTCTTCATTGCTTCCACAACCTCTATCCTACTGATTTCTACCTGTCTTCTCACCTCCCTCCTTCTCCCAGCCATTCCCCAGCCACTTATACTCGCATTACTTCCATCCTCTACGTTCAACAATTCCTTAAAGTGTTCTCTCCATCTGCTCACTTTTTTCTCCCTTCTCCACTAGTAATCTACCATGTTTATCTTTCACTCCCCTGCTAACTTCACTTCCACCCTGTCTTACTCTTTTCACTTCTCTCCAGAACATTTTCTTACAGTCCCTCCACTTTACACTCAAATTCCTTCCAAATTCCTGATCCACTCTCTTCTTACTCTCTCTTACTAATCTTTTCACCTCTCTCTCTTCCTTTCCACATATAACTCTCTCTTCTGCCTCTCAACTTCTTCCACGCCCCTATTTCTCATCCATTCATTGTATGCTTTCTTCTTTTGTGCCACAGCCTGTTTCACCTCTTCAGTCCACCACGCTGTTCCTTGCACCCCCCTCCGTCTTCTCTTCCTTCCACACACCACATCACATGCTGCACATATTTCTTCTGTAAATATCTTACACACACCTTCCACGTCTCCCATCTGCTCCAATTCATATTTGCCCAATCGTTCCTCCACTTCTCTCTTATACTCTGCCTTTTTTCTCATCCTCTTGTAACCTTTCCACTCTCCTTGCAACTACTCCTTCCTCTAGTCTTTCCCTTCTTCTATTCCTCCATCTTACTTGCATCCTAATTCTGGCCACCACCAAGTAGTGGTCAGAAAGGCCACTCCCCCAACCTCTATAAACTCTTGCATCCAATATACATCTTCGCATCCTTTCATCCACACACACATAATCAATCATTGCCTTCCTTTCATTCAGTTCACCACCCACCCTTCTCATCACTCGCCATGTATACCTGTGGATCATTTTATGCCTGAAGAGGGTATTGGCTATTACCAACCCCCTCCCAGCACAGATGTCCACTAACCTCCCATTCTCATCTATTTCAGCAGTCACAACCCACTCACCAACTATTCCATCCACCTTCACATTACCAACTTTACCATTCATATCACCGATCAAAAACACTCTCTCATTCCTTCCAAACTTTTCCATGCACACTTCCACATTTGTCCAGAACTCTTCTCTCACTCTTCTAGCACGATCTTGCGTTGGCGCATACACACACACAATCGCCCACATTTGTATTCCAACTTTCAACTTTACCCACACAATCCTTGACCCAACTGATCCATACTGTCTTATGCTCTTCTTCCATCTTTACTCACAACTATACACACTCCTTCCTTTGCCCTCTCATTCTCATCTACTCCTGCACATATACCCCATCCATACTCCCATTCTCTCACACTTTCTCCTCTCCATTTTGTTTCAGTTATTCCACATACATCCACTTTCGCATCCTCAAGCACCTGGACAATCTCTCTCTCTTTCACCTCATCATTCGCTCCTCTTACATTCCATGTACACATTACCAAGTCCTTTGTCCGGTCCTGGGTCGTCAACGTTTGGTCAGTCCTTGTCCGAGGCTTCTTGTTTGTTTTTTTTAGTTAGTTGTTTTCCGGGGAGGGGCACTAACCCTCCGCCAACCCTTTTAGTCGCCTTTTACGACAAGCAGGGATACTGGGGGAGTATTCTTGAAAACCCCCCTACCCCCAGGGGGTATTTAATGAAATACAGCAAGCAGTGTAGCCTACTAACAAATTTGTGTATGGCCGGGAAAAGTGTTGATAACACGTGTAACTAAGTATGATTACTGTATTCTATAAAATGAATATGATATGTGTGCAAGAAATGGTCAAAAATTGGCAAAAAATGAAATGCATTTTTCCGATACATTTATACGCAAATATCCCATTCTGACACTTGTAGACCGACTTCTAAAGTGTACTGATTTTCCAACTACAGTGAGAAACTTACAGCAAATCAACCAGAATACCAGTCATTACACACACTCGTGCATATTATACAGGCTATAATTATAATGAATTTGTCTTTTACCACTCTGAACATTTCATTTGCGATAACTCTATCACAATTTTTTATTGTTATTAATATCTGCCCTACTGACTCGCAATTTATAATGAACTGTCACTGCATTTTAACTGTTATGGAGTCTGTCCCAAATATTGCTGTATTGATTTGCAGTTTTATGTCACTTTCAAATTATGCTCTAATTCTGTCATCAAACTCCGCCGCATGAAACAAAACAGTTGTCAGAGTATAATGCAACAGACAGTATATAAACAGTGTCTGGTTCATTGTCTGCCCATCTGTCATTCTTGTCTGTCTTCCAGTCTGTTTGTCTGTCTGTTCATCTTTCTATCCACTTGCCTACCTGTCTTCTCTGCCTGTCTGTACATCCGTCTATTTGACTGTCTATCGGTCTGCTTTTCCCACCTCTGTTTCCATCAGCTTGTCTGTCCTCTGTTTAACTACTTTCGTCTGTCTCTGCACGCCTAACAATGCTTACCTTTCCCTACTTTCTGTCTACATGTCTCTACGTGTCCCTTCACCTGTGTCCCTTCACCTCTCTCACATTTCTTTGTGTGTGTGTGTGTGTGTGTGTGTGTGTGTGTGTGTGTGTGTGTGTGTGTGTGTGTGTGTGTGTGTGTGTGTGTGTGTGTGTGTAATTATATCTCATTGTTTCAGTGTGTGTGTTCGCTAGTCTGTTTTGTCTCTCATATCTTGTGTATTCGTGTTCCTCTATTTACCCATGTGTTCACCTATCTGTCCTTTGTCTTCTGTCTGTCTGTCTTTCTTCTTTTATACTTATGTCTGCTTGTTTGTCTGTCTAATTTAGCCACATACCGGGACCTGCCTTACTTGTCTGTCTGTTCTGTCTGCGTTAGTCTACTTCGGTGTTCTTTTACTTGTCTGCTCAGTCTTTCTACTCTCTCAGCATAACTCACCCTGCATTTGTCTGTTTATATCTTATGTATCGTTTTACTTGTCTCTTCTGTCTTTCTTCTGCCCAACCAAAACTGTGCCTGTCTGTCTGTCTGTTTATATCTGTGTCCCTTCACCTGCCTGCCTTTGTCTGTACCTGTGTTTGTCAGTCTTCTTATCTCTGTGTCCTGTCTATTTCTACGTTTGTTTACCACTGGAGCTCGACTTCTTATCTCTGGCTGTATCTTCTTGTTTGTCAATGTATGCTGTGCCTCAATTCTTGCTTGTCTGTCTGTGTTAAATACCTGTCTTACTAAACTAGCCTCCTTTCACTCTCTCTCCTCGTCCTGTTCTTTTTGCCCATTATTTTCCTCTCACATCCTTCCCCCCCCCTCTCTCTCTCTCTCTCTCTCTCTCTCTCTCTCTCTCTCTCTCTCTCTCTAGTGAATACAGTATATATTTTTTCACGATTTTTAGTGTGTTTCCTGTAGTCTCTCTCTCTCTCTCTCTCTCTCTCTCTCTCTCTCTCTCTCTCTCTCTCTCTCTAGTGAGTACTGCATGTATTTTCTCACGATTTTACAGTGTGTTTTTCCTGCAGTCTCTCTCTCTCTCTCTCTCTCTCTCTCTCTCTCTCTCTCTCTCTCTCTCTCTCTCTCGCTGTTGTCCATATTTTTTTACTATCCTCTCCCTCTTCACTTTATCTCCCAACGCTCACTTTCCCAGCTCTCTTCCTTTTCATCCTCTCTTTCACACTCCCACTCTCTCACTCCCACGCTGCTTGTACCCACTTATCTCTCTCTCTCTCTCTCTCTCTCTCTCTCTCTCTCTCTCTCTCTCTCTCTCTCTCTCTCTTTCTGTCTTAGCCTTCTGCTGTGCTATCCTTTTCTCCTGCTCCTATAATTATAGCACTGTATTAGTATTACGGCCGGACCGCCTCGTAGGGACCGTAAGGTCTGTGTGGTCTGTGTATCTATATAACTCTCTGTAACTCTCGCTATTACTACTACTACTACTACTACTACTACTACTACTGCAGCTTACCTTTTCTCTCGATATTTCTGTGGGTTTTTAATTATCTCTCTCTCTCTCTCTCTCTCTCTCTCTCTCTCTCTCTCTCTCTCTCTCTCTCTCTCTCTCTCTCTCTCTCTCTCTCTCTCTCTCTCTCTCTCTCTCTCTCTCTCACGCAGTATTCCCACTCGGGCCTCTTTTCACTCTCACTCCTCGTCCTGTTCATTCGGCCCATTATTTTCCTCTCACATCCACTCATTTTGCTGCCTGTCTCTAGATAAATAGATAGATAGATAGACTGAAAGACATAAATAGATAGATAGACAGATAGATAGATAGGCAGGTAGGTAGGTAGGTAGGCAGATAGATAGACAGACAGATAAACACAGATATAGGGTGATCTGGAGCTGTAAACTGAACCTGCCTGTGTTGTGTTTTGCAAGGACGGCTCAGTCTTGAAATTCTGGCTGCTTCACGAAACCAACCATGCAGTCAAAGAACGTAAAAAAACAAGAAAAAAAAAATACAGAATGTGAGAAGGATTATGGGAAACAGAAAATGCTGAAGGAAAGATACTGGCAACGCTGACTGAGCCGTACCCGCAACACATGAGAATTGGGATGTGTAATTTATGGATCACTATTTACATCAATATATCTATCTATCTGTTTATTTGTCTATTCATCTACCTACATCTATCTATCTATCTACACACACACACACACACACACACACACACACACAATAAAAACTAGCCAAATGACACACCCCTGGTTATCGACGGGCATTGTTTGGGTTGATGCAAGGAAATAAGCCTGGTAAAATGAATAAAAAATGCATTCCGGTAATATAATGGCAGTATCACATTCTTGGTTGAAGCTCCTCATTAATTTCTGTATAATATTCTCTCTCTCTCTCTCTCTCTCTCTCTCTCTCTCTCTCTCTCATAATAGTTATCCATTTATTAATAATTACGGCCAGTATAATGGTGGTAGGCGGGGGTGCTCACCATCCACTCACTCGATGTAGTGCTGCTCTCGGATGTGTGCCCTTTCCTCTCCTTCCTTTCCTTCCTTCCTCTTCTGTCTTTCTTTACTTCATTCTTACCTCGTCCTTCTGCCTGCGGGTGACTTTACACTCCCTATTTTGTTATTCTTTCTTTCATTCTTTCCAGTTGCTTCTGCCTATGGGTGACTCTACACTGAGTGACAAGCTAAATGGTTTGCTGTACACTAGGAAACCATTTACTACGCTGGGTGGTAACCATATAACCAAATTATAGCGCCTGGTGGTTTAGTGGGTAACTGCGGCGCTCCAATCGGATTAAGCCGGTGTAGGTTTATATCCAAGGGGTGGTTGGGGTTATTGCTCATGTAATGCCACTCAGGGATGAGTGAGGTTCGTCACTGTCATCTTAAATGCCGGGACCAACTTGCCTAGCCCCGGGTTCCTACGCTCCTCATGGGGCAAAGTAGGATTGGATGATGGATGGATTGATGGATGAAATGCTTTTATATGACTGATGTGATCACCGGGTTTTACCCCTTGGCGCTGAATGCACAGGACACAGTTTAGATCCTACATAAGGAGATGCTTATATATTTTTACGTTCTTTCAGGTAGAGTACATCTCCGCCATCGAAGAGGAGGCTATGTATGTATATACGTCTATCTTTCAGTTTTGTTGCCGTCATTCTGTCTGTCTTTCTAGAATACGAAGAAGGTAAAGGGAAAAACATAAAATTAGTGGAGTAACTTCTGACTCGAGAATGAAGTCATTAAGCATGAGATTTCAGGATATTTCAAGTCGACATGAGACATGATGACTTGTTTCCATTCAGTTTATTACGATTTCGACCTCAAATTTCCAACACGCAATAGTAATTGTGGCTAAAGTGTGCGTTTTGGTAAGCGTCCTTTAATATATATTTTTTAATGGTTATATCGCCTCTATAACTACCCTCTAACACTCTTACCGTTCATATATATATGTATATATATATATATATATATATATATATATATATATATATATATATATATATATATATATAAAATACTGAATCCTGAATGCTCCATCTACAACAAGAATATTGCAGTAAATATTCTAGCGGCGCCGTTACAGCAACAACACTATCCCTCCTCCTCCTGCACGCAACATTAAATTTCATAAATATCCATACAGACACACACACAACCACCATTGCCTTGCAAATTTGCACCCAAACAGCAATCTTCATGAACCCCAACCATACATTCATCCCACAAGAAACCGCTTTTCCCATGGAGACGGGAGTGCAATTAAAACTCACAAACAATCCTTTTTGCCCTCAATGTACAACAGCCCCTCATACCACAACGTACGCAGCTCCTACATCTCCTTACACAACACAGAGAGTCCTTCAACATACCGTCAACAAAAGATCTCTGAGGTGCCTGACTGTAGCGGCCAGTTTCTGTAGTCCACTGGGTTCACGTCCAGACGAGCCCGGGGCCACAGTAAACATGACATAGTTCTCATATAGATACCTTCGGGTACTTAAGTCCTACAGGGAGTTCTCACTGCCAGCTTTCCCGTAAAATCTAATAACCACAGCGTCTGCAGAGAGAACCTGTACTTACTGTCAAACTTCTGTAATTAGAGACTATGTCTTTCTATTAAATTTGAGGTCGAAATATCTACTAACGTTATTATAGCCTGTGTAGTATATGTATCCGTGGAAAACACGCACATACATACACACACTACACTAATCTATATAACACACAGTAAAGTTCATCAGGCCCTTGTAGTCTGTGTAACCATTCTCTCTCTCTCTCTCTCTCTCTCTCTCTCTTTGTCATTTGGAGCTTTTCCCTCCTTCCTTTCATATTGCCATCCCCCTTTCACTTGTTTCCCCTTTTCTCCTTCATTATGTATCCTGCTTTTACCATCTCTCTCTCTCTCTCTCTCTCTCTCTCTCTCTCTCTCTCTCTCTCTCTCTCTCTCTCTGACACCAGTTCCAACACCAATGTATCAGTTTTGCCAGCAGTGAAATGTCTGCTATTGCCCCAAGCGCCATTGGTTTCACACGCTGACTCTCTCTCTCTCTCTCTCTCTCTGTCATTATAAACTTCGTCCATCCGCATTTGTTATTTTTCTTTCACTTCTTCCCTCTTGTCACTTTCATTAAGTTTTGTGCGTTCTCTCTCTCTCTCTCTCTCTCTCTCTCATTTTGCACTATATACTTTTCCCTTGTGCCCTCCTCTTTGTCTGTTCCCTTCCCTCCTCTCTTTCTCTTTCTCCTGCATTTCCCCGCTGAATTTTTAAAGCTAGCTCTCATTTTGCTCTGCTTTTCTTTCTTATTTATTCCCTTCCCTCTTTCTGTCTATATATCTCTCTTTCCGTCTAACTGCGTCTTTCAGTCTTTCACAGACACACACAAAAAATACACACAATCTCTCTCTCTCTCTCTCTCTCTCTCTCTCTCTCTCTCTCTCTCTCTCTCTCTCTCTCTCACACACACACACACACACACTACTTTCGTTCTGTGCTGTTCCCTTTTTATGTTCTTTTTCTTACCCATATAGACGCACCCACACTTCTCTCTCTCTCTCTCTCTCTCTCTCTCTCATTTCATTTCATTTTGTGGTTGTTCCCGTTTTATCATTTTCTTTCACCCAACACACACATTCTCTCTCTCTCTCTCTCTCTCTCTCTCTCTAATATGGAAACCCTGTCACGCCTCTCAGGGCATTGTGCGGGTGTGTATATAATGGGTTGAGCGTGCATGAACACACCTCCCCAAAAACCCCCTTCTTTTTCATTTTTATTTTTACTTTATTTTGCTCCTTTCTTTTTTTTTATTTGCATCCTGGCACGTTACCGCCAACATTTACTTATATTAATATTTGAAAGATTAATAATATACTTCTTTTTTACCTAGTTTTAATTCTCTTGGGCTCCTATGACCCACTCTCACTGAATATAATCATAAGGGATGCTGAAACAGAATATTGTAGGTGTTATGATTATTAGCGAGTTATCAATCTTTCATGAGTTGCCCTGACAATGAGACGGTTAATGAAGCTGTCCGAGAAATAAAAGGGTTAAGAGGCTTTCAGGAGTTGTTCCCACCATTACAGGGCTGAGAGGCTTTCAGTTTCAACTTTCTTCACTTATCTAAGCCAGGCTGGTGATTGTTAAGGGATATTGAGTCCATGGTTTGGCAGAAACGGGTTTAGTTCATGTAAGGCACAGCTATAACATCTTCAGTCCGATTACGTGGTACGCATTTTCATTTGGCCAAGACTAATTTATTCCTGAGTTTAAGGTACATCTGTTGTAGTGAAGGTTTTAAGTGAAGGCCACATCCACCTCTTGCAATTCGAAAAGCCTCCCATAAGCAGAATAAACTCGTCTGGGGATAACAAGTGCATTTCGAATCAGTATACCATCGGAGTGAAAGGGAGTTGGAGAGGAGGCGGGTTTTCCGTGTCGGGCCGCACTCACGTCCAGTACTAAGGAGCCTTTTATTGCTAGGCGCCTGGTGGTCAAGAGGTACAACACTCAGGTAGGGCAGTGATGCCATTGCTCACTATCTCCAGACGATTTTATTCAGCACAGGAGGGCCACCTGATATTGAAGGTGTTAATAAATGCATGCTGTATCTAACTCCTCCAATTCGAAAACTCTGTCCTAAGCTGAGTAAAATCGTCTGGAGATAGCTTGAACAGAATTTTAAAACGACGTCCTCGAACAAAAGGAGCTGTAACCTTCTGTCTTTTAAACGCAGTGTGTCCAGGCATCTCGAAATGAATGGATGTTTAATTTGGCTCTCTGTTACTTTTTTTTCTTGGAGGGAATAATCTTGCGGATTTCAGGCCTTTGGTTCCTTCTCCCTTGCATAAAAATACAATGATACTATAACTTAACATGAACGTTTAAAGCCATGGCAACGTTACAATAGCTTACCATGTGAACGTTTAAAGCCATGACAACGTTACTATAGCTTGGAATGAACGTTTAAAGCCATACCAACGTTATTATAGCTTACAATGAACGTTTAAAGCCAAGATAACATTACTGTGGCTAACCATGAACGTTTAAATCCAAGACTACGTTACTACAGCTTACCATGAACGTTTGAATGCCAAGACAGCGTTACTATAGATCACCATGAACATTTTAAACAAGATAACGTTCCCATAGCTTACAATGAACGTTTAAATCAATGACAACGTTACTATAGCTTACCACGAACGTTTAACCCCTTTCAGTCCGACGGTTCACCTCTAAAGTACATAAAATCATCTGGTGTGGCCTCAGGAGAGTCACAGAGCAAAAAAGTCCTCGGCTGTTGTGGTAAAAAGAATGACTGACAGAACCAAAATGATTCTCTCGTAGTTTATCAGAAATGTATGAAGGAAGGACAGGAGTGAACTATTTTTATTCCAGCTTAATATGAACGTTCAAAAAGAAAAAGTATGACGGGACTTTTTTTTTTCAGTTCTAACCGATCAAACAGAGCAGTTGCGAAATGCTTTTTGTTGTATCTCTGATGGAGGTTGACATCTCCACTCCAATTACGTATTTTTAAAAAGTTTATTCTTGCTATATCCAGATGACTATGTAGCTTGGGGAAGACTTTTCGAACAGGAAGGTTTGGTACGGCCTTCATTTACCCTTTCACTAAGAGAGGACCTTCTTACCTTGAAATTACCTTGAAGTCGTCTGATGGTAGCAAGAACAATATAAAATGCGCGTCATCGGACTGTAGGGGTTAATATATTTCTCAGCTGGGTATTGGTATTGTATGCTATGGTTAGACTTTGATACTCTCTTATCTCCATCACATCTTCTTACATTCCCCCTTTTATCGCTTCATTAAATTATTCCGCTTCGGAAACATGCCGCGTGAATGGGTCTGGAACATTCACTATTCACTCTCTCAATAAAATAACCTCCTTTTTTATACATCATTCATTCTCCCTGCATCCAGACGATTCTATTCAAGTTAGGTAAGACCTCTCATACTGATGGGACTATTCATTTCACGCTTAAGCACAATAACATTTTTTAACATTCATCTTGTAAACTCCAGACGATTTTATTCAGCAGTGAAGGATTTAACCCCACACATGCAAACGTTTCTGCTTTAGGTGACGTTACTGGCTGGAACGAATAAAAGACCTAAGCGTTTATGCAGCCGAGGGCGAAGTTTTTTTCTTTTTTTTTTATGTACAGTATGTCAGTGAGGTGGAGAGGCAAAGGGGAAGGGGAAGGCCAAGGATGAGATGGATGGATGGGGTGGAGAGGTACTTGAATGAGGGTGTGTGGGGGTTTGAGAGAGAGGGCAACCCGGAGGACAGAATTACATGAAGGAGAGTTGTTTGTGTCCATCCCTTCTGGCATTAAGGCGTCTGACTAACAAACAGAAAGACAGATAGATACATAAACAGATACAGTAGATAGACAGATGGACAGAAAGACCGACAAACATAAACAGGCAGATAGAGACAAAAGGAGACTGGCAAATAGATAAATTCATAAGCTTTTTTTTTTTTTTTTATAATACTCTAACTACCACCGGATAAGATCTCGCATACAGAAAAAGTTAATTCCACATACGTAAACGTTTCTGGTGTACCCAACGTCACCGGCAGAAAAAGAATATCAAAGCCAAACGTTTTGAGTGTATCCGTCACGGCATGGCTTTTAAAAGAATCGGAGAGCTAAAAGTTTTTGTTATGTCCGTCTGTTCAGTCCTTGAATAATATCGTGGCAAACTTTTTTATTTATTTTTTTTTTTTTTTGCCTGTGTTTGGAAAAATATAAAAGAAACAGGACAAATATAACCTCTACTTTTTTACTGGAAATGTTGGCCGTGTAGAAAGAACTGTTTGACATTTTAATTTTTACTTGCTAGTACCAGTGTATTGGAAGACATATGCTACTTGCATATGCGATAGGTTGGCAGCAAATAAATAGTCTATTCGTTTTACATTAGTTTTGAAAACAGCCGGATGTAACAGTTATCACCTAATTATATTCTTTAAATGGGAGAAATAGGTCAAGCAAGGTAGTTTAAATTATTTTCTTATTATATCAATAACACTATGCGAATGAAACAAAAGCATTCGGAAACCGAATGCTAATCACCCACCGAAATAACTTGCTACCTACAGTACAAACTAAATCTGAGGAAAATTCGCAAAACTCTACGGAATTCAGCCACCACGTTTCACAAAAAAGCCAATCAATATTTAAAAAAGTGCTGCTGCTGGCATATGGTCGTCTTTGATTTAATCCTCACCAAAAGTAATAGGCTTCCGCGAATCCACATAGATGCTATTTCCTGAAGGTTTGGTGAAAATTCGTCCACAACTTTTCGAGATAATTTGGCAACAGACACATACTCACACACACAGATACATACAGTACACCAAAAACAACTATATTGTCTTGTCTTGCTAATAACGGGCATCAATAAGCATTGTCTATGTGTGTGCCTGTCCACATTTGACCCCCACTCGGATTTCGACGTACCATATATCGAAAGACGCGGAATGACGAGCTGACAACAACGGTGTAAATTATTATTGCGTGCAGTTAGGTGCAAGCGAGTCACGCGCATTTTTGTGTCCGGTTTTTCACCACACATAGAAGCACTCTACAGGTCATACCGTTGGGTGGAATGAGCTGAAATTTCGCAGGGGCATGTGCGGTATGTCAGAGCAGGTCCATGTGAAGTTTGGTGTCAGTGCGTGTCTCAAGGGAAACTGCTTAGAGGCCCGATAGCAGCCCAACAGGGCTGCTAAGCGTTTGTATTATACCATGCAAGGAACTGGGAGTACTGGAAATGGCTGAGTAGCCTATATGAAAAAGATTTTACAACTTTACTTTAATACATTTATAATGACATGGTTTGGGGAAAGATTATGGTAATTTGTTTTTATATCTACAACATGAACAGCTGAAATTCAGAGTTACATTCTATGGGCCGTATTAATGAAAACAACATTTCTTTACTGTTCCAAGGAATTCTGATGTAGCTAAATGGAAGACAATAAATAATTCAACATATTACTTGAAGTACTGTTATTCACACAAACATATAGAGAAGACTAATATCTCCTTGCATTTAAGACACCAGGTAATAAAAATGCAATGCCAGCTTATCTTGTTCTTGGAGAAAACTTTGAAATAAACCTTCAATAAAGTCAAGTCGATATCCTACAACACACATCTCCCTAGGGTACACTCTCATGGACCCTCTCCACTCAGTCAAAATTCCCGTTCATACCATCCAGTTCTTTTGTCCCCCACGCCCATTTCTTCCCCACCCATGACACTTTCATTCCTGGGGGGCATCTTTAAATAAATCTTCGCTCTACCCAAACCATTGATCCTACAACATATATTTTTATAGCGTACACTTTGCTGCTCCTGCCACACCGCGAACCAAATTTACAGTCCATTCAACCCATTCCTTTGCCCAACACGCCCATTTCTTTACAATGCCTCTGACTGTTTCATGGTGCGGCACAGGTCACATGGTTGTTTTTCATTATTTTAAAAAAAGCGTTAGCTAACTTTTATCTTCAAGAGAGCACGTTATTTTTTCAGATTCTGGTGCAGGAGCATCCCCCGGAGCGGCCCGGTTAGTCAGTCGCTCACTGAAGATTTTCGAACTCAGTACTTCACTACCACAGATTTTAGCGATGCCCCATATTACGATCCTAACGGTTCCACACCTACCTACGGGGTTTGCATATGCTATTCTTGAATGAAAAAGAGATTAGCTATTATTTATACCTGAATCCAATATACATGATCATTTTTATATGTAATAGAAAAAAAACTGTTGCTAGTTTTGTATTTGAATGATCAAGACATATTTTGCTGACTTTTTCATCTAACAGATCGTAGTATTTAGTAACTTTTGTTTTTTTAAGTGAAAGACCAGAATAACTCCAATTAGTAAAAAGGGCATGATAATATTTACATGGTTTTAAATATTACAAATACGGCAAGTCTCGTCAAAGATGCATAATGAGAGACTGGAAATGTACATTTCTTAACTGCTTTTCTTGAGAGGCAGATATTCGTTGATGTTTCTTGATAAATACCGGTAAGATTTTTTTTTTTCTGTTACCAAAAATGCTGAATGTGTAACAGATGTATACGTGTTCCGCATATAAATATAAATACATGAATCACGCTTTACTTTGAAAAATATTCATAAGATTTTTCCTAGTTTAAACAGAAAATGGCGGGGACTTGTAAAAGATAAAGCTAAAAATAATTTATTCTTTTTTTTTTTTTTTTTATCCCGAAAGACAAATATTTGCAGAACTTTTTTAGTAATCAAATGGCGGGGAAGTGAAGAAAAACATTTAATCTTTTATACACTGCGAAAGAGAAGTATACTGGCCAAGCCTTCTCGTACATTCATCACAATTGTAGGATTTTCTTTATGATGCATTTCCCTAAGGAGGAGTCTTTCTTGGGCTGCAGCAAACTGTCCGGCAATAGCAAGAATTAAACATGTAAGGCGTCATCTAACTGAGTCAACTGGCAGGATTTGCTTCTATAGTCTTCAGTCCGAGAGAAAGTACCCGAGATTAAGAAAACTAAATCAAGACACAATAAATAAACTGTTAGCGTACAGTATAAGGGAATAACAGTCACAAGGACGTGACGTATAAAAACATTTAATCTCGATTCCGCATTGTACAGACACGTAGTTATAAGATAGCTAATTTTTATTCAAAAGAACGGTAAGGATGCAAAGAAGAGAAATAAATGCACTAAATACTGAAATCGTACACTCACAAGATCTTTGTGTTTATCAAATGACTGTTTCATCATCATCATCATCATCATCTGTCACGTCACTTATAATTCCCTGCTGAACATAGTACTTTTTTCTTAATATCCAAAACGGCGTAGGCAGAGAGTGAACGGGCAGGGGGGGTGGGGGGTTCCGGCGTAGCAGCGAAGGATAGGGAGAAACAGCCCGTTCATCGCCAGGCTTTGTGTGGCAGTTACGGTCCGGGGCGCATAGTGGTCCAATCCGGTTACATCATCGTGTGTGTGTGTGTGTGTGTGTGTGTGTGTGTGTGTGTGTGTGTGTGTGTGTGTGTGTGTGTGTGTGTGTGAGAGAGAGAGAGAGAGAGAGAGAGAGAGAGAGAGAGAGAGAGAGAAGGGGGAAGGAAAGGGACTATAACATTACAAATCCAGTTTTGGAAGTACTCTTTATGTAGCTCTCTCTCTCTCTCTCTCTCTCTCTCTCTCTCTCTCTCTCTCTCTCTCTCGCTATCTCCGTCTATTTAATCCATGAATATGGTTACTTCCTCGCATAACCATTTACTGTATCAATAAATTTATTTGAAATTTCTCTCTCTCTCTCTCTCTCTCTCTCTCTCTCTCTCTCTCTCTCTATCTATCTATCTATCTATCTATGTATCTATCTATCTATCTATCTATCTATCTCGTGCTACTTCCGTTTACAGTATTTTCTATACATTACCATTTATTACATATATTAATTATTTTAAATCTCTCTCTCTCTCTCTCTCTCTCTCTCTCTCTCTCTCTCTCTCTCTCTCTCTCGCTCGCTCTTGTGCTATATCAGTTTACAGTCATTTCCACACATTATCATTTACCACACCTATAAATTATTTCAAAATTCTCTCTCTCTCTCTCTCTCTCTCTCTCTCTCTCTCTCTCTCTCACACACACACACACACACACACACACACACACACACACACACACACACACACACACACACACACACACACACACACACACACACACACATTTCAGGCCAGTGAGAGCCGGTGTAGAATTTTTTTCCACTCATACACCCTATCCTCACTTTTCTCTCTTTCTCTATTATATTTTGTAAATGCCACAAACAGGCCAGCGATGTGGGTGTATTTTATTCTCACTCATTTTCACGCCCACTGCTCTCTCTCTCTCTCTCTCTCCCTCTGTGTGTGTGTGTGTGTGTGTGTGTGTGTGTGTGTGTGTGTGTGTGTGTGTGTGTGTGTGTGTGTGTGTGTGTGTGTGTGTGTGTGTGTGTGTGTGTTTTACCTCTCAATTTATCTATCACTTAGGTTCCATTTTTCAGACTGTTGGATTATCCTTTCTCCTTCCCATTTTATGTCTCTCTATCGATCTATACTTCAATTTCACTCTCCTCCCACCCCCCCGACACACACCCAGCAGCATATCAGGGCGCTGAACTGTTTAGCGAGCGGGAAAATATCGATATTATCCATTTGATGTTGCAGAGCGGTACGGATCACCACCACCACCACCACCACATTCAAAACAGTATTAGTCCGGCCCGTCCAAAATACATCTCATAATGCATTCATGATGGGGGCCTGACGGACGGGCGGGCTTGGGCTGGGCTGTGCAGGTGTAATATATTCATAATCTACGCTATCCTGGGCTTCAGTGAGTGTGCTTCTGTGTGCCGGCCGATGCTAATGACTTCATTTGCATGGAAACCAAGTTAGTAATGGGAATGGGATGATGGAAGGAGGAGGAGGAGGAGGAGGAGGAGGAGAGGTATGGTTTGGTGGAGCAAACTAAACACAATATGACTAGTGTCTTACACACATCGAAAGTCTGTTTTGATTTGTATGGCATATTTCTCTGTCTGTCTGTCTGTCTCTCTCTCTCTCTCTCTCTCTCTCTCTCTCTCTCTCTCTTTACTGTCCCACTAGTTGAGATGAATATGGTTTGGGGCACCCGACACAGCCTATAACAACGCTCCTCCGTAATACATGTCCTTTGTCTTAACTGTCATTGCATATTGTGTAGCTCTCTCTCTCTCTCTCTCTCTCTCTCTCTCTGTACGAGTTTTTTTTTTCGCGTATGTGTCAGTTTCTGCCTATGTCTGCATGTGTGTAAGTCTGTCTGTCTATTTGTCTGTCTGTTTATGTCTGTCTCTTCGTATGTCTTTGCCTATTTATCTATCTCTTTATCTGCGTCTCTTCATATATATCAGTGTATCTATCTCTTTGAATCTGTGCCCGTCTCTCTTTGTTAATATCGGCTAATACAACTGTCCTACCAACCTAATTACCACTTAATATCATCACGATACTCTCTCTCTCTCTCTCTCTCTCTCTCTCTCTCTCTCTCTCTCTCTCTGTATTGGATTTGGAGCAGATGTGTCTTGTATACCTGTCTGACAGCTCAATCAGACATACACATACACACACACACACACACACACACACACACACACACACACACACACACACACACGCACACACACACATGCTCTCTCCCTCTCTCTCTCTCTCTCTCTCTCTCTCTCTCTCTCTCTGTCTAATATTCTGCATCATGTAATAAATCTTAATTCTGTATTCTGTATATGATCTCTGCCTAGATCTACTGTAACACACACACACACACACACACACACACACACACACACACACACACACACACACACACACACACACACACACACACACACACACACACACACACACACACACACACACACACACACACACAGAAAGAGAGAGAGAGAGAGAGAGAGAGAGAGAGAGAGAGAGAGAGAGAAAAAAAAAAACCTCATTAATACCGCAGTTTCCCCTGGTGGCGCAGAATTATGTAATGATTGTGAAATAATGAACAGCGCAAGCCATTAGCCGCCAGCCCAGTCACTGCCCCAATCCCTCCCAGTCCTAATCCCACCTCAGCACTCTCTAATTATACACATTTTCCCTAACTCTCATACTCCTTCATCGCCCAATCCTTCCCAATCTTTACCTACACCCATTTTTCCTTCATGCTTCACTATTTCTCTTAATGCTTATACCCTATTATCTTCCTATTCCTATCCCTCAATCCCATCCAATCCTTACCCTACCCCAGTCCCCTTCCTAATCCTTCATTAGTTCCTCCCATTCTTACATCTCCTCCAATCCTAGGCTAGTTCTTTCTCATTTTTTCATGTTCCTAGTTTCCCCAATCCTAGTGCAGTCTCAGTTTTCCCCTAATCTTCCACTAATTTCCCTCAGTCTTACAGTATATGTCACCTAATCCTGTTCTTCTTTCACTCAGTATTACAGGGTCCTAATCCCACCCTATGCTTGCCCTGCCAAAGTTTTTCCTCACCCTACTAAGCTTCTCCAGTCTTGTCCTCCAATTCCTCACTAGATTCCTTAGTCTTGCATGTCCCCGTTTCCTTAGTCTTGCATGTCCCCATTTCTTTCCTTAGTCTTACATGTCCCCGTTTCCTTAGCCTTACATGTCCCCCTTTCCTTAGTCTTACACGTCTCCCAATCCTCTCTCAATTCTCACTGATCATAAGCAAGTTCCTCAATTTTCCTAATCCTACACAAGTTTCCCTCAATCTTACATGTCCTCCAGTCCTAGTTCAGCCCACTAATCAAGTCCTTCTCCTAAACGTTACCATCCCAATCCTAATCCAATCCCTTAATCCCATGTACTTCCCAGTCCTAATCAAATCCCTCAATCTCATCTATTTCCCAATCCTCATCCAATCACTCAATCCCATATACTACCCAGTTCTAATCCAATTGCACAACCCCATCTATTTTCTAGTTCTAACCCAATCTCTCAGTCCCATCTATTTCTCAGTCCTAATCCAATCCCTCAATCCCATCTATCTCCCAATCCTAATCCAGTCCCTCAATCCCATCTATTTTCCAATCCTAATCCAATCCCTCAGGCCCATCTATTTCTGCCCCAACGTTATTTCCCCAATCTTACACCCTACACCATCCAAATTCCCCATTCCCCTGATCCATTCCTTTAGTCGTCTCCCGGAACACGTATTTCTAGCCCCAATCCCCCCCATCCCTACATCAATGCCCCCATTCTTCCCCAATTTTATCTCCAGATCCACCCAAATTTCTACTCATCACGTCCAGTACCAATCCTCCAGTCCCCTAGTCACTTAGCAACCCATCCCAATCCTACAACCTCCCACTCATAAAATCCTACCCCAAACACCTACATAACATCATACATCAATCCTCCTAATCCCCTAAACATCCTATTCTCATCCTCCACTCCACTGATCCCTAACGCAATTCCCTAATCATAATCCCTATGTACCCCCTCCACAATATGTCTACCCCCGATGTATATATGTCCCCCACCCCAATGCATACATGCCCCCACTAAAATTGCTGACCTAGCACGCTTTCCCACGCCTGAACGAAGGCGTTATTGCGTCAGTTGATAGCAGGCAGCCAAGACGGGCAGACTATTTTACTGTGAGCTTGTAATAAACTCCTTATCTAGCTGTTTGTACACGGAGTTTCTATCACCAAAGTATTGCAAGTTACACCTACGCCAGTCCTCAAACTTTACCCAATCATACCTCAGTTCCCCAGTCCTCGTTACACCAATCCTCAAACCATACCTAGTCCTATTTCATTCACCCAGTCCCTTAAGCATGCACATCCATCCTATCCCAGTCTTCCCTTACCCCAAATTATAACATCCTACACCAATTCCCTAACTATAATATCCTGTTCCCACTCCCCCACTCCATAAATCCCTCCCACTCCCCAGAGAGATTGACCACTCATATGTTACCTCAGTCCTTAGATCCCACCTAACACTACCTTAATCCTCAAATCCTCCTAAACCTTACAACAATCCTCAAATCTTATTCAATCCTTCCTCACTCCCCCAATCCCATAAATACACATACTATCCAATCCTCCCAGTCCCATCTCTAAAATCCGTTACTCCTAATTATCCTAAGCCAGTTCCCTACTCTGTATATCAGAAACTAATCCCTCAGTCCCCTACATATAAACATCCTTCCTACCCCAGTCCACCTACTCCCCTGCCAGTCCTACACCAATGCTCCCAATCACTAACATGCCTCGTCCATCCCCCACGCCACAAATCTCCCCTAATCACCACATGCATCTCCTATCCCCAACTCTCCAAATCACACCCCCCAATCCCCCGGAGCGATTGGCCAGTTAATTCCCGCCAGGCGTTGTGTATTTTGTCATTTCACTATTAAATCCCCGGGCTGGTACAACTCGTGTCCGGCCCCGGGATTATTTCGGTATTACTGAGAGTTTTCGCACCCTGTCTCTAATGCTGCGGGATTTTTTTTTTTTTTTTTTTTGTGTGTGTGTCTTTACTGGGGTGATTTTTCCTGTTTATTGGGACGATCTTTTGTGGTTATTGGGGTTGTTTTTGTCCGTTTGTTGGATTATTGGCTGTTTTTGTTGGGGTTGTTTTTGTGTGCTATTAGGGTTGTTTTGCTTTTGTATTTTTTGCTTTGTTGTTTTTTTTGTGTGTGTGCTTGCATGTTTAATGAGGCTGTTTTTTCATGTTTTTATTTATTAGAGTTGTTTTTGTGTTTGCTAATTACGGCTGCTTTGGTGGTTGTAAATATTAGGGTTATTTTTGCGTGTGTTGTGTTTAAGGGCCTACCTGTGTAGCCTACTCAAATGCTGCTAGAATGCTGTTGTGTGTGTGTGTGTGTGTGTGTGTGTGTGTGTGTGTGTGTGTGTGTGTGTGTGTGTGTGTGTGTGTGTGTGTGTGTGTGTGTGTGTGTGTGTGTGTGTGTTACTGGGGATATTTATTTTATTTTATTATGTTTTTCGTACTCTTTTTGGGTATGTGTGTTTTCTGGGCTTGTGTTTGTGTACTATATAAAGTGCTTGCTTGTGCTGCTTAATACTGGCACTGTGCTGGCTTTATTTCTATTATATGTGTTTATTTTGTGTTTATCTGTGTGTTTTAGGGCCAGTTTGTGTCCATCGTCATCTGTGTGTTTGTATAATCTTAACTCCTAAAACTCTGGATCTTTCCCAGTGGCGATCATTATGGTCTGGCCAAATTAAAATATACGAGTCACAGTTTTAAAGTCAATTGAGGTGGTTGCCTAACCTTTAAACATATTTCGTATTTTAAGCAGATTTGGGGATTTCGCAACACCTCTATCCTAGCGATTAATTTCCAACGTTGCACTTCAGTATCCTCGCACATGTCATCCATGCAAGGTATGTTAATATTAAACGGATATGGCTGGTAGAGTTGAGCAGAGGGTGTTGCAATGGTTTGGGCATATGGAGAGAATGGATAATGAGCGATTGGTGAAAAAGATAACTAGATCTGATGTGAGAGGTGTAAGACTGAGAGGAAGACCACGAATAGGATGGATGGACAGTGTGAAGAGAGCGCTGGATGCGAGAGGGATGTCTGTTGAGCAAGGAAGAGTGGCTGTGCGTGACAGAAATAAATGGAGAGAAATTGTGAATGAATAAGTGATGACGCAGCCCTGAGGGGATATTCTCCCGCTTTTGGTCTGATCAGCTAGTCAGGTCAGGTGCGGGTAAGGGGATGGGTCTGTTATGATGTGGCAGGGGTAAACCAGTTCTGCTGTCGGGCCCTGCTGTGGATGTCACTGATTGCATTGCGCAGTTGACCCTTGTGCGTTGTGATGCAGTGAGGATCTGTCCGTTCTCCCCTTTGGGGCTAAGATGCGAATAAATGTGTTTGAATGGATGAGTAAATGGAGAGTGAGTCGTCCTGTCTCGGCTACCTCCCTTTCCTTGGGGGAAGCAGCCTAGGTATATAGATAGAGATAGATAGATGAATAAACAACCTGGGAATGTTACCGTAAAATATGCAAAATAAATCACAAAGGAGGAGGTGCTATGTGGCCTTCTATGTCACCTAATACATCGGAGTAAAATATATGAGTCGTCTGCCGTGGCTTAAGGGTTAACTTTATCTTTCCCTCTCATTTTTTTTTTTTTTACCCTCCACCAGACAAAGTCAGAGGAGGATGTTGTTATCACTGGGATCAACTGGTGTCCGCTCGTAGAGCTGGGCGGCAGGGCAGCTGGCCGGGCAAAGAGATTTCGTTTCCAGGTCAGAACTCAGAAAGTATTCACTACAGAGTCATGAAATTTCACATAGTTAACTGTCTTATAGTGAAATGGTCACTTTTCGTAGGTAGTAGACTGTGTCTTAAACATATTTTTTAATGATAAAGTAAAAAAAAAAAAATCCAGAGATTTCAATGCGACCTGCGCAAGAAATCCGAACGGCCCAGGTTATGGGTCCTCAGGGCGTTCTCCTTACGCCCACCTTTAGAATAAAAGATTGGGGACGGGGGCTGTTATGCGCTTGGTTAGGTGTGCTGGGAGGTGGTGGGGTATATACTTGGTAAGATGGAGGGTTCCAACAGCTTAGCAGTGCCTATGTTTTTCCCTGACGTCGCGTGTCTGTATGCTTTTGTTCCCCCCCAAAGCCCTGTCAAAGCCGGCCATGATGGGGCTAGCAGGGTATTTTTATCGTGTGTGTGTGTGTGTGTGTGTGTGTGTGTGTGTGTGTGTGTGTGTGTGTGTGTGTGTGTGTGTGTGTGTGTGTGTGTGTGTGTGTGTGTGTGTGTGTGTGTGTGTGTGTGTGTGTGTGTGTGTGTGTGTGTGTGTGTGATTTTTGGTATGCTTTTGGTATGAGTTGGTGTTTTTCTGGCGGGTGTTTAGTATGCATTTGTGTTTTTTGGAGTTTGTGCGTTTGCCTTTGTGCTCTTGAGGTCCCCTCTACCACTCCTGTTTTCAGTAGATTTTTATTCCTCTTTCCTCTCTTTCTGCTTTTTTGTTCGTGTTTGTGTGTAGGCCATTTGTTCTCGGCCGCCCCCTCCGGGATTAAGGCGTCTGGCTATACGTGGATAGATTGGGTAGATAGAAAGTTTTGTGCGTTTTTTTTTTATGTTTTAGTGTTAGTTTTATTTTATGGGTGCTTTTGTGTTACGGTGTTCTGTTTGTCTTCTGTTACTGTGTGTGTGTGTGTGTGTGTGTGTGTGTGTGTGTGTGTGTGTTTTTCTGCGAATTTGTGGGTGATTTTTTTCTGGCGTCCAGCTAAATCCAGCTCTGATAATGTTGGTTCTTCCTCTCTGTTTTTTTGTTTCTGGCAGTGTGTGTGTGTGTGTGTGCTTTAACCTTCCGTCTTTATGTGCTCTGTATTTGCCCTCTGCCTGTGTGTTTTGTCAGCTTTTATGTGTTTGTGTTCCGCAGGGCAACCAGGTAAGTCCGGCAATAATGCTTGGAGTTAAGTTTTTTATTTCTTTTTTCTTTCTTTGCCATTTTGTGTGTTCTGTACTTGCTTTATGCTGTTTTTGCCCTGGTATTTGTTTTTTTATTGTTACTTTTATCATATTTGCCTTCAGTCTCTCTTTCTTTTTGCGTGTGATCTGCTTCTGTATTTGTCTTTGCTTCATGTCTGCTTTGGCTTTCTGTTCATATCGGTTTTTGTTTGCTTTTGTCTGTTCAGTAATGTTCTAGTGCTGTTGGTTATTTTCTCCTCTCTATTCGTTTGTTTTGGGTTTTTGTGCATTTTTATATGATTGTGTGTGTGTGTGTGTGTGTGTGTGTGTGTGTGTGTGTGTGTGTGTGTGTGTGTGTGTGTGTGTGTGTGTGTGTGTGTGTGCGCTACTGGCAATCTTTTTGTGTAATATTGTTTGCCTTTTACATTTCTATCTACGAAGTATTATATTCCTTAAACTTTTCTGCTTTTGTTTTTTTTTTCAGTGTCAATTGTAGTTTGTCTGCTTCAGTGTTTCTTTGCCTTTGTTTTTGCACTTTATGGTATGTTATGCCCTTTATTTTTGTATATTTTTGGTTATGTTGCTGTTATACGATTGTTTTGTCCGCTTTTATCTGGTATATATATATATATATATATATATATATATATATATATATATATATATATATATATATATATATATATAATCCCCTCCGATTTTTGTTTTTGCGTAACTTTCTGTTTTAGTCATTTTGATTAGACGCATTCTTTGTCCAATTTGGTATTTATATGTATGAGTTTCATTTCCATGCTTTTGTTTATAATGTTTTTGTCCTTTCTCTGCTTTTG
Organism: Coenobita brevimanus; assembly: GCF_032717465.1. Classification (NCBI taxonomy): domain Eukaryota; kingdom Metazoa; phylum Arthropoda; class Malacostraca; order Decapoda; family Coenobitidae; genus Coenobita; species Coenobita brevimanus. Next base: position 44,384,368 of record NC_137024.1, on the reverse strand, counting down.
TTTGTTGTTTGTTTTATTTGTTGCTTCCAAGCCTTTATTCATAATTTTCTGCTTGTTTGTATTTCTTTTCCATCTGTATATGGGTATGTCTCCTTTTAGCTGCATGTTTTTGCGTTTTTCGTCTCCTTTTTTTTTCTTTTGCGATGTTCGATGCTTGTTTATTTTCCCACATTTTCTGCTTTTGTGAGGATTTGTTATTTTCTATCTATCCATCTATATATATATTTTGTGTCTGTGTTCTGGGTGTGTGCGGGCTTTTTTTTTTTTTTTCGCCAGGTTAATATCCGGCCCTCGCTTTATCCCAGCTTACTCTCTGCTGTGTGTGTGTGTGTGTGTGTGTGTGTGTGTGTGTGTGTGTGTGTGTGTGTGTGTTTGTAGTCTCTTTCATATTCTTTTTTTTTTTCACCGTCTACTCAGCCACTTTATGTTTTTTAGTTTGCCCTTCATTTACATACTGCTTTACCAGCACGGTTAGTACCCGTGTTAATTTTGCCTCTCTCTCTCTCTCTGTTATTCCGTTTTTCTTTTCCTACTCACAGCTTAGCACTGCATTTTCTTTTTTATAATATTCATCATTTCAACATTTTTTTCTTTTATATCATTCGTACCTCTGTTCACAATTCCCCTTTTTTTGAGCTCCCACGAAATGCATGTCAGTCACGCATTAACACCTTCAATCTCATCACCTATTTTTAGTTCATTACATCCTCCTGGATCCGATTACCCGTCCTCTCTCTCTCTCTCTCTCTCTCTCTCTCTCTCTCTCTCTCTCTCTCTCTCTCTCGTGGAGGGTGTTAAAGAAGGCTATATTTCACTCACCCATTTGTCACGCATTTACCCCTTCAATTCCATCACATTTTTTTTTTCACTGTCCTCCTTCCAGACGATTTTATTTACCTCAGGATTAACGAAGACTATCTAAACCCCACTTCTTCAAAAAAAAACTCTTAAGCAGTGTAAAATCGTCCGCATATAGCAAGAAATACAAAACTACGTCATCGATGTTATGTGGTAAATCCATTCACTCCCATTATTTTTTGTATACGTATTTTTGCCACATCCAGACGATTTTATTCGGCTCAGGAAGGATTTAAGGAGTTAGGGGGTGTGATGAAGGCTGTATATAACCCCCCCAGTTCGACAAGCCTCTCTTGAGCTGAATAAAACCGTCTGAAAGTAACAAGAGTAAAATACATGTTACCAAATTGAAGGAGTTAATGCCGATGTTTGTGCTTCTGATTTTTTTTTATATTACCGCTTTAATATTGTGTGTGTGTGTGTGTGTGTGTGTGTGTGTGTGTGTGTGTGTGTGTGTGTGTGTGTGTGTGTGTGTGTGTGTGTGTGTGTGTGTGTGTGTGTGTGTGTGTGTGTGTGTGTGTGTTCAGCCTGTTTGTGTTTTATCACTGCTTGTCCTTCATTTACATACTGTTTTTCGTGGAGGACCAGTAATTTTTTCTGACTTTTTTTTTTTTCTGTTTTCTTTTCCACCCCTGCACAACTTTACCTTAATCAACGTCTGCTTGTGTAGCACATTTTTCTTTTACTGGCATAACTTCTTCACCACGAGTAAGTTTTTTATTTTAATGAACTCGTGTATGTTTTTTCTGCTGGTTTAACTTCTTCATCCTTGGAACTTTTGCATTCATGGTATCTCTGCACTTTGTTATACAGCTTTGTGAGAGGTTTCTTACATTGAAGAGGTAAGACAGTAGCTCCGTTAATCCTTTCTCTGTGAGGCGTCTTTCCTCTGCTGAAATAAATTCATCTGGCATTACCAAAATAGCCTAATGTTAGAAAGAGAACATCATACTGAAGGAGTCAATAACCTACTGTATTTCTAACAGTTTGCGTAGGGCTTCTCTGTGCTGAACAGAATCGTCAGTAAATTACTAAAATAAAATATCAGACCTTCCAATGCAGTGACAGAGTTATGGAGTTAGTTTTTAATCTTGAAATTATGTTTATTAAAACCATAAGACAGCGGTGATACTAGGCGTGGGTAAATAAGTTCTTTTCCCATTTTCCGATGCTACCTGGATGGAGATCATAACAACAAGCATGTATTAAGCGTGAAAAAGAAAATGTAAGGCTTCTCCATACTTCATAAACTCGTCTGCAGCTCGCAAATGTAATTATTATATCCGAATATTGCATGGAATTGTTAATAGTTTTCCTACCCTCTATATTACATTATCGCATTTGCCTTTATATGCATACCCGTACATACTTTTTTGTCTTTTTTGTCTGAGGGCGGCAGGTAAAATCTGAAAATAATTTTCTGGTATTATATTTTTGTCATATTTTCGATGTTATAATTTCCCGTCTTTATTTCGTGCCTAATGAACATTTCCTTGGTCCACTTTTGCTTGGATAACTATTTTTGTAACTTTAGTATCATGCATCAGATTGGTGCCTCCCTACCTTTGCACAAATTCATCCCTCACCCTCTCTTTTTCTCTCTCTTTCTCTGCTAGTGTGACGACCCCTCTTATTTCAAGCATACCTTCAAAGGATATCCCTCAAGAAATACCTCTCCCACTGAAGGAGTTAATAGTCTGCTAATGCTCCAGGCCTGTTTACCCTATTCATTTCTGCGCTGAGACGCTTTTTTTAACATTTTTGCTTCAAGCTATTATAACTTTACCGCATCCATTTCTGGTTCGATATATTTTTCTTGCTGTTTTAATACCTACTTTTCTTTCATGCTTACTTACCTTTAGTGTAGTATTTTTCTGCTTCGGTATTTATTTATTTATGTATTTATTATTCAGTTATTTATTCATTTTTGTCTTCTTTTAATATCCTGCTCATATTCACATCTGCCGTCAATTTCATTTAAAAATTCGACTGTTCGTAGCAAGAACAAAAAAAAAAAAAAAATGCGACATCAGTGTGAAGAAATTATAATTCTGTTTTCATGCTACGGAAACTTACCTCTTTTTTTTTCTTTCTTTCTTTTTGCAACCTCGACACTTGTTTTTATTTGTTTCAGTATCCCGCTTTTGTTCCATGCTGGCTGAACTTTTATCAAGGGGTCTATTAAACTCACGGTCTGCAGTTTTTGTTCACGGGTTTAACATCGTTCCTTGGTTTTATCCCCGTTTTACCACGACCTACTTTTGGCATTACCCAGAGTTTTCTGTTTGTAATGCCTGGAGAGTCATGTTTCTCTGTGGTGTGTGTGTGTGTGTGTGTGTGTGTGTGTGTGTGTGTGTGTGTGTGTGTGTGTGTGTGTGTGTGTGTGTGTGTGTGTGTGTGTGTGTGTGTGTGTGTGTGTGTGTGTGAGAGAGAGAGAGAGAGAGAGAGAGAGAGAGAGAGAGAGAGAGAGAATCAGTAAGGTGCTGTTTTCTTTTTGTTCTTTTTTTCTTGAGTTTGGTGAAGCCTCTCTCATATTTTTTTCTTTTCTGTAGTTTTAGTTTCCTGCCTGTGTTTCATACCTCTCTCACGGTTCATTCTTAACCGAGTGCCCTCAGTTGTTTGTATTTCTTATGGTGTGCGGGAGAAATATCCTGTTTTCTGTTTAATACCTGCTTACGCTTATCATTCTGGTCCATTACCTGTGTGTGTGTGTGTGTGTGTGTGTGTGTGTGTGTGTGTGTGTGTGTGTGTGTGTGTGTGTTAATCCTGGAACCTGTTTTATGCCAGTGTATTTTTGTGTGTTGACTCGTTTCATTTCTAGCCTACGTCCTGTCCACCGGCTTTCATTTTTGCATGTTGACCTGCCTGCCTGTCTGTCTGCCTGTTTAAATAATTTCTCCTCTGTTTGCTTACCTATCTATCTGCTTGGCTGCCTACCTACTTTGTTAACTCCAGTAATTATCTGTTGAATCATTTACCGCTTCTTTTCCTCCATATTTTTTCCTCCTTTTCCCCCCAGCCTTTCTTCTTGCGTTTATTCCACCACATTTTTTCCTGTCAATTTCCTGTCATTTTTGCCTCCTTTCTTCATTTATTTCCGTCCTTCTGCACTTTCTTTAATTCTGTCTTCAGTCCTGTTTATGCTATCTGTGTGTTCGCTTGCTAATCTACCTTCCTCTCCACCAGCCTACCTGTGTGCTATATGGGATCAATTATGCTATTTCCCCACCCTACTATACAGCCTGTCTACCTGCCACATACTTGCCTACCTGCTCACACACCTACCTACCGTTCTGCCCATCTACCTGCTCAAATACCTACCTACTGTACTTCCTGTCTACCTACCTACCTGCCTATCTTGCCTAGCTGCTCACCTACCTGTCCCTCGGCCGACCAAAGCTAATAACCTCGTTACAGGCCTAGTCCATTAGGCCTCCTGCTATATGTATTTCCAAGGTATTCCTGTTCTATATGCTTTATTTCATGGTCTTCAGCAGTCTCTCTCTCTGTATATCTATCTATCTATCTATCTGTCTATCTATCTATTTGTCCACAGTATCATTCCATCTATCTGCCTGTTCCATCTGTATAGTTATGTAGGAACCTATCCGCCTATCAGTCTGTATGTTTATTAACCTGTCTGTCTAACTGCTTATTTGAAAATACATTTTTTAATGCACAAGAAAGAGGACCCACAGCCTTGAGGACTGCAAAAAATCCACCCTTGCAAAGAGAACCAAACGGTATAACCACATTAGTTTATCTCGAAAGGCCTGGATACAGTATTCTCAAAAGCCTGGAGGTCGTAGGCAAGGGGAAACGGCCGAGAGAGAAGGAACGCTGCAGTGGAGACCAAATCCTATCAAAGGCCGAGAGTACCCGTTAACTCTTTTATCTCAGTGTCTCTTACTCAGGCTTTTAATTCACTTAGTCTTTACTCTTCGCCTCTCTCTCTCTCTCTCTCTCTCTCTCTCTCTCTCTCTCTCTCTCTCTCTCTCTCTCTCTCTCTCTCTCTCTCTCTCTCTCTCCCTCTCTCCTGTATATTTATCTAACCCTCTACTTCTCCGCGTCTGTCTATCTATCTTTTAGTGTCTAATTTGATGAAGTATTCTTTGCTGCATCCTTACTACCTTCAGACGATTTTATTCAGCATAGGGTTTTTTTTTTTTCGAAGTAGGGGGGTTCGATATAGGCTTCACGAACCCCTTCACCATATAAGGGTTCCCTCTAAGATATACAAAACCGTCTGGAGATTGAAATAAAAAATTAAAAACGCCTCGTCTTTATGAAGGGGATATTACAACTTTGTTTTTGTTTCCTTCCATCTATCCCGCTAATTCGTCTGACTATCTATCTATTCATCTGTCTCTATCTGTCATCTATCTATCTGTGTCTGTCTACTATTGTCTGTACCTGTCTGTCTGTCTATCTATGTCTATCTATCTCTACACATACATCTGTCTGTCTGTCACTTCCTTCATCTGTCTATATGTCTGTCTGTCTGCTGCTGTCTACAGTATACCTGTCTGTATCTATGTTCACATATATATCTCTGTCTCGGTGTCGTCATCTATTTATCTGTCTGTCTCCTACTGTCTATACCTGTCTGTCTGTCTGTCTGTCTATCTATATCTATCTGTCTACATATATCTATCTATCGCTGCCTTCTGTATTTTCATTTATATATTTATCTGTCATAAAGTTTGTCTATCTATCGGTTATTCCTCTATCAGTTTCTGAAAAAACAATCCCTTTTATTTCTTTATCTATCTCCACCCAGCCGTGTCTATCGATTTCCGTTAATTCCTCTACAGCCGTCGCTCCCTTGTCTCCATTTATCTATCTGTCTGTCTGTGTCTATCTCATTCTATCTTTTTGATTGAACGTCTTTGTTCTTTTCACTCTCCAACCTCTCTCTCTCTCTCTCTCTCTCTCTCTCTCTCTCTCTCTCTCTCTATATATATATATATATATATATATATATATATATATATATATATATATATATATATATATATATATATATATATATATATATATCTGTCTATTAACATAACTGCAACATATTATAATCTTACAGCACTGGTCTATCTGTCTATCTATTGATCTATCTATCTGTCTGTCTCCTGTGTTTACAACTATCCATCTACACCTATCCGCAGTATGTACTTTCCCTCTGTCTATCTATCGACATATCTATCCATTCATCTATCTGCCGCGGCCAGCTCATCTCCCAGGCAATCGACATCTCACTCCATTCATCTCCGCCTCTCTCCCTAACTCCCTCTGTCCCTTCATCCATCCATCCATCTACGTATCTAATGGTCTGTGTCTCTCCATCCATCTCTCTCTCTCTCTCTCTCTCTCTCTCTCTCTCTCTCTCTCTCTCTCTCTCTCTCTCACTTTTCGATCTGACTTTCAACACATCTTTTAGGATATTTCTTCCAACTCTTTAACTTCTGTCCGTCCGTCTGTTTGTGTATGTATCTCATTATCCAAATATCCAGTTGTAATGCCGGTACTTCATCCATCTCTGTACTTTCTATACCATTCATCCACCCACCCATCCATCTATCCATCCATTCTTCCATCTATCCTTCCACACATTCGTTTGTCCACACCCATCCAACAAGCCATTCTTCTAATCCACAAAGCATCCGACCCTCCCTTTACTGCATCCATTCCCGCCAACATATCCCTCAACTGTACTGCCATCCATCCATCCATTCACTTATCCAATCTTTGCCACTTCATCCATCTACTCGTAGCTCCAGATTCCAGCCATTCACCCATCTATCCCCAATCTACTTATTACTCGTATATCGCCTTTTATCACCTCTTGCCCATTCATCCATCGCTAGGGTGCATCTCTTTGCGTCCAGTGATAATTAGAGTACTTTATCCATCAATCTACCAATCTACCCATCCATCTAGACTTGCTGTTCACTTCATATTCTCTTACTTCGCATATTCCACTCATCCATCCATCCATCTCCAATAAACTCCATATTTCACCGACCACCACTTTGCACCCAAACCAACTCATCCATCCATCCATCCATTAACTCACCCATCCTTCAAGATCACTCACTTAACAACTCCACTTTCTCTTTTAAATAGTTCACCCTCTGATCGACCCATTGTGCAGTCTTTATACGTTTCGGGGAGATGGTTTCTTTTACATTTTTTTTTTTTATTACTGTTACAAATTTCATTCAGGAGACATTTTTTGGAGTGAAAGAGTTAAAGTAAACGTACATTAATCCCTTTAGTACGAGATCTTAAGGTGGATATAACAGGCTGAAGGTAGTAAGAAAAACAAGATTAAGACGTCATGGGACTGAACGGGATGAGCATATCGTACTTACGATGGTGATTAGTTTACCTTGGCTACCTCCAGACGATTTTATTCATCTTGGGATGGAGGTCTTGTACTAATGCAGCTAATCAAGACCTTACTTAGCCCGATCAGGTCGAAAAAATCTCTTCAAAATTCAATAAAATCGTCTAGAGATAGCAAGAGTAGAAATAAATATGTTACCGCACTGAAAAACTGAAATCCTCCCCTCCTTTCATTCTATCCAGTTGATAGCTTTTTCCATCAATTTTATTTTCTTCTCCCTCATACCTCCCTTTCTCCATCCATCAAGCCTAACAACTGAGCAACGAACTATCCGTCAATTTACCCAACCATCAATTCATCCATCAGTGCACCCACCCATCACTCCACTCACCCATCCATCCATCCATCCACCACTCATTCGTCAGTGCATTCACCCACCCACACGGCCATCAATCAGTTCATCCACCAACCACCCATCTGAGCAACCACCTGCTCACCCATCAAGCTATCTAACTATCATTCAGTCCATCAATCCATCCATCAGTCTACTGCATCATCCACACACACACACACACACACACACACACACACACACACACACACACACGCACACACATCCATCAGTCCACCCACTCATCAATCCATCAGTCAATCCACCCACCCATCCATCAATTCACCAATCCATCCATTCACACACACACACACGCATCCATCAGTATACCCACCCATCCATCAGTCCACCCTCTCATCAGTTAGTTTACACACTCTTGCATCAATCCACCAACCAATCATCCATCAATTCACCCACTCATTTATCCATACACCCACCCTTTCACCAATCCACTCACTCATCCACCCACCAATCCACCAACCAATCAGTCCATCAACGCACCCACTCATTTATCTATCCATCTATCCACCCATCTATCCATACATCCACCAACCAATCAATCCATCAACCCACCAATACACCCACTCATTTATCCATCCACCCACCCATTCATCACTGCACTCACTCATCCATCCATCCACCAATCAATCCATCAATCCACCTCAATCAATCCCAGCGTGGCCCCATCCCAGCCCTGAAGCCCAACCACTGTATTCCAATTATAGGGTTAACAGCACTTCCCAGCCTGACTAATCCCATGCTCTTATCATCGCCACCAACACCACTCTATTTCCCTTTTTTCTTTTCTTTTTTTCTCCCCTGGTCCGAGTTTGGTCTGCGATTGATAGGGGGCGGTCTGGGTTTGGTCTGAGGTTGATTAAGGTTTGGTCTGAGCTATGTGAGTTTGATCTGGGGGAGGGTTTGTGACTGTTCTATGGTTGGTCTAGAAATGTCTTGAAGTTGATCCGGGTTTGGTGGTCTAGAAACAAGTTAGTTTTAGGTGCATTTGGGTTTGGCGTGGGAAGGGTCTGGGTTTAGTACGAGATGACTCTGATTAAAGATTAGTGTGAATTTGTCTGATATTGGTCTGCAAATAATTTAGATTGCTCTGCTCTTTGAATATTGTTTCTATAGTCCATTTATTCTTACCTGACAAAATTGAAACACTCCCACAACTTGAATATGATGTCGTGGTTTCATTAAATTCACTGAGCTTTAGTCATGAGCTAGGAATAAGACTCCGTGATTACTATAGTTCTTTCACCTAAACTTGGCCCGGATTTTCAGTCCTATGCAGCTTATTTCATGTAGCTCAGTGACAAAAAAAGACATTTACTACGGCTCCACATCCTTTCCATAGCATTTTTTCGTGACAAGCATCAAATTCCTGTGTTGATCTACTGTTACAACTATGTAGTGAATATCAAGATAGAGAGATGGTAATTTTGGCCCAAGTTAGAGTAAAAACATTAGTTAAATTCCTCTTCCACTCTGAATACAACTATCCATCAACGAAAATAATATGGGTTAGGGATCTTTGTCTGGTTAAAACACACACACACACACACACACACACACACACACACACACACACACACACACACACACACACACACACACACACACTACTGCGGTCCACACTCGGTCCACTGTTGTATTGGTGAGGGTACCAGTGAGGTCTGTCCCGGTCCAATTGCTTGAAGTCCAATATATCTGTACCAGGCCACTTTCGGTGTCCTAGTCCACGCTGTCTCTGTTAATTTGCCCACTCTCTCTCTCTCTCTCTCTCTCTCTCTCTCTCTCACACACACACACACACACACACACACACACACACACACACGCACGCACGCACGCACACGTCCATAAACGTACTTCGGTTCTCCAACTTTTTCGCTTTCCTCTACTCCCAGTTTCATTCCCTCCACCTCTCTCTCTCTCTCTCTCTCTCTCTCTCTCTCATTAATTTTCCTAGAATTTTCGCCATCCATTCCAGTTTTCTATCTCTTCATATCTTCATCTCTTCAAGTTTTCTCTTATGGTTCTTTTCTCTCCCAAACCTACTCGCTTTGTAAGAGAACTATTTGCTTTCTTTTTATCTCTGTTTCTAGCGTCAGTTATCACCAATTTTAAGATTCCTACCCTGACTTCTGTTTTCTCACACCCATTATGCACTCCAATGCACTTGTTACATTTTCCACTAACTGAGCTTCTGTTTTCGGCCGTGTGTGTCTGTTGGATTGCCTGTTTATATGTACGGTATGTTACAGATGACCTCTGTTTGTATGCATGTATGTTGTTCCTGTATACATGCTTACCTATGCATTTTTAAGTATGTATGTTTGTATGTTTGCCAGTATGTATATATGTATGTATGATTGCCAGTGCGTATTTATGTTTACCCGCTACATGTCTGCAAGTGTGTATGTATGTATGTATTTATGTAAGTATGTTTGCCAGTGTGCATGTAGGTATGTACGAGTATGTCTGCCACTGTGTATGTACGTATGTATGTGTTTTTGCCTGTGTGTATGTATGCATGTATGGATGGATGGATGTTTGCCAGTGTGTATGTATGTATGTTTGCCAGTGTGTATGTTTGCCAATGTGTATATATGTATTTATGTATGCATGTTTGCCAGTGTGTAAGTACTGTATGTTTGTTTGCCAGTGTGTATGTACTGTATGTATGTCTGTTTGCCAGTGCGTAAGTACTGTATGTCTGTTTGCCAGTGTGTATGTACTGTATGTACGTCTGTTTGCCAGTGTGTAAGTACTGTATGTTTGTTTGCCAGTGTGTATGTACTGTATGTATGTCTGTTTGCCAGTGCGTAAGTACTGTATGTCTGTTTGCCAGCGTGTATGTATGTCTGTTTGCCAGCGTGTATGTATGTTTGTTTGCCAGTGTATATATATGTATTTGTGTATGAATGTTTGCCAGTGTATATGTATGTATGTATGTATCCATGTGTGTTTGCCAGTGTGTATGTATGTATTTAAGCATGATTGTGGTTATACAGTATATAAGTAGGTTGGTATGTACGTTAGCAGAACATACTACAGTATCATGATGAAAACCTGTGAATATGTAGCATATGTATATACATATTCATTATGTACAAATTACAAATATATGGTGATTTTTTGAAGCTTACGAATACACCATAATAAAAAAAATGCAGAATATGAACGAAATAAGCAGAAATTTTTAAGGCATACCGATGCTTCCCAGACTCCACAAAATAATGTATGAAGTGTGAATTTTCTGCTATGGCTACTATTTGTGTTGAAACTAAACCCCCTGAACCAAAGAGCTCAGTTCAGTTTTATTCTTCCAACAACCAGGCGACTTTATTCAGTTCAGGACAAGCTTCTCGAACTGAAGGGTCAGATACAGCCTTTACAACCCCTTCAGTACGAGGTGGTGATGCGAGAAAAAAGTCAGCTGGTATTAATATGGTTAAACTAAAATAAAAATAGATGAAAATGGGCGTCACGGTACTGATGGGGATAATACTAGCTGAGCACGGGGGAGGTACAGTCGCGGACATAAATAACGATACACTCCATTACCCTAAATACCAGGAGTGAGCGACGACCTCCGAAATCCAATATCGCTATCTTCCGAGCCCAACAATATTTCCAGAATATAATGTAAAGGTTTCATAATCAACTGACTAAAAGAAGTAGAGAGCGATTCTGTCCCTAAGTCTTTATAGTGAATTCTCCTCTCTCTCTCTCTCTCTCTCTCTCTCTCTCTCTCTCTCTCTCTCTCTCTCGGTCTCACCTTACTCTTTCTCTCACTCACGTACTCCTTCACATACTGCCTCTTAGCGTCTCACTTTTCTTGCGCCCTCCTCCTCCTCCTAACCCCTCCCCCCATCTCTCTCTCTCTCTCTCTCTCTCTCTCTCTCTCTCTCTCTCTCTCTCGCCACATGGCCTATTAATGCAATGTACTGTACTTTGTAACTGCTGCCCTAATTCCCTGACTTGGGGGAGTGAGGCATAATTGGAGAACTGCTCTTTTGCCAACACCCATGATAAGAATGATACGGATACACAATTATGCTTTTTTTTAGGACAGACACAAGCACACACACGTGCAAACGTACACACACACACACACACACACACACACACACACACGTTTTCTCCCTCCCTCCCTCTCTCTCTCTCTCTCTCTCTCTCTCTGGTATGCAGCCTCATACTCACTTTTCCCGCACCCAATTTTTTCACTTTCACACACACACACACACACACACACACACACACACACACACACACACACACACACACACACACACACGTTGACAACAAAAATTAAACCTAGTACAGGAAGATGCATTAGAACTTAGCTAACAGATATTTACAAATAATGTTTTCCATTACATACACAAAAAATATATATATAAACCCCTTTTAACCCTTCCAATAACCTCTTGTTTTTTCTACATATGTATTTATTTATTTATTTATTTATTTATTTTTTTTTTTTGCCTCTTGCCAGATGAGTTAATTCAGCTAATGGATGTGAAACAGTCTCCATAACTATTTTATACCTACACTTTTTTGCCTCGTCTTCCTATCCCCAGAAAATTCAGTTCAGTTAAAAGGTCAGGTCCTACCTCCATTAATTCTATTAGTACACTGATGTCTTTTATTTGAGTCTCTTGTTTATACCTCGAGACGATGTTCTTCAACTTTGAAAGGATAAATATCTCTCAGTGAAAGAAATTATGAGAGTTTTAACTGCCACCTACTGATACCCAACTCTTATTCCCTTTCCCTAAACACCCTCCTTAGTGCCTACACACCCTGACACTCTCCAAGAACGATCCTACAATTTTCAAGCCTGTTCCTACTCTCTTTCCCTCCAGTCCTTTCTCTCACTTCCATTTAGCCCCTTCTTACCGAAACAGCATTCTCCCCTTACCCACACAATCCACCACACTCCAGACCTCAATCTCTCCTCTCCTCCACACTCTCTACTCACCCACACTTACGACCCAAGCCTTTCTCTCTCACTCATCTTCCGGAACATTTAGACAGGGCCTCCTCTGCCCCAGTCAGTCCGAAGCTAGAAATGATAAAGGGACTTGGATGTAAACTGAGTAGGCGGGTCGTATTCTGGGGGAAGAAACTAGACTCTCTCTCTCTCTCTCTCTCTCTCTCTCTCTCTTTCTCTCTCTCTCACACACACGACTACGGCCCTAACTTGCCTCACATGCACTCCACCTACACACCCCCATCTCAACTCGACCCAAGTCATCGTGGGTAGGTTTCCTGGCTGTAACCCTCCGTAATGGAAAGGTTCAGTAAAGGTTCAGTCCTGCAGTGCATTATAAAGGACTGCCATTCTTCTTTTTCTTCTTCGTTTAACCCTCCCTACCCCCTCCTCCCCCAACACTCTTCCCTTCTTCAGATTCCCTCCCTCACGCTCCAACCTCTCCCCCTCACCACCACGGCATCGTACTCTGACACACTCTTCCTCACACGCAACTCTTTCACACCCAGCCATCTTACCTTCTCTATCCCCCCCCCCTCCCTAACCCCACAGTATCTCAAGCTCGAATCCTATTTTTCCCTGTCCCTTTCCGAAGCACACTCTCCTTCCACACACTCTCAAACTCCAACCCTTTCTCTGACTTCCACCCCGACAGCACCCTCCCTTTGCCACTCCTCCACTTCTCTCTCTCTCTCTCTCTCTCTCTCTCTCTCTCTCTCTCTCTCTCTCTCTCTCACATGTTCCTATTCCGCCCCACCCTCCCTCCGTCCACTTCCTTCTTTCCCCATAACACTCTCCCCTTACACTCCAACTCCCCAAACTCTAACCGTTCCCCCTCTCCGGCCCCTCTCTCCCCCCCATAACACTATCCCATTTCTCACACTCTCTCGCTCACACTCCAACTTTTACACCACTCCTATATCCAGCAAAAGAAAAAAAAAAAGAGAGAGAGAAAATAAAAGAAAGGAAAAAGAGAAATGAAAAAGCAACCCACAGAATCCACTCCCCCAAACTCCAACCCTTTCCCTCCCCCTCCCCTCTTTCCCTTGGTCATCCCCTACCCACACACCCTAAATCCTCCCCCCCCCAATGAAAAATGAAAAGAAAATGGAAGGAGAGTAATCTGCTACCCATTGTATCACACTCCCTCACACACTCCAGCCATTCCTCTCCCCTCCCTCTCACAGCCATATCTATCTGCTTCCCACCCCCGAAAAAATCTCTCTCTCTCTCTCTCTCTCTCTCTCTCTCTCTCTCTCTCTCTCTCTCTCTCTCTCTCTCTCGCTCGCTCGCTCTCTCTCCTACCCCCACACACCTTACACACTCCAGCCTCCCCAACCCTTTCCCCTCCCCCTTCGCCATCTTGCCCTCCCCTTGCCCCACCCCCCCGTGTTGTGCGCCCCGGATTAAGAGTGACAGGCCGCCATGACCCCTAATAGCCCCGCCCACCCCACCTGCCACGCCGAATAATAAAAATCTGAAACACATTTTTTTGGCCCGGCGCTCCTGCTGGTGGTGGTGGTGGTGGGTCCATTTGCTGGCGGGAGTGTGTGTGTGTGTGTGTGTGTGTGTGTGTGTGTGTGTGTGTGTGTGTGTGTGTGTGTGTGTGTGTGTGTGTGTGTGTGTGTGTGTGTGTGTGAGAGAGAGAGAGAGAGAGAGAGAGAGAGAATGTGTGTTAGGGGGCGTTGAGATAGTGAGTGTGTGCGTGTTTTTGTCTGTTGGGGTTGAGACTGTGAGTGTGTGCGTGTCTGTGTTATATGTACTTGTGTGTGTGTGTGTGTGTGTGTGTGTGTGTGTGTGTGTGTGTGTGTGTGTGTGTGTGTGTGTGTGTGTGTGTGTGTGTGTGTGTGTGTGTGTGTGTCGCGTTTTTTATGTTAGTAACATAAAAATAGAACTAGATCAACAAAGCTAAGAGAGTACAGAGCTGCTGCACCCCAAATTTGACCTTAACCCCTGACCTTGACCTCTGATTGTTCTGCACCAGTATCGAATCACTTCTTTCCAGACGGACTCGCAACGTATGTACCAGTTTTGATCGAAAACTAATCACGCATTTATAAGGTATTTTGTCGACACACATACACATACATGTACTTTACACAGACATAGACTAGCTCCCAAACGACATCAAGACTGAGAAAAAGATGTAATGGTACAGATGATAAGTAATGTATATGTACGGAGAGTTTGTTTATTTTATGGTGCTGTAGAGGTACCCGGCGTGTTGTTGTATGGTAAGAGTTGTTTTGATAGTACGGTATACGGTATATGGTTGAGACGGTATACTAAAATGTTTGTGGTGGTGTGTTATGCGTGGCTGAGACTGTATGTTGAACATGTTGAGGCGATACGATAAAAATAATTGTGTTATGTGTGGATGTGGATGTATACTGTAGCTGAGGTGATGTGGTGAAATGGCTTTTAATTTGTGGACCTGTGGTAATGTTGCCTGGAATGGATATTATGCTGAAAATGGTTGTGGTTTATGGCTGGTTGTAGCAGTACGTTTTATATGACTGAAGTACGGTGCTGGAAGTAGTTGTGGTGGTATGCTAAGTGTGGTTGTGGTGGCATGCTAAGTGTGGTTGTGGTGGCATGCTAAGTGTGGTTGTGGTGGTATGCTAGCGTGGTTATGGTGGTATGCTAAGGGTGGTTGTTGTGGTATGCTAAGTGTGGTTGTAGAGTATGCTAAGTGTGGTTGTGGTGGTATGGTAGCGTGGTTGTGGTGGTATGCTAAGTGTGGTTGTAGAGGTATGCTAAATGTGGTTGTGGTGGTATGCTAGCGTGGTTGTGGTGGTATGCTAAGTGTGGTTGTGGTGGTATGCAGTAGAGGTGATTATGAAGACAACATCACTGATTTATTATGCATAGTTGTGGTTGCATGTAGTACTGATATGGTAGAGGTGACGAGCAGGAAATGATGGCACTGGTTTGTTTTACACGGCTGTGGTGGCTATGTTGGTGTGGTGAAGGCAGGTTATTAGGTAATCATAAAGGTATTCCGGGATTCTAAATTATTAACGCTGTAAATGAGTAGGTTTATGTGGAATGTGACTGTAATATAAACCTGTAAATGGTGTCAATGGTTTACGAGTGTCCAGGGCATTTAGGAGGCTTTTTCTTTGTCAATTCCTCTTGATAGTTAACGATACTGTCGAAAAAAAAAAAAAAAAAAAAGTGCTCTTGATAGTTAACAATATTGTCGAAAAAAATGTTCTTTATAGTTAAAGTGGTAGGTAGGGGCGCTCACCATCCACTCACTCGATGTAGTGCTGCTCTCGGGTGTCTGCCCTTTCCTCTCCTCGTTTCCTTCCTTCCTCTTCTTTCTTTACTTCATTCTTTCCTTGTCCTTCTGCTTACGGGTGACTTTACATTCCCTCTTTTGTCCTTCCTTCCTTCATTCTTTCCTGTTCCTTCTGCCTGTGGGTGACTCTACAATGAGTGACAAGCCGAATGGTTTCCTGAACACCAGGAAACCATTTACTACGCTGGGTGGTAACCATATAACCAAATTATGGCGCCTGGTATTTTAGTGGGTAATTGCGGCGCTCCAGTCGGATTGAGCCAGTGAAGGTTTATATCCAAGGGATGGTTGGGGTTATTGCTCACGTAATGCCACTGAGGGATGAGTGAGGCTTGTCACTCTCATCTTAATCTCAGGACCTACTTACCTAGCCCCCTCCTACGCTCCTCATGGAGTAACGTGGGACTGGATGAAGGATGGATGGATGGATGAACTGTATGTCGAAAATAAAAAATAATAATTACAATCAGCTTACAGTTTATACCCTGTCATACGTAGCGTCTTCAATCTGACGACGCATTATCAGGCGCAAGTGCATCTCTACGAGCGGCCAGGTCAGTCAGCCATATTCTAAGAATTTTCACACTCAAGATACTTTACTAGGGAAGCTCCATATCGCACTTCAGTTTACCTCTCAAAGTATTTTCACACGTAAGATGCTTCACTTTAGATATGCCCATTAGGTACTTCATTTTAGCGGAGCTCAATATGGTCCCGCTTCAGTCTAAAGCTTCCGTACTTGTTGATTTTACTATGGTTACCTTCACACGATTTAATTCGGCTTAGAAGAGGGTTTTCGAACTGGAATGTAAGATGTGGCTTTTACTGAACCCTTCACTACAAAGGTCTCCCCTGTGATGAATACAGTCTTTTGGAGGGAGCAAAAATAACCAACAGAACGCGTTATCTGACTGAAGGCATTGAGAGAGAGAGAGAGAGAGAGAGAGAGAGAGAGAGAGAGAGAGAGAGAGAGAGAGAGAAATTATATACCTGAAAACACCAAATAGTTACTTTTTACTTTTGAATTTTGCAATTCGTCAGTGAAAATTTAGCCAAATGAACTTCAACCATTTATAATATCAGAATGTGAAGCTAGTGAGCCTATACGGGTCCATTTTCAAAAGTTTTTCTTCACAAACTACAGTATATTGCGCTAATAGGCCGTGTGTGTGTGTGTGTGTGTGTGTGTGTGTGTGTGTGTGTGTGTGTGTGTGTGTGTGTGTGTGTGTGTGTGTGTGTGTGTGTGTGTGTGTGTGTGTGTGTGTCTGTGTCTGTGTCTGTGTGTTTGTGTGTTCTATCACATAATAACAATAATAATAATAATAATAATAATAATAAATCTTGAAGTTTTGGAGGCACTATTAATCTGCTTAGCCCTCTAATGGTCAGGATTACTCTGGTGAGCTATCCCTACTAATGGCAGATTATTTTATTGCGCTGTCATTATTAACCCTGTCATGGTCGGCACAACTCTACACTGATATTCTATTCCAGCTAACTCCTAATGACTTAATTCGCCTGAGAGTGGGTCATTGGAGGCAGAGCACTAAAAATGTCACTAATAACTTTCTCATGGTCGGAACAGCTCTAATATCTTATTCCCGCTCACGCCAGACGATTTTATTCAGCTAGAAGTGAGTCGTGGGAACCTGAGTGCTGAAGCTGATACCTCTAACCCTCTCGTGGTGGGGTCACTTTAAAATCTTACTCCAGCTAACGCCAGACGATTCTATTCAGCCGAGAGTAAGTCGCAGGTGCCTGGGTGTTAAGATACGCATGAAAAGGTACCTATTAATACAGCGTCTTCTTACTTTCCAAACAGTCACATCTTTAAATACGATGACGCATATTCACAGCATTCTTGCCATCTCCAAGGGATTAACTTTTGCTGAAGAAAAACTTTAAATGGCGAAGGGGGGGGGGCAGGGGTGCTATTTCCAGTCTTAAAAAAAAAAAAAAAAAAAAAAAAAAAAAACTGTTAGCAGACCTTTAAAATAGATAATTATCATGCGGCTGTGACAAGAAAAAATGAAAAGGACGCCATCATAATGAAAAGGTTAACACGGCTCACATACACTTATAGTTGCTCAGTTATACCGGGTGTTCGCCAGACAGCACACCATCGACAGGAAATAAGTGTTGTGTCACTTCCTTAACATGATGTGTACAGTTTTGGCATGAAATCATGCAACATATTTATTTATACCTCCAGAGGTTAGGACTGCTGCAAGTGGTATTTTGCGCACTGCCCTTCGCCTACTGGCTTGTAGTCGCAAAGTTAATGGGTTTACACTTTACTGTTCTCTCCTTATGATGATTATAATGCTCCCACACTATCACTTCCAGTGGAAGCTGAGTTCTAGAGGGTTAATTTTTCGACGGATACACAGACGCTTAATATCATAGGCAGGTAAATAGATATATATAATCAACCTTGGAAAAGCTAGGACGACATCCACTGTTAGCTCATTTGACCCACCATCAAACGATGTTATTCAGCTGAAGGAAGATATTTTGCCGAGCTGGTCACTAAAGGATGGAAACTCACCATACTAGAGGGGTGAATGAAGACTACTTTCTAACGCATTTCTCTCCTTGACGTACCTCCTGTGCTCAAAAGCATGGTCTGGTAGTAGCAAGAATAAATGTAGAGACATCATCGTACTGAAGGGTTAAACCGAGACTTATTAACCCCCCTTTACTACCAGATGCCATTCCTAACGTTAATCTAAATTGTCTGTTGGTTGCAAGAAGTCTAATAAACATCATACTTAGTGGTTACTGGCTACTGTCTGACCTGCATCGTTATTTGAGGTCTCTCCTAAGCTGAATACAATCGTCTGGGATTAGCTCGACGAAGTAAGGAATATTATGTCATCTTCCTCAAGAGATGAAAACGTGGAGGGTGGATACCGAACGGAGATAGGGGAGGGGGGAGGTTGAGAGTGATGGTGGTAGTGTTGCTTTGAGGTGGTAATGGTGCAGGTGTGGTGGTTGTGGTGATGATAGTAATATGGGGATGGTGGTGGTGACTGAGAGTGTAGGCAGCTGAGTGGTGGTTGAGAGTGGTGGTAGCTGAGAGTGGTGGTAGTTGACAAAGGAGTTGGTAATGGTAAGGTGGTGGTAGTTGAGAGTGGGGGTAGCTGAGTGGTGGTTCAGAAAGACTGTAGTTGAGTGATGGTAGTAGTATGATGGTGATGGTTAAGAATGATGGTGGTGGTTGAGAGTGGTGGTAGTTTAGTGGTGGTTGAGAGTGATGGTCGTTGAGTGGTGGTGGCGGTAGTGGTTGAGAGTGGTGGTTGTGTGGTGATACTTGAAAGTGGTAGTGGTAATGGTGGCTGAGGATGGAGTAGTGGTGGGCGGGAGGACATGCTACAAAAAATTGAAAAAAAAAAAAAAAAAAAAAAAAAAAAAAAAATGAAATGCTAAAAAGACGACGGCAGTATATTCCTTTTCTTGAATACTCGTGATATGAAATGGTCACTATTTCTTGAGGGAACTGGGGCGAATTTAGGGACTCTCTAATTTTCTTAATGTCTCAGAGCGGGGGTTTGCATTCTTGGAGAGCGCTCGACTAAGAGGGACTTAAAATATTCCGTCTCTTCTTCTTTCTCCGACAGCTTCAATGCTTAGTCTTCATTTTTATTTTTTTTATTGCTCCGCCTCTTCTTCTTTGGTGGACTCCTTCTCCTCCTCCTTCGTCTTCTTCTTTCATCGTTGATTCATAGCTTAATCCCTCTTCTGCTTAGCCTTCACACATGATCTTATTCTTTTCAGTCTTCCCCACTTGGTCCAGTTTGTCGCCTTCTCATTTTCTCTAACTCTTCTTCTCTTCCTTTCCCTTCGTTCATTTAATACCTCGCTCCTTTATCTTGTTCTCGTAGCTCCTTCTTCTCCCCTTCATTCCCCTTCGTTCTCCGAGTTGGTTCCTCTTTACCTCCGCCAACGAAGTTGGAGGAGGTAATGTATTCACTTATGTTTGTCTGTTTGGTTGTCTGTCCACACGATATCTCCAAAAGTTTTCAATGAATTTCGATGAAATTTTGTAGAAGGGTGGACCATGAGTCAAGAAAGAACTGATTAAATTTGAGGGCGGATCCGGATTCGGATCGTATGTATCCTGCACAATATTTCCAAAAGTTCTCACTGAATTTCGATAAAATATTCTGGAGGAAGGGTCATGGGTCAAGGAACAAGTGATTAAATTTTGGGGCTGATCTGGATCCTATGTATTCCACACAGTATCTCGATGGATCTGGTTCCAGATCCTTTTTTAATAGCAATGGCAATGGCGGACGTATGCGCTCTCTGATGGCTTTCTAGTTATATTTCATTCTCTTGCTTCGTTTTGTAACGTTATCTTAGTCCCACTGATTCATTATTCCTCTTCTGTTTTCTCACTTTTAGCACTCATTTTTTTTTTTTTTTTCGTTCTCTGGCGAGGTGTCCATTTACCCCTTTTCCATTTTTTCTCCATCTTTTGCCATCTACTACCTCTAGGTCCAACTGTTTCATTGTTCGTTTCCTTGTCCTCTTGGTTTTCTTATATGCACTTATTCTTCATTCTTTTCTACCATTGGTTTCTTTTCCCCGTCTCACTTTTTATACTCTTCCCCTCCTCTTCCTCCTCCAATTTCTTCTCATTGTTACACTATTCGCTCAACCTTGTCCTCATTCATTTTCTCTCGTTCCCATTATCCCTCCTCTTCCTTGTCTTCCTCCATATTATTCTCCTCTTAATCTCTTCTTCCATTTCATGTCTCTCTTACTGTCATGCCCTTGTTCTCTTTTCTTTCCAATTCCTCGTTTCCTCTCACTCCTCATCGTACTATTCTCTTTACTCTTCGTCCAGTGTTCCTCTGTATTTTTCTCGACTTTATATGTTCTCTTCTTCTCCCTCCTCCTCCTCCTCCTCCTTTCTCATCCCCATGTTTTTTTTTTTCCTTCCTTTGCCACATCTCTCATTTTCTGGCCCCTGTTTCCTGGCTGTATATTCGTCATTTCCTTTCCATAATCTCCGACTCTGTCGTCCCTTTCACCCTGTCTTCAGTTTACTTATTGATTTTCTACTTTCCTTCTCCTTGTCCTGTTCCATTTTTTACTTCATGGCATTCTCATTTCCCTTCGTGTTTTTCGTTCTCTTGTGTTCGTTCCTCTTCCCTCTCTCGTCTCTTTCCTTTCTCTTCTCGTCATCTTATTCTTTTTTCCCATCTTCTTCGACTTTCTCCATTCTCGTCTTCAAGTGTTTTTCCTTGACTGCCTTCTTTTCTCTGCTCCTGCTTCGTAGCTCCACCCAAGTAATTCTCTCTCTCTCTCTCTCTCTCTCTCTCTCTCTCTCTCTCTCAATTTTCTGCTTGTCGCCCTACCCAATTATCGTCTCTTCCTCGTCCTCTTCCACTCTTCCTCGTCCTCCTCCACTTTTCCTCGTCCTCTTCCACTCTTCCTCGCCATCCTCCGCTTCCACGCTTTCTCTTCTCTTCCACTCTTCTTCGTCCTCTTCCACTTTTCCTCGTTCTCTTCCGCTCTTCCACGTCTTCTTCCATTCTTCCTCGTTCTCTTCCACAACGCCTCATCCTCTTCCGCTCTTCCTAGTCCTCTTCCACTCTTCCTCGTCCTAGTCCACTCCTCCTTGCACTCTTCCAATCTTCCCCGTCCTCTTCCACTCATCCTCGTCCTCGTCCACCAGTTTTCGTTTTCTCCCACTCCTCGTTCTCCTCCGCCCTCTTCTTCTCGTCATATTTTTTCCTCCCCATCCCTCACTTTCTTATTTTTTCCTTGCCGTCCGTCCTCATTTTCTTGTCCCTGCTTCGCCGCTTCATCTTGGTCATCCCCTCTCTATAGTCTGTACTCTCAAAACTTCCGGCCTTCCGTAGAGTACTTTTTTTTGTTTTTTTAACTTTTCCTCGCTTCCTTCCTTTCCCGCATTATTCCCCCTCCTCCTCCTCCACTTCCAGTTCTTCCTCGTTTAACCCCTCTTCTTATATCTTCTTCCTTTATCCCCTCTATTACTTCCCCTCCTTTCTCATCTGTTCCCTCTTCTCCTCCAATACTTTTGAAATATTACCACCACCACCACTTCCTTCTCCTCCTCCTCCTTTCATCCTGATATTCTCTTCTTCCTACAACACTCAGTATTTCTGCATCTCTTCCTCTCCCGCCCCCTCTTTCTACCATCTGCTCCTCTTCCTTCTCCAGTACTCCATTCTCTCTTATTCCCCTTTCCCCTCCTACTCCCCTTTCTTCTGCGATAATTTTCCTCCTCTTCCATTTTTCCATCTTCTGTCTTCCTTCCCATCAACACTCCCTCGTGCATCCTCTGTTCCTTCTCCTCCTCCCCAATCATTCCCTTACTTCTACTTCTCCTCAAAGCTCCTCCACTTGTTCCTTATTCCTCAACCTCTACCTCATTCTATTACATCTCCTCTTTCTCCTCCTCTTCTACTTTCATCTAATTTCTTTTCCTCCTTCTCGTCCTCCATTCTTCCTCTTCCCTCTACCACTCCTGTTCCTTCTCCTCTTCCTCAATACCGCCTCCATCTATTCTCTTCCCAACCCCCCACCTGCACGTGTGGTCGTGGAGGCGGGCTTACACTCCAGCTGCGCCTACTGTTTACTCCTGCCAACTTTTTCAGGTCGTTCATGCGGTAATGTTCAAAGTTTGGTGGTCTAAGAGGCGGCCCGGCCCTCCACCAACATTCTTGCACCCCCCCCCTCTCTCTCTCTCACACACACACACACACACACACACACACACACACACACACACACACACACACACACACACACACTGGATACTCACTTGCATGCTCGCTCGGTTGCAAATGCAGTTGCACATTCACTCCTACTTTCATGCACTCATTCCCTTGCACACTCACCCACATCTCACACACATTCACCTGATCGCACACTCACACATTTGTTCATTTTTTTTCACTCTCACACATACCTCCCCGTTTTACATGCTCACTTTCATTCTTATTCAGCTGCACATTCCGTCGCATTCAGTTCCACATTCACATAACGCATACTCACTCCCTTACACACTTTCCTTCCCACGTACACTATTTCATGCACTCACTCCTTCCCCCCCTCACGCACCCACTCTTTCATGGATTCCCTCCACACTTCCTTCTTCACACATACTCGCACAATCAGACACAAACACATCCCCTCCTTCAAACTCAGTCCTTAACATAAATTACTATCGCACATTTGGTCCTTTGCGCCTGCACAACCTTGCACGCTCATTCCTTCATGCGCACAGACACACAAACTCATTCCTTCATGCACTCACACGCAAATGCACTCCTTCACACACACACACACACACACACACACACACACACACACACACACACCTTCATCACGCACACTCAATGAACATAACTCCCTCTTACCGTACTTACCTCTTCATACTCGTGCTCTCCCTTGACCTCACTCTTAGGCTACTCATCCCTTCTCTTGCAGTCACTTGTAATTACCACAAACAAACATCCATAAATTCAGTTCGATACACTCTTTCATAAACTGGCACCCTTACTTGGAAAAATCACTCTCCTCACAGTCAGTTGCACAGTTACTCTCATACAGTCAGTTGCAGACACTCTTTTTTCACATATTCACTACGGCACTTACTAAGCTCTTGACATATTTACTTGCACACGGGCTTACATGTTCTCAATCGTACTTTCACTTCTGTAGACACTAACTTGCACAATGACACTTCCATGCGCACACACACACGCACACACACACACACGCACACACACACACACACACACACACACACACACACACACACACACACACACACACACACACACACACACACTTGTACACGTCGTCCCCACACTCTCTCAAACTTCCTTCTTCACACACACTGCTTGGCTTGCATACCCTCTCCTCGCATTGCACACGCACCCCTCCTTGCAAACTTCCGGGCCTGTCACACACACACACACACACACACACACACACACACACACACACACACACACACACACACACACACACACACACACACAAATACATATGTAAATTTTCACATTCACACACACACAGAGTCACTCATACAAATATACGAATACATATATACACACAGAGGCATACACAATTCTCTCTCTCTCTCTCTCTCTCTCTCTCTCTCTCTCTCTCTCTCTCTCTCTCCTGCACACGCTAAACCCTTGTCCACTCCTTGTTCAACATTAAACTTATTCTCAAATGCTTTTATCTCTTTCACTCCCAACTAAAAAAAGAAAAAAAAAAAACTTACACACACACCGGTTCAGTCTTCACATTTTGTCAATCCTCTTCCGTCTTCATCACCCTCATCATCATCACCATCATCATATTAATCTACCTCTTGCAAGTTTCTCCACTGTGACTTGTTTCTTGGACGTTTCTCCTTTCCGATTACTTGGATGTTAGCTTCTTCCACTCCAACCAAACAAATTACGGATTTCACCGCTCCATCGAGTTCTCTGCCTACCTCTTCCTCTCAATTTATCTTCGGACTGCCGGCCCATCGTGTTACATTAGTGGTCAGTGTTTAACTAGTTCTCCAAATATTCAAGTCAACTTAGTGTATGAAGTGTACTTATCTACATATATCTGAGAATTTGTTTTATTTATTTATTTATTTATTTCTCTACCTCAAATATTCCAGTCAACCTAGCGTATGACGTGTACTTATCTACATACACCTGAGAATTAGCTTTATTTATTTATCTATTTATTTATGTATTTTTATATAACTTTACGAGTCAGCACACGGACTACCGTATATTAATAATGAAACTGATAAAGATTCCTACGCTCCTCATGAGGAAACACAGGATTACATGATGATGATGATGATAAAGATTGTTTGGGAAAAAAAAAATTAGCTTTAAAGACGTGACTTCCCGACTGCCAACGCATTCCATTAAATTATACTGCTTGCATTCACCTCCTCGGCTCCTCCATTCCTTTCACTCTCTGACACTACATCTTATCCTAAGGTGCCTCGAACTCTTTTACCCCCTTACATTTCTAAAGTCCTCAGTGACTCCCTCTTCATTCACTCTCACTTCCTAACAATCCCCACTATCACAGAATTACATCCTCTAAGTCGTCATACTGTCATCACTTCCTCACCCAACCTTCGTTAATGCCATCACAGGCGTCCATCGTGAAACAACCCTACCATGCATTCAATATGGACGGTGGGTATTAGCAATAAAACGATGGCTTGTGGAGATGTGCGGCACGTAGGAGGATTCCTGGGCCTCAGGGATCGGGCTATCAAGTATATGCCTAAAGTCGGAAACAAAATAAATAAATAAATAAATAAATAAATTCTTTCCCTCCCTCCTATTCTACCATTTTCCATTCCACCATTTTTCATTCCCTCTTATTCCTTCAATATCTACATTTTTCTCTGACTCAAACGCCTCAGTTTGTTAGTTTTAATCTTCCTTCACGTTATTTCGGCTCTTCACTACCTCAATACCACACCCTCACTCCATCCTTATCCTCCTCCATCCCCTCATTCAGTCCTTGGTTCTCTTCACACTCCAGCCCTCACTCTATCACGCACCCCACTCCCTTATGTTTCTCACCCATCTTCTCAGTCTCGTTCATTTCTTTACATCTCGTCCCTCATTGCTCTTTTTTCTCTTGCATTCTTTCGTTCCTTCATTAACCTCTCTCTCTCTCTCTCTCTCTCTCTCTCTCTAAGTGTTTTTATACCAGCTCAGTCTGAACACGCTCAATCATCTACTCACTCTTTCTCTTACACACACACACACACACACACACACACACACACACACACACACACACACACACACACAAAACACTGCTCACAGCTTCTCTTCTTCCCTCTCACGCACACACTTGTCTCACCCTTTGTACCCCACTCATCTCCACTCTCTCTCTCTCTCTCTCTCTCTCTCTCTCTCTCTCTCTCTCTCTCTCTCTCTCTCTCTCTCTCACACACACACACACACACACACACACACACACACACACACACACACACACACACACACACACACACACACACACACACACACACACACATCCCTTCAGTTACTTCATTCTTCTCTTCATGCCTCTCACACTGTTCTTCTCTCCTCATGTTTTACCTAGTCCCACATGCAAACAGTACAGCATACACAGTTAATCCATAAATCCACACACGATGGGAGAAGTAGCAAAAAAGAAATTAAAAAGACGAATAAAAGATAAACACAAAAACTACTGTCACCCTCTTTCAATAACCTAACACCGCCCACCAGAAAAAAGTCACAATATGTACTGTAAATCCGTAAATAAACACATGATTTAAAAAAATGGTGAGTAAGAAACCAAAGACTGCTACAAAAGACAGGAGAATCACTTACCTTGAATTATGTACCCCCTCTCCCTGGCAAAAACTGTCCTAAAAATAAAGAAAAAAAAACGAAAATAAATAAAAGAGGGAAAAAATGGATACGTAACAGAATCAAAAGAGAGGCAAGAAAAACAAAAAAGATCGTCCACTTTGAATTACCTGCATCGTCACAACAAATTCTGAAAGTACAAATGAATGAATGGAAAAATGGTAACAAGAGACAAAATAAATAACTTAATTAATAAATAGATCAATAAAAAATAAGCACGTACAAACAGAGAGATAATAATCCACCTCGAATTACCTACCCCCAACCCCCTGGAAAATTGTTCCTTTGCGTGACACCAACTCTCATATATATACACGTTTTTTTTTTCTTGTCTTGTTCACTGCCTCACAAACATTCCGTCATTCTTTTTCTCTCCCTCTCACTACTTTCTGCTGTTCTTCATTCCTTCATCACACATCCTTTTTCATTCTCTCTCTCTCTCTCTCTCTCTCTCTCTCTCTCTCTCTCTCTCTCTCTCTCTCTCTCTCTCTCTCTCTCCTCCAATCCGTCTCACTTTCGTAATACATTCAGGCAAGTCATTCATACTTT
This sequence comes from Coenobita brevimanus, assembly GCF_032717465.1. Lineage (NCBI taxonomy): Eukaryota > Metazoa > Arthropoda > Malacostraca > Decapoda > Coenobitidae > Coenobita > Coenobita brevimanus. Next base: position 44,357,494 of record NC_137024.1, on the reverse strand, counting down.
GCTCCAGTCCCTCTCACACTCATGTCTTCACTCTCTCCCACTTTCATTCAATCCTTCCCCCCGCCACACACACACTGCTTCATTATTTTACTCCCTCACACTTTCCTTCATACATTCACGCTTGTATACACCCCTTCATGCCTTTCCTCCATCACACTTTCCTTCATTCCTCCACACCCTCACACTTTCGTTCCTTCTTTCAGTCCCTCACACTCACGCTCTTTCCTTTCTCCTTCACACTCTTCTTCAATCACTCCTCTGTCACACTTCTCCAAACCCTGCCTCTCACACACTTTTTGATCTCTCCTACTCATATTTGTTTATTCACTTTGTCACAGCCTTATAAAGTCCTTCATTAAAGCTTTAGACACCTTAATATTCCATCCTTCATGCACTTAAATCCAGCTCCCTCACATACTTCCTCAGTTCCTCTTTCACGCACTTATATCGCCTACCCTCACGCACTTCCCCAACACTTATCTCACTCACACTTTGCATCCTTCTCCCCCACACTTCCTGCATCGCTCTCCCTCTCATACTTTCTCAACTCAGTCCCCAGCATCCTCAAACACTTGCTCACTTCCTCTTTCAAACACACACACACACACACACACACACACACACACACACACACACACACAGCTCCTTAACTCTTCTCACAACAGTCACTGCCACCAACACACTCAAACTTTCTCAATTATTCCTCTTTCACTCACTTTAAACTCCCTTCATACGTCTCTCTCCCACTTCACAGTGCTTCAGTCACATTCACACATTTCCTCACACACACACACACACACACACACACACACACACACACACACACACACACACACTCCCTCAGCCTCTCCCACTCTCTCTTCCACTCACGCAATTCCTCGTTCCCTCTCACACACTCCCTCAGCCTCTCCCACTCTCTCTCCCACTCACACACTCTCTCACTTCTTCTCACACACTCCCTTAGCCTCTCCCACTCTCTCTTCCACTCACACACTTCCTCAATCCCTCTCACACACTCTCTCAACCTCTCCCACTCACACATTTCCTCAATCGCTCTCACACACTTTCCCAGTCTCTCCCACTCGCTCTCCAACTCACACAATTTTTCAGTTCCTCTCACACACTCCGTCAGCCTCGCCCACTCACACACTTCCTCCATCCCTCTCACACACTCGCTCAGCCTCTCCCACTCTCTCACCCGCTCACACACCTCCTCATTCGCTCTCACACTCTTCCTCAATCCCTCTCACACACTTCCCCAGCCTCCCTCCCCACCCAGGCCCCCTCCCCTGTGTAGACATTTTCGAAACCTTTTTATTATTCCAGCCTCGAGGTTATTTCCAAGGACGGGCCTACATTACGCATTAGTAAGAATAATCCCGCCCAGAGCCTACTAAGTGCTCGGAAATCCTGTTCTGGAGGAGAGGGAAGGAGGGGGAGGGGAGGGGAGGGGAGAGGGAGAGGATGGGGGAAGGTGAAGCAGAGAGCAGGGGAGGGGAGAAGGGAAAATGGAGGGGAGAGTGAAAGAAAGATTGAAGGGGATGATGGAGGGGAGGGGAGGGCAGAACATGGAGGAGAGGGAAGGGGACGGGAAAGGGAGGGGGTGGGGGAAGGTGGAGAGGAAGGGAAGGGGAGAAAGAGTGGAAGATTGTTGACAGCGGCAGTGGGTAGAGAGAAGGTAAGAAGAAGGGGGCACGGGAGATAAGAAGAGGGGTAGGAGGAGGAAAAGGAGAGGGAAGAGAGGAAGAGAGGGGGAGAGGGAATGAGAGGCTAACTTGGAATAAAGAGGAGGAGGAGGAAGAGGGAGGGATATGGTAAATGATCTGGGGTAAGAAGGAGAGTAGAACAGGGGAATAAAGAGTGGTAGACTACTGAGCGCAACAGTGGGTGGAGGGAAGGGTGGGGGGACGAAGGGGCATGTAGTAGAGAAGAAGGAAAGGGAGGGAGATGGATGAGGCACAGAGATAGAAGGAACGGTAGGAAATGTACTGGGGAATAAGAGAAATGAGGAATGGAGCAGAGAGGAAGAATGACAGAGAAAAATGAAGGGAAGTGGAAACAGAACGTCAGCCAAAGACAGGACAGAGATGAGTGAAGAGGCAGGTAACAGAGACCGGGGAGAGAAGGAACTAGAGAAGGGCTCGGGGATAGAAGAAATGATAGTGGGGATGGAATAAGGAATGGAGATGGATAGGAGAAGAGTGAGGGGAGGAGGGGTGTGCTTTGAATCTGGCCAATGAAGCCTACACACAAACCCACCTTACCTTGAAAGAGAGAGAGAGAGAGAGAGAGAGAGAGAGAGAGAGAGAATATTAGCATTATGGGTCCTCTCTCATATTTGGGAGTATTTGTTTCAGATATCTAAGGCTGTGCCCATGAAAAGTAGGGGCTGATAGGCAGACTGCGAGATATGACCAGTACTGAGCGCACCGTATGGAAGGGAGATGGTGTGGTACAATCAAAGATGCAGGTGACTGATGTAAGGGGGGCGAGACTGATGTAGGGGATGCGAGACTGATGCAGGGAGTGCGAGACTGATGTAGTGGGTGAGAGACTGATGCAGGGGGTGCGAGACTGATGTAGAGGGTGCCAGACTGATGAAGGGGGTGCGAGAGTGCGAGACTGATGCAGGGAGTGCGAGACTGATTTAGGGGGTGCGAAACTGATGTAGAGGGCGCGAGTCTGATATACTGTAGGGGTTGCGAGACTGATGTAGGGGGTGGGAGAGTGATGTAGGGGGTGCGAGACTGATGTAGGGGGTGCGAGACTGATGTAGGGGGTGCGAGACCGATGCAGGGGGTGCGAGACTGATGTAGAGGATGCCAGACTGATGGAGGGGGTGCGAGAGTGCGAGACTGATGCAGGGGGTGCGAAACTGATGTAGAGGGTGAGAGACTGATGTAGGGGGTGAGAGACTGATGTTCGGGGTGCGAGACTGATGTAGGGGGTGCCAGACTGATGTAGGTGGTGCGAGACTCATGAAAGGGTTGCGAGTCCTGAGTGAGATGTGGAGTTTTGCTGCTTGTGAGATATGCGTCCGTACTCCTGTCGGTTAGGTAGACTTCTTAGCACTCCTTCCTTTGCGGTTTATTTCTGCCTGTAGCTCGTTGATAATCCCTTCTATGTTATTCGCGCAATCGATGTTGTTACTACAGACAAGCAAAGTAAACAAGGCAGTGGTAAGGTATAGCTAGTAGAGTAAATAAATCGCTAAGGAAAGGATTCTAAAATGCTGATGAGAATACGGGTCATGATTACCGTACATGATGATGATGAAGGCGGCTGAACAGGGTCATTAAGTCGCTAGAACATTAGAGACCTTTTGCCCATATTGGCAACGAAAGGACTGTACGTATAAAAGGGAACTAAATATGCCTCGTGTGATAAATGTGATGTTCTACGATAATAAACGTGGTTAACAATGGAAGATAACCGCAGATTTTAGCGTATATACGTAAGAAGTGATGGATGTGCGATTACAAATTGATGGACAGAACAACGTGTGTAGATGTACGAGGATACTTGAGCACTGAAATAATTATGAGGTGATGCTGTACAGAGGGCTGGGGTGTCTTGGATGTGTGAAGGAAAAATATGAGACCTGAGCACGGAAGGAAAACCCCACCAGCAGACCAAGAAGACAGTCAGAAAATAAAACTGTAAAACATCATGTGAAAAGCAAGAGACAAGGAGAATGAGAATAGGTCGTGGATGAAGAAGGCTTAGAAGAAACACCTACCGACAGGACCGAAGTAATGAAGGCAGACAATTAATTTTTACCAGGTTACAATCTTCCCCTAAAATACGACACGCAACAGTCGAATTTACTTGCAGGTCCCCACTGTACTGCTAGGAGAACAGAGGCCGAGGGGAAACAAACTTTGTCCAAGAGTCTTATTGGTATGGGAATCCGAAAACGGGATGGAGGGACAGTATGGGGTTAGAGGAGGAGGGTATAGGAAGCTCCCTAACGACTCCTCAGCAATCCATTTTTAGTTAGGCGTGGCCAGTACCCTTTTGTACGTTATTTATTTAGGGTATTGCGATGTTGGAAGGATTTATGGCACACGGAAGACGACAGTAATGTGTAATAAAATAAATCACTTAGGATCCCTAACCGACGAGAATACGGGTCTTACACTAATACGAGTAAAAGGAAGTAGCGACAGAAAAGTTTGCTGTAGAGACGTTTTCCTTACAGCCAATACGGATGAACTTCGGAATAAAAAGAAAATGCCGGAAAAAGGAAATGTAGAAAATGCGAAATCATATACAGGTGAAACGAAAAGTGTGAAAATATAAAATAGTAAAGGTATAGCAAATAATGGTAAAACATATCGACTAACAAAATAATAATGTACAAATTTACAAAACTAGATAGTTAAAAATAATGTAAATTAAAATAATATATATAATTACTGGTACTGGAATAATGTGTAACAAATAAAAACTAAGCAGTCATCGAGGCATGTATAACACCATTATAAAAAAATAATAATAATAATACAAACGCATTAACCATGAAACCCTTTAAAACCAAAATAATTAGAATAAAGAATAATCGGCGAAAATAATCCAGGGTGTCATGAGGGGTCCGTTGAGAGTCGTTAATATCGGCGTAGTTACATTTAAGCAGCGCAATAATTACCTAATTACCCTGGGAAAAAATGAATGTAAAAAGAGCGGGTCAATTAGCTGATTAATCCGGGGCAGTTGCGACGGGAAGGAGCGGCCAAGTAGATTCGGGTGGAAATCTGTTTGTAATTTATTCTTCGCTGATTTTACTTAGGCCTGCTCTCTTTAAACGTACATGCATATATAAATACACACATAAAGACATACACAGACATATACATACACACATAAAGTCAGAGACACAGACACACTGACAAAAAGATGGGAAAGCGCGGCCACGTGAAATTGGTTGGGATTCTGTTAATTTATTCTTTTTTTGATTTTACTAAACTTTACACACACACACACACACACACACACACACACACACACACACACACACACAGGGAGGAGCGTGAAAGTGGATTATGTGTACATTCTGTTCTTATTGTATTCTATGTCTATTTTACTTTCTCTCTTTGTACATACATACATACATACATAGACACACATATACACGGACGAGGAAGAGTGGGGAAGTGTATCTGGTTGAAATTTTGTCCATAATTTATTCATAACTTTTTTTTTTTTTAAGTCTTGATGTCTACAAGCACTTATACATACACGCATTCATTCTCTCTCTCTCTCTCTCTCTCTCTCTCTCTCTCTCTCTCTCTCTCTCTCTCTCACACACACACACACACACACATTTCAGATAAACTTCACAAATCTTGGTCTCTTTGCGCATCTAATTTTTAATCACAATCATTTACATCTCTCAGCCATAATTACTTAAATCCTACATTATTATCATTAACCTCAAGTGCATACAATTACGCCTGAATACTTGACTAAATTACCGTATAGTAATTACCTGAGTATTTTCTCTTAAATTAATACGTAAATGATAATCGTTAACTTCAACAAATGATTTAAAGTACGATTGTTTAGGGAATGGAGAAATCCCTAAACAATTGTATAGGACATATGAGTAATAATCAGGAATAATTATGGAAGGGAAAAAGCGAGGGGAGGCGGGAACAATCATCTCTCCCTTTGTACTTCCCCACTCTCTCCATCGTCTCTCTCTCCCTCCGTCCTTTCCTTCCTCGTCTTCACCTCCCTCCTCATTCTCCTCTCCCTTCCTCCCTCCCTCTCTTCTCCTGCCCTCGTCTTCCATCTCCCCCTCCATCCCCTCTCCCTTCCTCTCTCCCTTCTCCCTACATCGGCTCCACCACGCTCTCCTCTCCCTCCTTGTTCCCTTCTCGCTCCCTCGTCTCCCCCTCCTTCTTCTCTTTTTTCCTCGTTTTCCCTTCCCTCCATTCTCCATCCCTCTTCTCCTCCTCCCTTTCCTCTCCCTACCTCCTTTCTCTCCCTGTCTCTCCCTTCCCTCTACATCCCTCGTCTTCCTCTCCAGCCCATCTCCATTTCTCCCTCCCCTAACCCTTCTCCCTTCGTCCCTCCATTCTCCCTTCCTTCCTCTCCTTTGCTCTACTCACAAAAAAAGCTAACAAAAAAATACTCCGCGAAATTGAACCCAGCTCGTGGACATGGCACAAAAGACGCCCCACCCCCCTGGACCCCCCTTCTTACTAAGCCCCTCCCCCTTCCTTCCCCTCTCCCCATTCTCTGGCACAACCCATTCATAGTACAGCCCATAATCCCCAACCTATCTTCCCCACTCACATCCATAAACGTTCACCTCTTCCCCGTTTCTTCCCTCACCACCATCATTATCCCTCCCACCCATTCCCTACCCCTTCCTATCCACCTCCATAACCCCTCTTTCTCACCTCCATCCACATCCCCTCTTCCCACCCTCATCCCTCCCCCCTCCCATATTCATTCATTCCCACCTACTGTAATCTCTCTCCTCTCCCCACCCCTCCCTTCCCACTTTCCCACTCCTCTCCTCCCTCTCAGCCCCACCCTTCTCCCTCCTCCCCCTCTCCTCCAACCCTTTATTTTCGGTCTCTACCCCCTCCGCACCGTCCTCCCCCTTCCTCTCTTCTCCGCCAAGCTCTTGCTCCCTCTCCCTCTTCTCTCCCTCCCCATTCCTCCTCCTTGCTCCACCGCAGCTTATCACCATCTTCCTCCCTCCATCTTGCCCCTCTCTCCCTTTTCTTAACTCTTCCCGCTAATTAATTCTCTCCTTTTCTTCCGTCTTTCCTCCACTTCTTCCCTTCCACCCACTTTTCCATCCTCGTATTTATCACCCATTCCTCTACTTGCATTTGCTGTCCTCTTATTTTGTCTTCCCTTTTCCTCTTCAACCCCTCTCATCTTCTTTCTTTTCTCATTCTTTCCCTAGCGTCTGACCCTCCCTCCAGTTTTCTTCTCCCTCCGCCCCTCTCCCAGTTTTTCCCCTCCTCCTCTTTCTCCTACCGCCTCTTCATTTTCTTTTCTTCCACGTCGTCCCCCCCTTTCCTTGTTAATATTTTCACTATATTTCTCTTCTCCCTCATTTATATTCATTTACAACTTTTTTCCCTTCTCCCACTCCTTAACTCATCTTCATCCTCCTCTTTCCCCTCCCTACCCTTCCTCTCTCTCTTTTGCCATCCCCTCCCCCTCCTCCTTTCCCTGCATCCCTTCCCTCGCATCTCTTTCCCTTTCTTTCACTCCACTCTCCTTCCTTCCTCTTCTTTCATCCCCTCTTTCCCTTCCCCCTTTCTTCCCTCCCTCTTTGCTCTCCCCACTTAAATTTTCTCTCTCCCTCACTCCTCCCTTCTTTCTCTTTCCAAAACTTATGCTTCCCCTCCCTCTCCCTCCCTTCTCCTCCCTTCCGCCCCGTCCCCCTCCCCCCTACTCCCTTGGGTCTTTGCATTATGAGACGGCTGGACGGAGTAATTTGATGGCAGTTGAATACATACATGCCCAGTTAAATTAGACCGCACGCACACACACACACACACACACACACACACACACACACACACACACACACACACACACACACACACACACACACACACTCTACACACTGAGAGAGAGAGAGAGAGAGAGAGAGAGAGAGAGAGAGAGAGAGAGAGAGAGAGAGAGAGAGAGAGAGAGAGAGAGAGAGAGAGAGAGAGAGAGAGAGAGAGAAACTGAACTAAAAAAATTGCTCAGGATGCTTCTCAAAGGACATAAAATACAAGAATTCTTCAGACAGTAGATTGAATCATTTCTATTTCTTAGCTCTTTTCCATGCGATAGACACATTCTGGAGTTAAGTCTATGTACCAATAAATGATCTTAATTAGCAGACAGAAACTCCAGGGGTTTGACACTGACCTCTTCTCTACAGGATCCCTTTCCTAAACTGAATATAATATAATGGAAGAAGCATAGACAAAATAAATAAATAAATAAATGCATAAATAAATAGAATAAATAAATAATGCAAATATATCCATAAATAAAAAATAAAGTAATTAGGTAATGAAAAATAAATACACAATAAAGAAATGAATGAATAGTAAATAAATGGAAGGCGTCACCATACTAAAAATTAATGATACTTATAACCGTTTCACTGCAGTTGGTTTTTATAATGCTAAATAAAACATCCTGAGGTAGCAAGGATGCTGAAGATGGACGTCTTCACGTGGTGGCACCGATATGACGAAGTGGCTCTGCTGCCTAGGAACAAAAACCTCCCTCAACTCCCTACCTATCCCCTGAAAAGAGGATGGCGAACTGCCGGAGAGGGGTAACCAGCCTGTAGTCCACTGGGTTCACAATTCAGATGAACATAGGGCAACAACAACAACTACTACTACTTCTTCTACTACTACTACTACTACTACTACTACTACTACTAAGACTACAACTACAACTGATATAGCAAGAATAAATTAAAACAAGCGTCATAGTGAAAGGATTTAGGGCTGTCTTGTTTACCGTCAGATGCATCACGGCAGAGCAGACCTAAATAACGAGGTAAGTCCCAAAATGAACATGTTTAGCAGGCCATGTCCCCCAAATGAACACATTAACGAGGAATGGCCTGGTATGGACGGACGCGTAATAGGCCAGATTTATGTTTTTCCCTAGCCTCCATACAGTGGGCTTAATATTTATCGGAATGAAAGTGATATATTACGGAATTATATATTATGTAAATCCAAATAAACTTAAATAAGGCTGTATAATATTTAAGCATGAAAGAACTGATGATAAACTGTGATAATGATAAGTTATGATAATGGTACTGCTCTTTAAGGTACTGGTGATTATGTTACTAGTATTTCTTTTTAACTATTCTCTATCTGAAGTAAGAGGGAGTGCAAAAGAAAGCTAACACCAACAGACCTAATGTTCCTCTCGAGGCTGTCTGATATATTAAAAACTGCGGCTATGGTACTTAGCTCTATAATTCGAACACAAGGAAATTTCAATGGAGAAGATGAATGTAAAACTATATTCTGTTCTTCCCTAATCTGAAAAGCAACATTACATACATAAAAGTTCTGCGTTTATCCCTTGAGTTTAGTAATACCGTCTAGTGGTGACAAAAGTAAAACATGGGTCATCGCTGTGAAGGGATTAATAGTACTAGATAAAATGTTGCGATATTCATACTGTGCTTATTATATAGTAATTAGTCATGACGGTGCTGATGCCACTCCTTATAATTAGATTTTGGGTAAACTCATTTTATTTCTGTGGTTTCCCGCCAAGACTTTGAATTCCTGTTTTAATTAGAGCTTCTGATACGATATGAGAAGTTCAAATATCATTTTCTGTATAATTTCATACGATTTTATTCAGTTCAAAAATAAAACGCTAAAAAAAAAAAAAAAAAAACCTCGACATGATAACTCTTCATTTTATTCATGTAACGCCTGACGATTTTATTCAGCTCCAAAGGGTTACGAGGCAAAATACCCTACTATACTCTGTCCACTTTAACTTGGCTGAAAACCGTCATATCTCCAAACTGAATGCTGATGTGTACCCAGAGATTAACACTGGAATAGGTTACTTATCACGAAGAAGTGGCATGAAGCGAATGTAAAGCCGTAGTAGTGTCTTAAACTGCCATGGAGCTGAGGGAAATATACTGCAAAAGGACGAAAATTTCCGCCAAATTAAGCTGGGCGAACGGGATTAATATATTCTAGTCAGATGTAACGAACCAAGGAAGAAGTTTTAATTAAGTCATCATCATAATACTGTACAACCTGAACAACTAATAAAAATAATAATAATAATAATAGTAATAATAATAATAATAGTAATAATAATAATAATAATAATAATAAGGGTCATAGGAAATAATAGCGGAGTATGCTAATGGTAATAACGAGGACCAGAACGCGAATAATAACGAGAAAAAAACAGGTCGGCCCACACAGCAAATTGAGCCGAACTCGAGGACTGGGCGAAAGGAAATACCCCCCCCCCTCCTTCATCCCTCCTCCCCCCTTTCTTTCTTCCCCTCCCCTCCCCACCCACTTCACTCCTCTCCTTCCCACTTAGCTCTCCACTTCCCCTCTCCTCCATTCATTTCCTATTCTTTACTTTCCCCTCCTATGCTTTCTTCTCTCTCCACTCCTTTCCCCTCCTCCTCCTCCTCCTCCTCCTCCTCCTCTCCTTCTCTTCTCATTCCTCTCATCTACCTCCCTTCCCATCTTCCCTCCTCTTCCCTCTCATTATCTTTACTCTTCTTCAGTCTTCTTTTCCTTCAACTCACCTTACTTCCTCTCCCATCCCAAACCATCTTCATCCCCTCCCATCCCTTCTGTTCCCTTTCCTTTTCTTTCCTCTCTTCTTCCTCCTCTCCCTCCCTCCGTCCTCCCTCCCTTCCCTTCGTTCCCTCCCTCCCTCCCTCCCCTCTCTTGGGCCTTTCACGTTCTCGTATTCATTCATCCTCAAATTGACTTCTTGATGAGACGACGTATGAGGGGGGAGGGGAGGGGGAGGGGAGGGACAAGAAGAAATGAAAGGAGGGAGGGAGGGAGGGAAGGAGAGAGGGAAAGAAAAGAGAGACACGGTGATAAGATGCGGGAAGAAGTAAAAATGAGAGGGAGAGTGAGAGAATGGAGACAAGGAGGAGGAATGTGGGAAGGAAGGAGAGGAGAGGTACGAAGAAAGGAGGGGAGGAGGAAGAGGGGGCGAACAGACGGAAGACACAGTGATAGTGACTAAAGTGAATTAAAAAAGAGAGAGATAAGGAAGAATGAAAGGAAAAAAGACAGATAGTGAGACAGGGAGGGGAAAGGAAGGGAGAAACAATGGCAGA
>NC_137024.1:44294151-44341651 GCF_032717465.1 Coenobita brevimanus | reverse complement strand
TAAGACAAATCCCAGTAGTTCATTAATCACATACCTAATCACATATAACTGCTTGGAAAATTTAATAATATAAGAGACATTCAAAACACACACACACACACACACACACACACACACACACACACACACACACACACACACCGCTCGCTGGCGCAGTGGTAACGTTCTCGCTTGCCATCTGGTAGACGGGAGTTCGCGCCTCGCTCAGGTTGCGAAAAGTTTCACTGACGAAGTGGGTGGTTACTGTCCCCCTCGAGCAAGGGGACGGGTGTGTGCGTGTATGAAGGTCACAGCCTTGCCCTTAGATCGGACTATATGAGCTCTCAGCTCCCTTCCGGGAGGGTAAAAGCTGACGATCACGACAATCAAGTGAACCTGACCGACCCGGTGAATTACACACACAGCACAAATCCCCTAACCCCTTCACTGCGATAAGGTCTTGCATGTTCTATCCTTGCTACCCCCACACTAAATCTGACTTATAACGGAGCGTTCTCGTAACAAGAGGGGTTAATGGCGATCCTGTCTAATCCATTTACCACCAATCGTCGGCCCTAAACTAAATTAACCCCTTCAGCTCGCGGACGTCATGGTAATTTTCATCTTGTTCTCTCCGGACGATTTTATTCAGCTTTGTGTGAGACCTTTCTAACCCTAGAGGTTAGATATAGCCTTGATTAAACCCTTTTTCTACTAAGCCTGTATGTCGTCAGTAAGAAAACTTCCTAACACCTTTTCCTAAGCGAATTAAACTGCTTATTACATCTTACAGCCCTATTCTGTGTTATATACAACTTTCTAAGAAAGCCATACAATGCTTAAACCACGTGCAAAAGAATATTAACCTGTCACATCCAAAAATAAGTCGACAGCACTCTTAGAGTTAGAGTGCATACTTCCGCCAACGCCTAGACCAGACGACTCAGATCACCACCAAAAGTTAATCAACTCTTACGGGTGCATGACCCATATGTACACAAAATGAAATTGAAATCCATCAATTACTGTTTGAGAAACCTTGTGGACAATCAAAGAAAAAGAAAAAAAAAATCTTGGATCCGCATCAGACTCAAAATCTAATCAAATTTTCCGTGGCCAATGGGCCACCCCTCCAGAAAATTTCATTGAAATTTGACTGTAACTTTTGAGATATTTGATGGACAGACTAACAGACAGACAAGAGTGATAACATAACTTCCGCCCAACTTCGTTGGCGGTGGTAATAAAAGGCCGAGGATGAGGTGCTAGGAAGCCTCTTATCCGACAAGAATACGGACCTAGGTGTCCATCCTGAGTTGAATAAAATCAGGCGGAGGTAAAAAGAATAAAACGGAAAAACCTACGTCACCTCACTGAAGGAGTTAAAATGTTTGGTGGCAGGATGAAATGCAAAAGGCTGTAATCTAACTAAGAGTGACTATCCTAGCCTGTCTCAGACCTCCTATACTCCTTCAATACGACAACTCTTTTTCTCATTTCTTCTGATGTTGAAGTGGGACGCCTTCAAGTGATGGCACTGATATAACTGGGTGGCTATGATGCCTGGTTTACAAACGTCGCTCAGTTCCCTCCTTACCCAATAAAAGGGTAATAAAGGACTGTAGCTTGCTGTCCACTGGGTTTACATTCAGATAATCCTGGGGTTGCAACTACTAGTATTACTACTACTTCTAAACTGCCATCGTTACTACCACCACCACCACCACTACTACTACTGCTACTACTACTACTAGTCTGGCTACCGAAAGAGATCATTTTACGCGGCTTAGGAGGGACTTGTTGAATGAGAGGGTTAGAATCAGTTTCCATAAATCTCTGAGTTGCAATATATCTCCCTTAAACTGAATAAAATCGTCTGACGGAAGAATAAACTGTAATAATAATAAAAAAAAAAAAAGGATCGTACGTTTCGGGTTGTTATGTTCGTTTCGGGTTGTTTTGTCCGTTATGGGTTGTTTGAAGTTGCGGGTTGTTTTGTCCGTTCCGGGTTGTTTTGTTCGTTGCGGGTTGTTTGAAGTTGCGGGTTGTTTTGTTCGTTACGGGATGTTTTGTTTCTTACGGGTTGTTTTGTTCGTTATAGGTTGTTTTGTTCGTTATAGGTTGTTTTGTTCGTTACGGGTTGTTTTGTTCTTTGCGGGTTGTCTTGTTCGTTACGGGTTGTTTTTTCCGTTAAGGGTTGTTTTGTTCGTTACGGGTTGTTTTGTTCGTTAAATATCCAAGGAATAACACTACCAAACTGGATGACAGACAGATGAGGACTCGAGAGTTTGGTAGGTAGATGGACGGAGCTGGGGAAGAAAGGCAGATTGGTAGAGAGATTGTGTGGCATAGAAATACTGTTAGATAAGTATTGGACAGCTATTGGCCAGGTACATTCTCTCTCTCTCTCTCTCTCTCTCTCTCTCAGTCGCTTATCCCCAGGTCTTGTATAGGGATTCCTAGGAGATGGGAAGAGCTGGCCTTGGTTTGAATCCCCTATTGGCCTCTCTCCCTCTCTCTCTAGTCACAGGGAAGGTCCAATAACTTTCAGATGGCTATGGAGAGAGAGAGAGAGAGAGAGAGAGAGAGAGATTGGTTTTCTCTATTTCTGGCTTTGTATGTGGAGAGTGAGGGGGAGGGAGGGAGAGAGATTGGTTTTCACTTACTTCTTGTTTTGTATATGGAGAGAGAGAGAGAGAGAGAGAGAGAGAGAGAGAGAGAGAGAGAGAGAGAGAGAATATTTCGGCGTTGATCTGTTATTTATCTCCTGGTCCCTGTATGGATAGCGGTAGAGGGATCGGTTTCCATAGACTATTTCCCAGCGGACTACCCTTGCTTTTATATTTTATTTTATTCTTCTCCCCTGGCCATTTTATTCAGCCCAGGAGAGATCCGTCAGACTAGATGCGCTAGATGCACCCTTCATTAATCCCCTCAGCATCAGGGGTCTTTCTTAAGTTGAATATAATCGTCTGGAGGAGGCATGAATAAAGTAAAAAAAAAAAAAAAAAGTCATCTTCATGAACAGGTTAATTAATGTCTATAATATCGGCCACAAATTTCATTAACCCGTTCTGTACAAAGATCTGTATTTTTATTTCATTCTTGCAGCTACCAGACGATTGTATTTAGCTTTGGAAAGCGTCCAAGTACTAGAGGAGTTGGTGACGGCTTTATCAAACAATCCAGTATGAAAAGTATCTCCCTCTTTTCTAAGTGCATTTATTCGGAGATTTCAAGAATATATTCCGGTACATTTCATTATATATATATATATATATATATATATATATATATATATATATATATATATATATATATATATATATATATATATCCCAGTGGATCCCAGAGCTGCTGGGCGAGGCACTGTTCCGCGAGGGTCCTAAGCGTACCGCCCTCCGCCTATCGGCTCGTAGTCGCGAAGTTCATAAGTCCCTACCCGGGGGTTCCCTACTTTATTAAGGCTTGAAAATTCACAGTTCTGTCCAAACTGCGGACACTGGGTTCCAATGGGATATATATATATATATATATATATATATATATATATATATATATATATATATATATATATATATATATATATAGATAGATAGATAGATAGATATAGATATAGATATATATATAGATATATATAGATATATATATATATATATATATATATATATATATATATATACTATATATATATATATATATATATATATATATATATATATATATATATATATATATATATATATATATATATATATATATATATATATATATATATATATATATATATATATATATATATATATATATATATATATATATATATATATATATATACTGTATATGTTATTATAGTGAGACAGTTAACACTACCACAAAAAGCACTTCTGTCACTGCCATTGTCACCAATAACACCACCACTGTCATCATCTCTTATAACGCCTATATTGCGCCTTCGATTAATTGCGGAGCGTAGCCTAACCAGATTGAAGGGTTGATCTTATTAGCAACCAACAAGACTCATTCATTCCTCATAACTAAGGTTCATCGAATTTCAACCACGACCAAAATACTATAGATGAGGCCCAATCCCATCAGATGAAAGATCAACTATAACATAACCATCAATACAGTCACATATCACAACCATGGTCATCATCACTATCATTATACCGGTAACAAAAATTATTATGAGCCTTTAACAACGCCACTAACACTGCCGCAACAACCACTTATATCATTATCATCACTACCATTATCATCATTATCACTACCATCAAAAACAACACTTAAACATCTGAGTGTTCTGAGTCAAAGGATACAGCTACGTGAACATTCAGTAGCCCACCAAAAACAAGTAGCTATGGCGCAATCAGTACCCGGCTTGGTCGATCAGTCAATATTCAAGTGGCAATTTGGAGCATATATGGAGTCGCTTCAGGATCACACAGCGAAGTAGCCTGTGTTCATTATGAGCTACGGTTTGCTCTATGTGCCAATTTGTGTGGCAATTGGTCCGGTAATTTGGGACTGATTGGTATTACACGCACACACAGAAAGAGGCTGTTTTTTTATAGGTTTTGGTTGTTTTATGGAGAGAGAGAGAGAGAGAGAGAGAGAGATTGCTTTCCATATATAGAAGTGTATATATATATATATATATATATATATATATATATATATATATATATATATATATATATATATATATATGAATGTGTGTGCACGTGTGCGCGTCCCACTCTCATCATAAGACAGCAACTGACAAAAGGGAGTAAAGATTATTATTATATGAGGAGGACTGGCTTATCTGTTCCTACTATTACTCGGACAGCAAAAGACAGAGAACACCAGAAAGAGAGAACCTAAAAGAGAAACAGTCCCCAAGAAAGAGAGATGATGGGGCTTGCTTCCATCCTTATTTCCTCCTCTTGTTACTTGGAGGGGAAGAAAGGGAGAAGGAGATGCTAAGAGGGAGAGCCGCGGTGCCGAGACGCAAGATCACTGTACCGTATCCTGAGACTTAATGGGACGGGATGGAAGCTGCGTGGCCAATTTACCGATTTTGTATCAAGACCCAGAGTATATACATTTCCATTTGCCCACGTTTTTTCTTTTCTTTTTTCTTTTTCCTTCTTTATATAATGTTTTTACAATTCATCCGCTTGGACAAAAAATTTGTTTAAGTTATCGATGAAATTTTCGCAATAACCTAGAAATATTATCAAGTCTTTAGTAAAACTCTAGTAATTTTAGAACTTAGACGATGTTCTACAGATTATTGTTCTAATCGACATTGTTAACATCTTATGATCGACCAGGTTTGACGATGTTTAGGAAAGAATGATAGTCGTTTGTGCTCAGTGATATTCAAATTCCTGTCAATCCTCATGTTCAATAGCATTTGTGAATACTCTAGAGATATCTGTGCTCAGCGTTATTCAAACCTAAGCCGGTCAACAAACTTAGCAGAATTTCCAAATTTTCTAGTGATGTTTATGTTCAGTGATATGCTGAAACTTTTCGACTAATTAGTTCTAGTTACATTTATAACTGTTCCAGGGAATTTTGTACCATTTTAGCTACATTTATGATTTTTCTTTAGATTTTTGTATCATTTTAGCTACATTTATGATTCTTCTTGGGATTTCTTGTACCATTTTAGCTACATTTATGATTCTTCCCTGGAATGATTATTGCTTCCATGGCCGTGAGCCATCTGAGTGTGCCTTGCGCATTACGGAGGTTATTCTCTCGGGCATGGAAGCATACATTCCTTTCTCATATCCTTTGACAAACGCAAGAAAGCCTTGGTTTAATCACGCTTGTTCTAATGCTGTCCGCAACAAGGAGAGGGCCTACAAAAGGTACCGGAGCCAACCCACCCCTGAATCACATCATCTTTACGTTTCTGCCCGGAATCGTGCTAAGTCTGTTCTTCGCTCTACTAAAAATAATTTCATCCATACTAAATGCTCTCAACTCTCCAACTCGAATTCTTCCCGCTCCTTCTGGCACCTTGCCAAAAATCTTTCTAACAACTTTACCTCATCATCCTTCCCTCCTCTTTTCTATTCTGATGGTTCTGTAGCTATTTCTTCTACTGATAAAGCAGATCTCTTCGCACAGACTTTCTCCTCCAATTCCACCTTAGACGATTTCGGTGCTGTTCCTCCATCACTTCTCCCCTCTGACTTCCTCATGGCTGACATTAAAATTTCTTCAGTTGATGTATTTTCTGCCATCACTGGCCTCAGTACTAACAAGGCATATGGGCCTGATGGGGTCCCTCCTGTTGTTCTCAAGAACTGTGCTTCTGTGCTTACACCCTGCCTAGGCAAACTCTTTCGCCTTTGTCTGTCAACTTGTACCTTTCCTTCTTGCTGGAAGTTTGCTCTCATTCAGCCAGTCCCAAAGAAGGGTGACCACTCCCAACCCTCCAACTATCGTCCAATTGCTTTAACGTCCTGTATTTCAAAGTTTTCGAGTCAATTCTTAATAGAAAAATTTTAAGGCATCTTTCCTATCACAACCTTCTTTCCGATCGTCAGTATGGGTTCCGTCAGGGACGCTCCACTGGCGATCTTCTCACCTACCTTTCAGACTCCTGGTCATCCTCCTTTCGGGACTTCGGCGAAAGCTTTGCCATTGCACTTGACATCTCAAAGGCTTTCGATCGAGTCTGGCATAAATCTTTAATTTCCAAACTGCCCTCCTACGGTTTCTATCCTTCTATCTGTGCCTTCATCGCTAGCTTCCTTTCTGGTCGTTCTATACCCACTGTTGTAGACGGCCATCGTTCTTCTCCTAGATCTATCAACAGTGGTGTTCCTCAGGGCTCTGTCCTGTCACCAACTCTCTTCCTTTTATTCATCAATGATCTTCTAAGCTGTACATCTAACCCTATCCACTCATACGCTGATGACTCCACCCTTCACCTTTCCATTCGGTTCCCGCAACGCCCATCTCAACAGTTACTTCAAGAAACAAGGGATGAGGCTATGGCACACCTAATGTCTGACTTGGCTCGTATCTCTGACTGGGGTAAAAATAATATGGTTGTCTTTAATGCATCTAAGACTCAGTTCTTACACCTATCAACCCGACAAAATCTTCCACAGGTATACCCATTAATGTTTAATAATATTCAGCTTAATCCTGCATCATCCTTGAACATGCTTGGGGTTTCATTTACTCGGGACTTATCTTGGAAAGATCATATTACATCTCTTGTAAAATCTGCTTCCAAAAGATTGGGTGTGCTAAGCCGACCTGCTCTTTCTTTACCCCTGCACAATTGTTGTCTCTATACAGGGGTTTTATCCGCCCCTGTGTGGAGTACAACTCTCATGTGTGGGGAGGCTCCCCACACACAGCTCTTCTCAATAGGGTTGAGTCAAAGGCTTTTCGTCTCATTAACTCTCCTCCTCTTACTGACTCCCTTCAACCTCTGTCTCTTCGCCGCACTGTTGCATTTTTATCTCTTTTCTATCGCTACTTTAATGGTCACTGCTCCTCTGAACTGTATGCTTGCATTCCTCCACCTCTACGACGTGCGCGTAGCACCCGTCTGGCAGCAAACTCTCATCCCTTTTCTGTCCAACTCTCTAATGCAAGAGTTAACCGTTACTCCCAGTCTTTCATTTATGCAACAGGTCAGCTCTGGAACTGTCTCCCTCTATCTGTATTTCCTGCTGCCTATGATCTCCAGTCTTTCAAACGCAGTGTGTCCAGGCATCTCAAAATGATCGGATCTTGAATTTGGCTCTCTATTGTGTTTTGTTTTTCTCTTGGAGGGAACTGTTACTGCGGGCTCATGGCCTTTGATTCCTTCTTCCTCGCATTAAAAAAAAAAAAAAAAAAAAAAATGTATGGTTTTTCTTTGGATTTTTGTACCATTTTAGGCTACACTTATGATTCTTCTTAAGATTGTAATACTCAGATTTAAACAGCTTTGGATCGATCAAGTTTAACCCCTGTACTACGATGGCGTCTCTTTCAATTTAATCCTGCTACCATCAAACAGTTATATCTACCGTAGGGGTGGTATTCTCAGACATACTTACGATCGATTCCTTGTCGTAACTATGATTTTTTTGCAGGAAGAACTGGAGACATGGAAAGTTTCTACTCTTTTCTTTCTTTGCCCTTCCATCCGAAACAGGTAACAGTTATGAAAAGTTTCCTCTCATATCCAAGAATTATTTATTTATTTATTTATTTATTTTTTGACGAAAGGACGTAAGACAGGGAAAAATTCTATTGTCGCTGACCATCCTGGAAAACTTAACTTGCGATACGACAGGGAATCCATCGTAAATACCTTTGCCAATCCCTTCCCACGTTACGAGCGCCCCCTAGCACTGAGGGGATTCATGAGTTCCTATTATCGTCCGGTAAGAAGGCTCCCTAACACCTCTCCCTTAGCGGTTTATTTCTGGATATGTCTGGTTCATATTCTTTTGTACTTACTTATGCTTAGAATGGATATAACACAGAACACGACAGTAAGGTGTAAGAAACAAAATAAATCGCTTAGGAGAAGGCGTTAGGGAGCTTCCTTAACCGACGGCAACACTAGCACGAAGCTTCTCTTACCTCTTTGCTGGGATGACGACTTTCTGTTTTTACTTTCTTCAGAGGATTTTATTTAACTTCGGAAAGAAAAAAAAGAGCAGTGTGATAATTCTTCTATATAGCTAAATAAAATCGTAAGCTGCAGCACGAATAAAAAAAAAAATCAGAATTAAGGGGTATGCTGAATCGTCTGGTTGAAAGGAAAGTCTTTGCATAAACGGGTAAAGGATTAATCTAAACTGTTTGGAGAAAGAGGAAGAGGAATGAGAAAAGAAAGAGGAGATCGTAGTAATAGAGTGAAAGGAATAAGGCGAACTGTCTGGATACTGAAAGAGGAAAATCATCGCAGTAAAGAATTAAATGGATATAGCTGAATAAGAGAGAGAGAGAGAGAGAGAGAGAGAGAGAGAGAGAGAAATAAAGGGGTGGATGGCACAAGAGATTTTCGGTTGGGCAAGTCGGGGCATGAGGCGGAATGAGACGTAGCGGCTCAGGCTAACCTCATTTCCTTTCGCATTTCCTTCCTCGTGTCCCCGACCTAAGCAAAAACGGGGACCCGATTGCCAGACGCCTAATCCCGGGGTTTATCCATAGTGGCCATGGAGAAAAGAAATGCCTCAATTTTCTCTCTCTCTCTCTCTCTCTCTCTCTCTCTCTCTCTCTCTCTCTCTCTCTCTCTCTCCAGTGTATATAAACACTTGATCAAGACTGTGCCAAGACGAAGCGAAATTCCAGCCTAACTTTCTTGATTATTTTAGGATTAGTTTTCGTAGGATCTCAAGTTTCTGACAGTTTCGAGACGGCTGAGAAGTATTTGATCCCGTCTGTATCAGGAGCTGCCAAGTCAAAAATAAATTAGGGCCAAGATTTTTCCTTATACAGAAATAAAACTAGCCAAACATAAGAGGTTACTGGTGATTCCTGCCTGCTAATAAACCCCAAACATGGCTGCGCTGTATATATTCACTGTGGGCGTCGCCTGGGAAGGATGACACTGAGGTAGTCAAACAGTAATTTTTATACGCACCAGTGAACTGCTGGCTGTGGTGGTTTGTGTTCTGCAAATATTTACACTATGCAGAATCATTAGTATAATGGTTTTATGATAATTAATTCACTAAGTGCTCGTAACTGAACTGCACTTTTGTTGTTGTTGCTTTTTTTTGAGAAAATTTTTTCAAAAACCTTTAAAACTTGTCCATTTAAAGGGAAGTTGAACATACGAAAGCTACTCCCAGGTAAGAATGTCAAAATATGCTGATCAAAAAAGTAAAAATGAGTCTGCCAAATAGAATAAACCAAAGAGAAAGGAAAGCAATACCTCAAGAAACCTTTGCCACAGGACTTTAAGCTGCATGTACCGGGCGAAACCTAGATTTTTTCTCATTTCACTTTGCAGCAGGTGTTAGACAAGGAATACCATATGAAACAATGTCTTCATCCCCCGGGGGAGCGAGCAACCCCGACGGAGCTGTGCCTATGGTCTCGTAGGGGCCCTTTGGCAGCCTCACCATCACCAGTGAATGAACTAAGGTGACGAATGGGTCGGGGATAGAATGGTGGTCGATCTTTGTAGCGGCGGAGGGAAGAGGAGAATGGAGGGAAGAGAGAAAAGGGATGAAGGGAGAGAAGATGAGTAGGGGAGGAACAGGAGAAAAGGTGAAATGTTAGGAAGATGGGGGAGAGAAAGTAAATAAGAGGGGGATAAGAGGGAGAAAATTTTAGATGTGGGATAGAAATAAAGTAATAAAGAATGAGAAAGTGGAAGTAGAAAGGAGTGAACAAGGGAGAGAAGGAGAGGAAAGAGGAAGAGGTGGGAGAGAATAAAACCCATGGAGAACAGGAAAAGTGGGAAGTGATCGTGGAAAGAGAAAAGAGGAGGTGAAGTGAGAGAGGGGGAACGAGAGGGGGTGGGGAAAGTGGCCAAGGGATGGATATGAGATGGAGAAGTGACCACCGTTTATGTGTAAGGCTGGGAGAGGAGAAAGAAGGGAGTGGGGGAGAGGGTGAGAAAAGAGGATGAAGTGAATAAGAAAATAAGCCAGGTGAAGAGGAAGAGGAGAGAGAAAGGAAGGAGAAATGAGAGAAGAAAGACGGGGATCACGGTGGAGATAAGAAATAAGGGAAGGAGAGGGTGAGATGAATGGAGGGGATGAAAAGGGAGAGGAGAAATATTTAGTGGAGAAGGAGAACGGAAAGGAGAGAGCAAAGAGGGAGAGAGTAAAAAAAAAAGGGTGGGTGGGGAGAGAATGAAGTAGGAAAGGTGAAATGACAGGGAGACAAAGGAGAGAGAGAGAGAGAGAGAGAGACCCAGTAGGTGACTAGGGAAGAGGAGGTGAAGGATGGACGAAAACAAAGTAGAGCAGACGGAAAAAACAAGATGTGATTGGATATTCATAAATTTTTTTTTTAAGGACAGAATAAAGAGAAGAGAAATTATAGCATCAGCTTAAAATGATGCACAGCTGAAATGTGTAACTCCACAGCAGGAGACTGAAATATCGAGGCTCGCGGCAAACCCAAATAACACCACTGGTGTCCTCAAATAGATTTCCTTAACAGTAGATTTCCTTAATAATTATCTGTAACGCTCTCCGACACTTCCTCCAGGACGCTCAAGATCACTAGGCAACGCTTACCGATCAAATCGCGTTCTCCTCCTCCTCCTTGGAGAAAGACGGAACCTTGATCACACTGTAGAGTAGGAAAAAAGGAAGAAAAATACAAGGAGGGACGATAAACAGAGATGAAGAGGTGAAGAAGGAAGGTAACAAAGAAGTGCGAAGGAGAAACAACCGATAAAAGGAGAAAGGCAGAACAAAAGAGAACAGAGATGAAAGGATAAAATAAAGGCACATCCCCCAACAGAAAAAAGAAAGAAAAAAGCGTGGTGTAGCAATCACGCCTATCCCGGCCCGGAAGCCAACAGAGGGGTGGCGTTATCAGAGGATCAGAGGGCTCAACTCACACCACCACCCACCCTCCAATATACACTCTCTCTACCCACTCCATCTACACATCCCAACCCGCCCTCCATCTTCTACACCTTGCCATTTTCCTCACTACACTCCGTACACCTAATTACAGCAATTCTCCTCTATTTACATACCTTGTCAAAGCCATTCTCCTTTATTTACACTTCAAGTAATTCTCCTGTATTAACACTTCATCTTCTCTCCTTAGACTTCAACCTTCCCTCCAATCACACGACCATCACACAATCTTCAATATACACTCACTCCATCCAAAACCACCACACACGCCATGCCACCCTAAATTCAAAACGACTTCTCTCTCTCTCTCTCTCTCTCTCTCTCTCTCTCTCTCTCTCTCTCTCTCTCTCTCTCTCTCTCTCTCTCTCTCTCTCTCTCTCTCATATCCTTCCATCAACCCTCACAAAGCTACCCCGACTCAATCCTGGCCACCCTCCTTCATCTACACCAACACTTTATATTCTCCCCACACGCCTTCCATTTTTTCTAAGCCGCCCTAACTCACCTACACCTTTTAACTTTTTCTCTCCAACTCTTCCTCGGTCTTCTTCCCCCACCCCTGCAAGCTTAACGTTTTCATATTATTTTTTTCCTTTTTCATTTTTCCTCTCTACACCTTCACTTTTTTCTTCAGTCGTCGCATTTTTTATTTTCATATTTATAGCCTCATTTTTTTTTTTCCTGTCTTCATTTTCCATCCATCTTTCTCGCAACAGTCCACACCACCAGCTACATTTCACTGCTGAATACTCTCTCTCTCTCTCTCTCTCTCTCTCTCTCTCTCTCTCTCTCTCTCTCTCTCAGTATGTTTCCTTTCCTTTCCCTTCAATATTTTAATCTATTACATTGAGTTCCATCCATTTCCCAATCAGTCATCTGTCTGTCTGTCTGTCTGTCTGTCTGTCTCTCTCTCTCTCTCTCTCTCTCTCTCTCTCTCTCTCTCTCTCTCTCTCTCTCTCTCTCTCTCTCCACCATTTTAGTGCACTACATGTAAAGTCATCCGTCATATCTTTTGTGGGAGGAGAAGAGGGCCCCCCCCCTCTCTCTCTCTCTCTCTCTCTCTCTCTCTCACACACACACACACACACACACACACACACACACACACGCCACCTACCCAAAAAAGAGCCAAAGGAGTATCCACCTGTTATCAGACTGTGATTACAAATGTACCTACTGTAATACTGACCACTGGGAATTCAGAGAAAAAATATCAGAGAATAATCAGGGGCGATATTCGTGTTCATCGTGAGAATACTCCCGTGTAAATAAGCATTTACATGTATGTAAATGTACTAGATTTTGCTAAGTACGTTTGAAGGAGTATAAATTAGTATGTGCAATGTTCTGAGATGTAATTTCGTCGGCCAGATTGGGTTGGGTTAAGTTAATACAGTATAAGGTTGATTAGGGTAAGGAAAGTTGGCTTTGGTTAGGCTGAGAGAGAGAGAGAGAGAGAGTCATGTACATAACTTGATAATGCAGCAACACCCAACACTACACTCACTTATCAAGAGGGTGAGTCAAAGACTATTTATACGCTCATCCAACATTCTCTCTCTCTCTCTCAGCCGCCCATTTTCTTTTCTCTTTTTGCATTCACCCATCACTTCATTCCAAATTCTTATTTATCCGCCTTTGCATTTCTAGACGACGAAATGCAAATAAGAGCACATATAAACAACCCCATTTAAGTGTATGGCCAGTGGAGTACATGTGGGAGGACGGCTTGGAGTGGTAATGAGTGTTGGCAGAGAGGCTTGGAGGATTTTCTGTTACGATCCACCTAGATGAAGTCTTGAATTAAATATTTACAAACGTTACTGACTGGATAGATATATATGTAGAGAGAAATGGATAGTTCTACAGACCGACAGACTGAAGATTGGTAGGCATACGCAAAAAGATACAACAAAACAGACAGACTAATTGATACTGTATATACAAAAAACATTTGGACGGAAACATAAACACGAATGTACACAAGTTGATATTCTGATAGTCTCATTTAAATACAAATAAATATCTATCTGAATCTACCTAATTATATGTGTAGTTAGAAATATAAACAGTTTACCGGCAGACATGCAGAAACATCAACGCAGACGGACAAAACTACTCAGTAACAACACACCCACAACACACAACTCCCCCTCATATAATCTGCCCCATTTCATCTCCTCGACCATATTCTCAGTCTTCCTCTCCTCCTCCTTTCAACCACCCTACTCTCACACACTCTGCTGATCATTCCCCCACCCTCCCAATATAATGACTATGCTTCATAATAATAATTGGAAAGAATTAATTACTGAAAATCTCTCTCTCTCTCTCTCTCTCTCTCTCTCTCTCTCTCTCTCTCTCTCTCTCTCTCTCTCACACACACACACACACACACACACACACACACACACACACACACACGCACACATATACGAGACACCACTGACTAGTACATAAACATGAGGTCTCAAAAAATCACCACTTTCATCTCGATATCAATGACGGCCGATAAAAAAAGTTAATTATATGACTGAACATGAGACACAAGACCCTTTTAATTAATATCGCTGTAATCCGATGCTAATCCATCAAATTAATTCTCCTGCATTACAAAAGGGACCAGCCAATTCGTAGGGACCCGAGGCTAGGCTGACGGTACCATATTTTCAGTTTTTTTTTTTTTCTATTTTCCAAGAGGTTGATTTGGCTAAAGGAAAGAAATCAGGTTGTGAAGGGGTTAATGAAGACTGTGTCTAACCCTGCTGTGAAAGATAATAAAACTGTCTGGAGGTACCACAAATAATAATAATAATAATAATAATAATAATAGTAATAATAATAATAATAATAATAATAATAAAATACGCTATCGGACTGAAGAAGTTAAGGATAGATGGACGGCCTGTTCCGGTTAGTAGCATTATACATTAAAAAAACTTCAACTACTCCTTCGGGATGGAAAGTTTGTACGTGCCAAGACCGTAGACCCAACTATTTCTTTCACTTCTTGTACCCCCGATTCCGGAAAGCAAGTAGTCCAAATCCAAATCCAGATAGTGTTTTATGGTGCTATACCCTATTTACTCTAACTTGGCCTAAAACTGCTGTCTATCCACCATCAGTGCTCGCTTGTAGTGTTAGAGTAGCACTAGAATATGATGCTAGTCACGTAGAAATGCTATGGAATGGTTGTTGAGCTGCACTATTGTCTTTTTCTGCCAGCGAACTCGATGAAATGAGCTGCAAAAGGACGAAAATCTTGGCCACGTTAAAGCCAGCATAGTGTGTGTGTGTGTGTGTGTGTGTGTGTGTGTGTGTGTGTGTGTGTGTGTGTTTGTGTGTGGAGGGATTAAGGCGTTTAAGTGTGTGTCTACAGCAACATAACAGTGAATGTAAAGGCACAGACAGTGAAAATGGGATAACTAAAGAAATGCGCATGGAGTGTCTAGAGAGGATAAGGTAAGAAGTAATGTAATATGGAAGTGTGTTGATAACAGGGTAGAAGAAGAGTGTTTACATGGTATGGTATATGGAGAGAATGGATCTGGTATGGTAATATGGAAAGAAAGGATGTAAGCAGGGTGGTGGAAAGTGTCAGTGGAGTGAATCTGAAGGTGGGAGGAGGCGTGGTAGGCCAAGAATGTGGAGCGATGTGGTATTTGAGCGTGCATGAAAGCGAGGTGTGGAAGCTGATGAGATTTGGTGACTGAATGGGGATCGAGCTAACTGGGTGAAATACGTACGGATGAGAGTACATCTAGGGCCTGGTAACTCAATTTAAAAATTGATAGTTGAAAGACTGACTATCTGGCAGATGTATATGATGAAAATATGTTATATATACAGTATATATATATATATATATATATATATATATATATATATATATATATATATATATATATATATATATATATGCAGCTGGTCAGGCCTGTGAGGTGGAGCCAGGATTCCGGTGGCTTGAATGGTGTGTAAATGAGTATCTGACTGATTTCACTGGCAATGCTGTTCATAGTTGTCCCTCATTCGTGACTCAGTTCTCGTTTTCTGGATTCTACCGCATCCCATTCTCTGGTCAAAATATAACTCGGATGATGACGATGACGATGAAGAATTTCGAGCACTTCCACATACTTCCACTATATTTTTTTATACTGTGCAGAAGCAGTAATAAACCTGAATGCATTTTAAACATTTCATCAAGACTTTAGAATAGCAACAGTTTTAGATATTTCTTGCATTCAGGCCTCTCTATACTTACCTTCAAGTTATTACTGCAAAAAGAAAAGGAAGAAGAAAGAAAGAGAAAAAAGTAAATGTCCGTACGTTCGAAATATTCCATAAACTCAAACATTAACTCATGGCATTTAAACAAGAGCATGAATTACCTTTTTTTTTTTTTCCTCCATGACGTTCGAATACTTCCATAAATGTTTCTATGCTATTTTTTTTCCGAGTATCATCGTGGGTCAGTATTTTTTAAACACTGGAAGCACTAATTAAAGCCGACTGACTCATAATGACTTTTAGAGCGAGGTTCATTATTTCATCTTCGTCCTCTCTCTCTCTCTCTCTCTCTTTATAAGTCACAAATTATTACTGAACCCCTTCAATCCGGTGACGAGTTTTTCAGTCTATTCTTACGATAGTGACGCGGATATTAAAAGCTAAATCCAGTTCCTCCAGATCATACAGTCTCTACAGAGCTGAATAAAACTGGCTATAGACTGCAAGAATACAATAAAAAAAAAATCATCGAACAGAAGGGGTTAACATTTCAACCCTTTAAGCACGATGACGTCTTACATATTTTTGACACCTACAGACGACTTTGTTTTAATTTTTGATCAATCTCTTACACTGAAGTCAAAATTATCTCCGTGAAACTCCTCCTGTACGAAAAAAAATTCTGCTTAGATCTAAATAAAATGGTCAAGTGTTAGCCAGAATTAAATACTGTATGTAAAGGACGGCATCGAGCTATAGTGTTATTATTTTCATTTTCCCCGCCATTGTCGAAGGCTACCCTTAAAACAGTAAAAACTTCGCTAATTACAAAGTGCTATTCATGCATTTTAAATATTCACTAAGCTTGAATTACTCTCTCTTTCCATGGCATAAGAAGTGTGTTTGAGAGGGAGGATACTGGGAGGAGAAGGAGATGGACACCGGGAACGAGAGGAAGAGATTAGGTATGAATGCATGTAGGGGGAGGGGGGGTATCGTGGAAGAAAGGATAGTTACTGAGTAGGGACAGAAAACGCCTAGAAGTCCTTTTATTAAGATCACCCCTTATAGGATGCGGCGTTAGAGATCGACAGGTTAGAAGATTTACTCAATGTAGCATCATGAATTAGCTATAATGTGTGTGTATATCTATCTATCTGTCTATCTATCTATCTATATCTATATCTATCTGTCTATCTATCTATCTATATCTATCTATGTATCTACATATATATACAGTATATATGTGTGTGTAATATATATATATATATATATATATATATATATATATATATATATATATATATATATATATATATATATATATATATATATACAGGAATGGAAAAATTAGTAAATGTACTTTTAATGTAGCGTTAGGGAGCAGACAAAAAGAGACAGATTAGCAGATACACTTGTAATGAGGCGTCAGACAACGGATAGATGGAAACAGATAGATTCCCAGACATACTTTTCATATGTGCGGCAACTGACAGAGTCTGTATAGACAGATCGATAAGCAGATACACTTTTAATGCGACATCAGGACACAAACTGACAAAGACAGATATTAACAAAAACTCTTTTTACTCTTGCTTCTGAATGAAAGAAAAAAAAATCCCCTCTGGGGACACTGGAATATAGAATAAATTCGATACCTCCTCCTGACATATGATCAGGAAGAGAAAATATTATTTCCTCTCGGATAACTCGGCCCCTTCCTCATCCACTTCGTAACTCCTACATCACACGTGCCATTATGCATTACAAATGCTCATTACTGACTGACGTCAGGCTTGTTGAGACTCACAGTAATGAAGGCTCTTGGTAACAGTCCCCATTAAACACTTCAATCCGATGGTGTATTTTTCATTTTATGCCTTCTATCTCCAAACAATTGTATTTCTTTATCCATAATTATAAAATAATTCTATATATATATATATATATACATATATATATATATATATAAATATATATATATATATATCTATATATATATATATATATATATATATATTTCATTTCTGCCATCTACGTACGATTTTATTTATACAAGAATCGACTTTTCGATCTGGAAGGGTTGGATACAGTTGTTAATATCCCCTTCATTGTAGAAGGATTCTTAGGCTCCATGTATTCGGCTGGAGGTCACATAAAAAAAAAAAAAACTGTCTCTGGAATTAAGCAGCTAACTCCATTACGATTTTACTTCATGCTTGTTGCTGCTACAAGTTTTTGAACCTATCCATGCATACTTAAATGCGATCATCATCATCATCATCCCGATCTTTTTTTTTCTTACCTGCGGAGAAGGCAATCATTATCTTACATTTACCCCATCGATATACGAAGTAACAAAATCCCTCGATGGCATTACAGTAAACATACATTATCCCCCCCTCCCCCGAGATAAAGACATGAACACAAACATTTACCCTTTCAGTCCGACTGCTTATCAATGACTGATTCTTGCTACCTCTAGACGATTTTATTCAGTTATGGGCAGACTTCTTTTGGTGATTGGGTGAATGAGTTCTGTATCTAACCCCTCCGGTTCAAAACGTCTCTCTAAAGAGGAATAAAAACTGCATGAAGATGGCAGAAATAAACTGAAAAAATGCGTCACCGAAGTCAAAAGCCATGGAGCCTTTCTCTACTTTATTCTTACTGCCTCCAGACGATTTTCTTAAGCTCTGGAGGCCACTTGTAGTAAAGGGTTTATTTAAGGCTATTATGTGACCCCTTCAGTTAGAAAGAGTATAACAAAGTCGTCTGGTGGTAGCAACAACAGAACAGAACAACGGTCATTGTATAGTGAGGAGCTAGTCAGACTAAAATCCATTTGTAAGGTATTGGAGAAAGTTAATTTTTCCTTTTTTTCTGAGTATAGATATTCCTATAAACAATCTAAAAGTACTGTACATCGTTAAACCATTTTTCTCCACTAAAGCATCAAGTAACCTAAAATGTCTCTATATGACATTCGCGTAAACAAATATTTTTTTCCCTGGAGTTTTCCATACATTTAAAAGAATACAATAAAACCATTTTTTCTGCAGTTGAGGTGTGTATATCAAGGAAGCTAATATTCCTAGTACGACACGCGAGGCAGCACTTTTATTTTACATTTTGCGAATATAGTGTGTCCCATTCTTCAGGCCCTCGAACTATCATATATCTTGCAATAACTCAATGCGTCATTCGAGTAAGCAGAGATCATTTTTCCTTCAAATATATACACATTTCCACAAAAACATCTGAAACACTCGAAATAAATATCAAGTAACATAAAATTCCTTACCCTGCCATTTAAATATACACATAAATTATTTTTCTCCTCATTATGAACACATTTCCACATCAACACTTAAAACAATACGGAGACGTTATTTTCCAGCACTCGAAATAAATGCAAGCATCAGGTAAAATAATATTCCTCACTGAGAGTCGAATATGCTCAAACTATTTTTTCCTCCAAATATCGTCATAAACATATAATATCATGACACAGTTTTTCTATACTTGCAAAATATATAAAGTAACTTAAAACTCTTCATCCTGACATGTGAATAAGTTCATAAAATATTTCTTTTCCCTAATATAGAGAAATTTCAGTGTGTGTGTGTGTGTGTGTGTGTGTGTGTGTGTGTGTGTGTGTGTGTGTGTGTGTGTGTGTGTGTGTGTGTGTGTGTGTATCTATCTATCTAGATATTCCGTATACATACATACATACATACATACATATATATATATATATATATATATATATATATATATATATATATATATATATATATATATATATATATATATATATCACCACATTCTAACAAGAATATCATACTTTTTCAGCACACTAAATTCATACCATGTAAGCTAAAACTCTCCACTCTGACATTTCTCTAGGCACACAAAACAATAACATTTTCGCAGGCATATTCCTCAGCACATCTGACGCGTTGTTCCGTCGGTAATGGAGCACAGGTATTCCGAGGGCAGCCACGGGGGATCATGTGCCCTATGTTTTTCGAGCTAGATGGCTCCCTAGCACCTCTTCGTTTGCGATTTATTCTCCGCGTTACACCTTTATATTCTCCGATATGTTATCTGTGTCATCTGCGTAGCCTAGATAAATTACAATATTATATAGAGGAGAATAAGGTGCAATACACAAATATTATATAGAGGAGAATAAGGTGCAATACACAAATATTATATAGAGGAGAATAAGGTGCAATACACAAATATTATATAGAGGAGGATAAGGTGCAATACACAAAAATATACTGCCAGTTGGTTTCCTTGTGTTGGGCTTTTATGAAAAGGAAACCCTCCTCTCTCTCTCTCTATCTATCTATCTATCTGTCTATCAATCTCTGTCTGTCTGTCTATCTATCTGTTTGTCTATCAATCTATCTCTGTCAATCTATTATCTATCTCTCTCTTTTGCATGATAAACACCACGAAATATTTTGTCATGCGCAAATTTAACCCGTGTATCAAATGGTGCTAATGAACTTCCTCTGCTTCCAAGAGTAATGGTGAAGGTGCAAGGGAGCCTTCTAAGCCCCCATGTATGTTAGAAAGGATTGAATGAGAACAATGGGGAGCCTCCTACGATCACAAGCACGCGGCTCCAAGAGTGTGTCACGATGCCGACAGAGGTTTTGATCCCTCTGGTGTGGCCTTTGAGAGCCTGGGTTCGAATCCTATCCTCCCCAACCCCCTCCTCCTCTACTCCCTCCCTACCTCCCACCAATCCCCCAACTCCCCCCCCCCTCCTTTTCTTCCTCCCTACCTCCTTCCAGTCCCCCAACCCCCTCCTTCTTTCCTCCCTCCAATCCCCCAACCCCCTCCTCCTTTCTTCCCTCCAATCCCCCAACTCCCCTCCTCCTTTCCTCCCTCCGACCCCCTCCCTTTTTTCCTCCCTCCCTACCTCCCTCCAATCCCCTCCCCCCCTTCCCCTCCTTTGCGACATGCCTGTAAATACGGTGACAGGATTCCGGTGCGCCTGTGTATGTTTAGTGTGTGGGTTTTAGGATTCTCTCTCTCTCTCTCTCTCTCTCTCTCTCTCTCTCTCTCTCTCTCTCTCTCTCTCTCATCTAGGACGTTAACGAAAACTTCAACAGTTAATATAACCTTAATGAAGAACATTACGTAACTCTCTCTCTCTCTCTCTCTCTCTCTCTCTCTCTCTCTCTCTCTCTCTCTCTCTCTCTCTCTTTCCAGAATTATCAAAAACTTTACTGCATGTCACTTCGAAATTAGACTGACCCGAACTAATTAAGAACCTTATCCAACTCTCTCTCTCTCTCTCTCTCTCTCTCTCTCTCTCTCTCACTACCCAATGACTGAACCTCCATCAATCTATCAGTGTCACTGTTTCTACCGGTCTACCTATCTATCAATCTAAGACTATCTATATGTGCCAGTTAATCACTGTGTAATAAATTTATGGATCTCTTTATCAACCTACATTTCCCATCTGTCTAAACGTCAGTCTATCTTTATCATCCTCTCTGGCATCAGTAATTCTGTTTATCTTGATCTTCATCTGTCTGTCTATAATTTCCCCCCATCCACCATTCTTCCTCTCCTTCTCGGTCTCCCTCTCCTCCTCCTGCCTCCAGTATGCATTAATTCACCAGTCCACTTCATTTAGAGGCGACAAGCATACTAGACACTCGAAATTAGCACAAAAATGAAGTTGCTGGAATTTCTGGGGAAAAAAATGAAAAAAGAAACAATGCGAAAAAGTCTTGGGAAAATGGGCACCGAGTTTCACATTCTCTTCAACAACACTTTCAGAGAGAGAGAGAGAATTCATAACTGGGTTAGCTGTCTAGTTATTATCTAGTGAAATGTGAATCGTTAACGTTTTTTATATTTCTGGAGAGAGAGAGAGAGAGAGAGAGAATGTCCCACATCGACTAACATCATTTAATAATAATGTTATTAAGTGATGTTAGTCGTTAATAACTAACAGTTACTTCATACATTCCATAATATTTCATTTGCTTAGCGTCTCCATTTCACTTCATTCAATTATCATCAAATTATCTTTAATATTTGCGCTCCCTGTCTCATACGCTTTTCGTCCCCATAATATTTCGCTCAATTTGCAACACCACTTTATTTCATTTCATTTTATTAACTCCGCAATGAAGAGGGAGGGGTGGTTGGATGCTACATTATTCGCCCTGTCTTTAGTGTGTGTGTATGGAAGTATGTATGTATGTGTTTGTCTGTTCGTTACTTTTTATTGTCTGTCTGTCTGCCTGTGTTTAAATCGTTCTCTGTCTGTTCGTCTGTCTGTCTCTTTCTGTCTATCCGTCTGTTTGCCTCTTTACCTGTCTGTCTGTTCTGTCTAAACTTAACGTCTTTCTGTCTTTCCCTCTGTTTGTCTCTGTGCCTTTCTGTCTGTCGTTCCTAAATGCAAGTCCTTTTGTCTTTATTTTTTTTTTATTTACGTGTCCGACTCAGGGCAAAGGCTTCAGGGCCTATTTCTTGGGGGCAGTGACGTATTCCAAGGCCCAGTAGTCCTCCTACACCTCCACATGTCACCACTTCGGCGCTAACACCCACCATCCATATTGAATACATGCTAGGGCTGTCTCATACAGGACTGGTGTATTGGTATTAGCGCGGGTATTTTTGCGACATGTCGGCGTGTCATCTGGCAGATCAGGAAAGTCTGCTTTTTAGGAAATTCAAATCCTTAAACTGTTCCCTATCCCAGCCGGGATTCGATCCTGGGTCCATTAGGACTGCAGGCCGCCTCTCTACCGATTCAGCCACCGCCTCAGGTTATTTATGTTTGTTGTCTTCATCTGTCTACTGGAACGCAAAAAAACAAAAGGCAATAATGATGGAGAAAATTTTTGTGAGTGTTCATATTATTTTGGGTGAATAAAATTATCCAGTAGTAGAAAAAAAAAAATACAAAAAAATACGTCATTTCACTGATAACTACGATAACATTCTTATTTTGTTTTCGCTACCTCCTGACGATTTTTCACAACTCATGAATGGAGCTCGGGTTATGGAAGTGTTAATAAGGGTAGATCTGACTAGTCCAGCTTCAACAGTCTCTCCTAAAGTGAGTAAAACCATATGGAGACGGCAGGAATAAAAAATGCAGTGAAGGCCTAATATCCAGCACAACGGGTTTCTCATAAGCCGCCTAAATAGTCTGGCGGTACAGAAAATAAAATAAAAATGAGCTTGTTGCACTGGACTGGACTGGTTAAACATAGATGAGGGTGCAGTAGCGGTCATTAATTCTCCACATTCTTCCCCCCGCCTCGCTGTAGAGAGGCACTGTTCACTCCAAAAGAGTGTCAGTTCATTGCGCGGATGGCCCTGAAGGGGCGGTTGCTTTCCTGCGGGAGATGTCATTAAGAGTTGAGGTGCTTTCTTTGACCGTACCCGGCTGCTGACTTTGTACAGGCGCCTTATGCTCCCTCCCTCTCTCCCTCCCGCCCTCCAAAACTGAGATCACCGTTTTTCTGCATTCATTCCAACCCCTTTACAGCGGGCGTGTAACACCCGTCTAGCTACATTCCCACCCATTTTCCCCTGTAATGCTCTAATCCACAAGCTGACCAATGCTCTCACTCCTTCATGCACACAACTGATAGTATCCTAGAACTGTCTTCCTCAGTGTCTTTCCTATTCCCTATGACTTTCAGTGTTTTAAAAGCAATGTGTTCTGACATCGAAATGAAAGGTTTCTTGTTCGGCAATTTCATGTTTGTTTTTATGAAAGGGACAAGCTGATTCACATGCTCACAGAAGTGAGCATGAAAGTGAAAAAGTTAGTACATGACAGTACTGTGATAACAAAGCTAACATATGGAAGTGGAGCTTGGACCTTGTTGGAGGGACAGAAATCAAGAGTGAGAGCAGTGGAAATGAGTTATTTGAGAGGTGCATGTGCAGTCACACGGAGAGACAGACTGACAAATTAAGAAGTGCAGGAGCGTTGTAGTGTGGATGTGGATGTGACAGGAGCGTTAGGAGAAACACACTGAGGTGGTTGCGCCATGTGGAAAGGATGGAGAGTTAAAGACTGACGAGGAGAGTGTATGTGGGTGAGGTGGAGGGGGGGAGAGGGAAGGGGAGACCGAGGATGAGATGGAGGGATGGAGTGGAGAGCTATATGAGAGAAGGAGGTGTGAGCTGGGAGCAGGGAAGTGACATGGCGGTGGACAGGGCGACATGGAGGCGATTTGTTTGTGGCCACCCCTTAAGGAATTAAGGAGTCTGGCAATATATAGACTGATAGACAGACAAGCTGATTCACATTTTTTTTAAATAGATGTGTGAGGATCTGTAGGAGTGGCACGGTTAGTCAGTCACACCTAATGATTTTCACAAGCAAGGGGCTTCACTTTAGTTCCCTAAGGATTTTCACACACAAGGAGGTGTATTAAAGTGATTCTCCATACGGCACATCCTTCAGCAAAGCCCCATATGGTTCCGCATTTACCTAGGACTTCTGTATTTGGAATTAAGAGGGACTGTGCGCCTGTCAACTGCTCAACTCTCTTCTTCAGCAGTACGTCCTCCATCCAGCATCTTATATTTAGCGGCGAGAAACGTGTAGGTGCAGGAGAGTTTTAATCAAAGTGTAGCAGAGCAGGGGACGACGGAGTGACTGGTAATAATGTCCCTGAGAGTCATTACTGATATTGACACCTGACGCCGACACGTTATTGTCTCGCGTCTGACATATCTCGCTGGGGTGGGGGGGATGGGACAGGAGAGAGAGAGAGAGAGAGAGAGAGAGAGAGAGAGAGAGAGAGAGAGAGAGAGAGAGAGAGAGAGGGGGAGTAAAGAGGAGGAGGGATACTGATGATAGGGGAATGTGAAGTGAGAAGAGAAGGAATGGCAGGAAGAAGACTGACAGGAAGAAGTGGAACATGGAGAAGAAGAGGAAGAGTGAAAAGAAGAGGAGTGAAAAGATGGTCAGAGGAGGGATGAAGAGAGGAGAAACGAGAGATGGAAGGTGGGGATGGGAAGAACGTAAAGGGAGGAGAGAAGGTCTGGCAAGAGGAAGACAACTGGGAAGAGGAAGAGAGAAGGAGGGACATTATTGAAAGGAGGAGGAGGAAAGGGAAAACTGAGAACAGGAAAGGAAGAGGACGAAGAATGGTGAGAGGAGGATAGGAAGGATGGCGGGGAAGGATGAGGAAGATTGGGAAGAGAGAAGGGGGAAGACTGGCGAGGAGAAGAAGGCTAGAAAGAGAAGAGAGGGACTGGGAAATGAGAGGGAGAAGGAGGAAGATCGCTGAGGAGGAGGAGGAAAGTGGAGCAAGGATGATAAAAGACAGGGAGAAAGAGGAAAATTAGCGAGAATGCGAAGTGGAAGGAAAAAAAGGGAAAGGAAGACTTTGAAGTTGGAGGCTGAATGGAAGACAAGTGAAGAGGAGTCTGGAGAAGGGGAAGACTAGTGAGAGATAGAGGAGAGGGGGAATAGGATGTGGGGAAAGGGAAAAGGTATAACGAGGTGGATGGGTACTGGAGAGAGAGAGAGAGAGAGACTTATTCTTAAAATTCCTGCAACAAATCTCGAAAAACACTCAGAAAATAACTCGAGAAGCTAATAACACAGCAAAAGATATCACCGAAGGAGAAATATAAATCCCGGCTGAAAGAGAGAATTAAACCAGATGACTGCACAGATCCTGGAACTGGAAATCCCCCCCCCAAAAAAAAAAAGAATGAAAAACAAGCTGGAAATTAGTAACCTGCTTGAAGATCCTGACAATGAGTGAAGGGAGGGAAGAAAAATTGCCTAAAATTCCTGTACAAAAAAAAAAAAAAAAAAAAAAAAAAAAGAAAACCGAATATTACAATTACGAAGCGTGAAAAGAGCAAAACACAGACAAGAAAAAAAAATTAAAGCTTAGGTGAGATAGAAAGAAAAAAACTGATCCTAAAATTCCTATACAAAATATCGAACATCCGAAGAGAAAAACCCAAAGACACACCGAAGAATAGAAGAGAAATGACATCCTCACGAATAACACACACACACACACACACACACACACACACACACCACAATCTGAAATTTCCGTAAAAAAATTTCTAAACAAAGAAAACAAATCAAAGAAAGAAATATACATCAAAATATGCAACGGAAACAGAAGGAAACATCTTAAAAATCGGAAATCCCTTCACTAAGATAACATTCTCATTTAATTCATTTTAGCTCCAGACAATACCACTATATGGAAAAGATCTCTCGTTCTGGAAAAGTTAATGAAGGCAATTTTTAGCCCTCCTAGTTGAGGAAGGTTCCACTGGACTAACTAAAATGGTTAAAATATAGCAAAATGAATGAAAAAAAAAATCATCTCAATACAGAAGTTAAAGGGAGAAAAGGAATAAAATCTAATGCTTGAAATTCCTGTACCACGTATCGAACATGCCACAGAGAGAGAGAAAAAAAGAAAAACTATGAACAAAAGAAAGAAAAAAAACTTTCCCCATCCCCTCAATAAAAAAAAAAGATAGAAAAGAAAAAAACTGTGACACCAAACCCTCTAGAAATCAGGAAGACAGTGAATGAGAAAAAATGGTACATGTAACTCCAGTAACAATTATCGAAAATGCTGCAAAGATTATCCTCAAATGGCGTAAAAATAGGACTCCATGAATCACCTAGCAAGAGCGGTAGGGAGAGACGAGAAAAACAGATGCTTGAAATTCCTTTAGTAAATAACGAAGCTGTCCATGTGTGTGTGAGAGAGAGAGAGAGAGAGAGAGAGAGAGAGAGAACGAAGTGAGGTACAAAAAGCAAAAATACACACACTCCGACTAAGAGTGATAACTGATAAAGAAAAGCATCAAAGCTAATATTTCCCTACGTCATCGAATAGGAAGCAGAGAGAGAGAGAGAAAAAAAAAAGATAATGCGAACAAAACAATTACAAATCAATAAGCCACCCAGCAACACGGATAGAGAGAGAGAGAGAGAGAGAGAGAGAGAGAGACTAAAATAAACATGCACCCGAAATTCCTTTACCAAATATTGCAGAAAGTGAGCCGGAGGAAATCCCATGAGAGAGAGAACAAAGGTAAAATACAATAAACACTTCAGAAACAATAATCTGTTGGGGAAGGAAAGCTAATCATAAAAGGAGAATAAACTTGGTACACCTAATTCCTGCATCAGCCCCCGCACAAGAGAGAGAGCGAGAGAGAGAGAGAGAGAGAAAGGGAGAAGGGGGGGGGAGAGAAGCCCACGACCTGAAAAGAAAAACACTGTACCGAGAAACAAAAGAAAAAAAATGGAACAAACCGAAACAAAAATATGGACTGAGAGAAAGAGAGAGAGAGAGAGTGAGAGAGAGAATGGCGCTAGAACTTCATGTACCAATTAGCGGACACAACGTGGAGAAAACCTCAACAGGCCAAATTATGAAGCCAACTAGAGAGAGAGAGAGAGAGACCCGACAAAGCTTCCAAGGGCCTGGGTAAAGAGAGGGAGGGGGAATAATATAATCAGGTACTTGAAATTCCTTTTATGGAGCCAAATTATCGAGACGGAGTGAAAGGGAAGGATGAAAAAAAAAAATAAGGACAGAATACAAAGAACTACTGAATGAAAACTAAATAAACTGAAAGATTAGAAAATATAAACTACTGAGAATCGAAAAGTCACCCAACAGCCCGGTGAAAGAGAGAGAGAGAGAGAGAGAGAGAGAGAGAGGGGGGGAGAGAGAGAGAGAGAGTCAAAAGCCACCGAACGTCTTAGGAAAAAAAAAAGAACTTCGATACTCAACATTCCTTTACCAATTACCGAAACCAACACCGGGAAAGAAAATAAATACACGACGAAAATGAGAGGGAAAAATGCAAAGAAGAGAAGAGGAAGAAAAGACCCCAAAAAACCGATCTGCGAGAGACATTAGAAGTAACATGGCACTTGCAATTCCCTTACCAGTTATCGAAAATGACGCAGAGAAAAAACGAGAAAGAGAAAACTAGGAGGTGAAATTTCAACTGAGCATCGGAAAGCTACACAACAACTTAAGTAAACAGAGCCGAGAAAAAAAGAAACTCGAAATTTCTCTAACAAGTATTATATATATATATATATATATATATATATATATATATATATATATATATATATATATATATATATATATATATATATATATTGAAACAGAAATACTCCAAAAGCAACACTGCGAAGGGGCAAAACTCTGTCGCCAGTCGCTTTAAATCACGGTATGGTTGACCACAAATGAATCGCCTCCATGTATTTGTCTTTCGTCATCAGGCTGCCCTTTCTTTGGCGAAAAAAAAAAAAACGCTGAAAAGGAAAAAAAATGTAATTCCGATTTCACGCACAATCTCTCGAAGAAGCCACATAAAACACTAAAAAGGAGAGTAAAGTGAGAGTCGATAAAAGTGAACAGGACCTTGAAAATCCTTTACCAAGAATCGAAACTTAACCAGAAAATCTCCCCAGGAGAAAAGACTAAGGAAAAAAACACAAAACTTGGTGAAACAAAACACCGTCGGGGAAGAAATGTACACGTATGAGAGAAACAAGAAAAAAAAAAAAAAACTCAAACACCGACAGCTAAACTATGAGAAAAAAATGAAAACCGAAAACCCGGTCCAAAACAGATGAACGACAAAGATGAAAACAAGGTATCATTAAATTCTTTACTAAATACCTAAATACACGAAAAAAAAAAAAAAAACTATGAAACAGAAGACCGGAAAATCAAAGAACCAAAAAGTACAAAAAAACTGAGGATGAAAAAAAAAAAAAAATACAAGACCGAACTAGGAGACAAAACTGTAAAAAACAAAAGAAACTTGAAACTCCGGTGAAAATTATCGAAAACGACGCAGAGAACATTTCCACGAGGCAGGACTATGACGCACAAAACACCTGGGAATCGGAAAGCCACCCAACAATCCGGAAAAAAAAAGGAGAAAAAAATATGAACACCTACATTAAGTTCTTTTTACAAAATTTCAAGAAACTGATATACCCCACACAGGACAGGACGATGGAAAAAAAAAAATACACGAAAAAATACCGTAAAAAGTGAATGAAAAAAATGCTACTTAAAATTTCTATAATAATCATCAAAAGTAAAGAAAAAAATCACACACACACACACACACACACACACACACACACAATTGAGAACCTACATATTACTCACCAACCGAGGTACAGACTAATATAAAGGTACCTGACTTACTTTTGTGGTCGGTAAGCACGCCCATCATCTCGTGCTTGGTACCGTGCTACTTTCAGTTTACTCTACATGCAAGTCAACTGATTCTCGTAGTCTAGGAAACCCAATGTCGCCCATAGTGGCTTGCATCTGAGGGGAGTTTGGGGTTTACTGGTCATATAATACCACTCAAGGGCCAGCAACTAATCTCGCTCACCTTCAATGTCTGAACTAACAAGCCCATCCCCGAGTCCCTATGGCCCAGTGAAGAGCAAAAATTGGTAGATGGTAGATAGATAGATAACGATAAATAGACATAAATAGATAAGAAGATAGATATATAGATAAAGATGAACAGACAGATAGATAGGAAAACATATATTAAATAAAGAGATGAGTAAACAGATAAACAGACAAGATACGCTGACAGACAAAGATGAATAGACAGAAAAAGATAGGAAAATAGATATACAGATAGATCGATAAATAAATAGATAAACAGACTGACATGGATTTAGAAATTTCTTCACCTAACACTGAAAGACAAAAGAAAAGAAAGAGAAACTGAAAAACTAAACTTGCCAAGAGTAAATGTCCATGTGTACAGAAGAAATGATATTCGGAATTCCTGCACCAAATCTTGAACACGATGGAAAAAAAAAAAAAAAAAAAAACGAAATGAAAAAGAAAAACACTGAACAACAGAGGAACGAAATCCCCTTAAAAATGGGCTGAAGAAAAAAAGAAAAATACATTTCTTGACATGTTCCCATTATCCAAAAATAGAAATGAAAAAACAAAATTTCCACAAGAACTGAGACTAACGCAAGAAGCCACATGAGACAAGATGAAAGAAAAAAATAAACGAAAGAAAAATACTGATACATTAGAATTCACAATGAAAACGGCCCGAGGGAAAAAAGAAAAATCGGATTCTTTACGTCTTTTGTAAAATCTGCTTCCAAGAGATTAGGTGTGTTAAGCCGACTCCGTACATTCTTTACCTCTGCACAGTTCTTGCTTTTATACACGGGTTTCATTCGCCCCTGTGTGAAGTACAACTCACATGTGTGGGGAGGCTCCCCACATTCAGCTCTTCACAACAAGGAGTCAAAGACTTTTCGTCTCATTAACTCTCCTCCCCTTACTGGCTCCCGTCAACCTCTGCCTCTTCGCTGCACTGTTGTATCTTTATCTCATTTCTATCACTATTTCAATGGCCACTGCTCTTCTGAACTGTCTGCTTGTATCCATGCGCCACCACGATGGGCGCCTAGCATCCGTCCAGCAACAAATTCTCATCCCGTTTCTGTCTAACTCTCTAATGCAAGCGTTGACCGTTATTCCCAGTCTTTCATTTATGCAACAGGTCAGTTCTGGAACTGTCTCCCTCTGTCTGGATTTCCATATTCCTATGATCTCCAGTCTTTCAAACGCGGTGCGTCCAGGCATCTCGAAATGAACGGATCTTGAACTTGGCTCTCTGTTGTATTGTCGTTTTTTTTTTTTTTTAAGGAACAATTTCCGGGCTCCTGGCCTTTGGTTACTTCTTCCTTGAAAAATAAAAAAATAACAGAACTGTCGAAGGTAAGCTACGTAAAAGACAATATATATATATATATATATATATATATATATATATATATATATATATATATATACATATATATATATATATATATATATATATATATATATATATATATATATATATATATATATATATATCCCGGGCGAGAGAGAGCGAAGGGGGGGGTGGAATAACACTGTCTGGCGTAAACTGGAACAAAGACAAAAATCTTCGTTCTCCGTCAAGCTATAACAATTAATCAGTGCGGCCCAGCATGCCTGAAGCGGTAAGATTCTTAAGATTAATTCATCTGTCTA
Source organism: Coenobita brevimanus (assembly GCF_032717465.1). Classification (NCBI taxonomy): domain Eukaryota; kingdom Metazoa; phylum Arthropoda; class Malacostraca; order Decapoda; family Coenobitidae; genus Coenobita; species Coenobita brevimanus. Next base: position 44,310,765 of record NC_137024.1, on the reverse strand, counting down.
ACGTTAGCCGAAACATAACACGAAGTTTGCGTATGGGAGCTGAGAGAGAGAGAGAGAGAGAGAGAGAGAGAGAGAGAGAGAGAGAGAGAGAGAGAGAGAGAGAGGAGCATTTGAAATCCTTTCACCCAATATCGGAATCCTGAGAGGAAAAATTTAAAAGAAAAAAGCATGAAGGAAAAAATAAAGACGAATAGCCCCACCCACCTACACACACACACACACACACACACACACACACACACACACACACACACACACACACCATAAAAAAAGAAAAAAAGAAAAAAGGAAAAAGGGAAAAGTGAAGACAGAACTGAAAAACCTCGCTCTAGACATTCGTGTACTAAATCCGGGACAAGAAGCACTGGGAAACAGAAAAAGTAAAAGAGAGAAGCCAAAACGCAACACAACACGAGGCGAAAAAAGGGAGAAAAACAGACACCAGAGGAGAGAAAAAAAAAAACTTATAATAAAAGGCAAGAGGGAGAAATAGGCATATGAGAATGCCAAAAAAAAAGGGGGAGGGGGGGAGAACTAAAAAAAGCAAAAAGCCACTTTATACACACAAAGAAGAAAACAAAATAATAAGAAAGACATAGGAAATAAGTACTTGGCTAAACGAAAGAGGAAGAACACCACGAGTAAGTTAATATAAAAAATATATTTATAAAAAAAACAGTAATTTCTGTACTAAATTTATTATAATCATGAGACAGAGAAAAACCGAAAAGGCAGAAGAAACCAAAACAAGACCATTCGAGAAGAAAAACAAAAAAAGCAAATAAAGGCGGCAAGATAACACGGAAGCACAAAAAAACACTAAAAAAAAACGCGGAACACGGATTTAAAAAAAAAAAAAAAAGAAGCAAAAGTATGAAAATACTGCAAAGAAAACTCGAAGTAAATGAAAAAAGAACACACGAAGAATCCAGAAATAAAACACGAACGAAAAATGAAAAAAAAACGAAACCCAAGAAATTGCTAAAAACAGAGGGTGGGGGGGGAGAAACTCGAAAACGCTATTAACACAAATAATACGGAGAAGTGAAAAACAAAGGAACGCGAAAATGCGAAGAAAACTGTGCTAAACCAAAAGAACACGAAATACAGGAAAACCGAGATGGCTTAAGAGAAAGGTAAAATAAAAACAAGACAACGTGATGCGGAAACAGAAAAACACGGAAGACACATGAAAGAAAAAATAAGAACAAGAAGCACACCAAACCTGCAAAATAAGAGCATGTGAGGTAAATTAAAAAGCACGCAAAAACGAAAAAAGAAAACATGAAAGGGAAGAGAAACAAAGAAACAAATACGAAAGTCCACGACGAGCTTAAAAAAGAAAGATCACAGAGAAGCAAAAAAAAAAAAAAAAGAAAAGAAACGAAAAGGTAACAAGTAAAAGGAAAAAAAAAAACAGACAAAAAGCATACCACAGGATGCAAAAAATTAAGCCAATACGGAGAAACCCTGGAAACATGAAGGAACAACAGAGAAACAAAAACACGAAACACGATGAAAATGTACATAAAAAATATAGAAAAAATGCGGAAAATTACAGAAATGCAAGCCAGCAAAAAGCAAATGGAATAATAAATATACAGTTGGCGAAAAAAAAAAATGAATAGATAAACGCATAGGGGAAAATGAGTGGATTAATATAAAACAAACCATGACGGCATAAAACAGAAAAGTCAATAAACATATACAGTAGATGAATAAACGCAAGTAAAAGCTAAACGATGAATAAAAATTAGTAAATAAATAAAGCCTGAAAAAAATATATATACGGCAAACGATTAATAAGAATTAAATAAAAAGAAGAACAAATGCATGACAGAAAAACCATATGATTAGTGAAAATAAGTAAATAATGGCCAAATATAATAATATTAAAAAAAATTTGGTTGGTGGAGAGAGAGGAAGAGCGGGCGGGCCAGGAGGGAGCCACACCGCCATGTCAAAGATGCTCAACACTGCGACGGAATGCACCCGTTTCTCTTTTTCCTGCACAGCCACAGAGAGAGAGAGAGAGAGAGAGAGAGAGAGAGAGAAAGCGCACATGGACCATACTCTTCTTTTCTACGTGGCCCGACTTTCATTTTACTGCATCAGAAAGACATAATATTTGATTACTCCGATTTTATAAACAGTGTACAGTGTATATGCATATACATACATATATACAGACCGTGCATACATGCTCGTAAATACTTAAATATTAGAGAGAGAGAGACAGACAGACAGAGAGACAGACAGAGACAGAGACAGAGAGAAACTGCATCGCTTTTCAGTAATTTGTCATAATGATGTGTGATATTTGTTATTTTCTTTAGTTATCGTATCCGCTCATTTGGGGGAATAACAAGGATGTCACTTGATTAAATTTATACTTTAGATAACTGTAAGATGGGGCCATATTATCGTTGGCATATTGAACAATTCCTAATACATCTTGCTTTGGGATATTTATCATGCATAATACGTGTTCATATTCTCTCTCATGTTAAACATTATACTTCTAATGGCAACACAGAGCTGTGTTCTCTGTGGTACAGGAGATTTCGTAACAGATCTTTCTTCGCAATATTTCATCATGCATGTTACACTTTAATATTCTCTTGCATGTCACTTATATCTTTTAATATCATAATAAGCAGTTTACAGCTGATAAAAGGGACCTTGTTAAACATCTGCCATTGCGACAGTATATTACTTTTTTTTTTTTTAAATCTGCGACAGAGTTTACACTAGTATTATTAAGGTGTCATGTACACAATAAATCGCTGAGAATGAGCTGTTGCGAAATCAAAGCCTGGGAGAATACATCTTGAGACATGCTTCTGGTGAGACAGGTTGCAGCGAAGAGAGGTGGTATTTCTAAGGGTCCGTGTTCTTGCCTTCCAGGTTATGTTACTTTTTTATTCAGGTGGGTCAAACCGCGACGGAAAAAAAAAAATGGTGTTCCTGTGGGCCTGTGGTTTTCCTTTTTCCCAGGTTACAGTCGTCGATGTTGCTTTTGTTTTGCTTCAGGTGAGATACATGGGACGGAAGGAAGTGGTATTGCTAGAAAAATTGTGTTGATTTCTTATTCTGATCACTAGTTTTAATATGATCTGCTTTGGTGAGACATACTGCGAAGAAAAGAAATAGTGTTTATGTGGCGTTGTGTTTTTACTTTCTCGCTTATGGTCGTGGATACTGCTTTGGATCTGCTTTGGGTGAGACAAATTGTAACGAAAGGAAATGGAATTAGTGGAGGATTGTTTATAGTCTCCTCTATGACAGGTGTTGCTTCTGTTTTTCTCTGAGCGGGTGACGGGTAAAGTGAAGGAAATGGTGAAGGGAAGGAAATGTTGATGGAATGATGCATTGTTTTCACCCTAACCTAATCACTGCTACCGCGTTTAGTCTGCTCTGGTTTCGGTAAAATGCGACGGAATGAAATTGGTGTTTATATTGGCCCTTCTGCTTTAGTCATTAGTGTTGCTCTGGCTTCACTTCCGGGGTGTCAAGAGACAGGATGCAGTGAAAAAGAAGAGGTGTGTGTGTGTGTGTGTGTGTGTGTGTGTGTGTGTGTGTGTGTGTGTGTGTGTGTGTGTGTGTGTGTGTGTGTGTGTGTGTGTGTGTGTGTGTGTGTGTGTGTGTGTGTGTGTGTGTGTGTGTGTGTGTGTGTTTTCGATGATCTGAGTTCCACTACTTCCATTGTGATAATATAAGTGCAGTGAAGGAGGGGAGCAAGTGATGTTACTAAAACTGATATTCTTTTTCGCCAGTGACAGATGTTGCATTGGTTGTTTTGGCTGGATGGCAAAGCGAATTGACAGGAATTGGTGGTACTGGAGGACATTTAGCATTCCTCTTGCTTGTCGATATTGTAATGAATATGGTCTGTGTACGTGAAGGAGGAAAATATATACTGAGTTTCGTGTTTTTGATCTGACGGGGATGACAAGGTAAAGTGCATTCAATAATACTGAAAATTGTATTGTTTCCTTCCTTTGATTACGAGTGTTGCTTCGATCTAATCTGGGTTAGATACGATGCGACGAAGGGAACTGGTTTTTACTGAAGCACAGTGTTGATGTCTTTTCAATCGCTAGAATTGTTTTTGTATCCTCTGGGTGGACGACAGGGTGAAGTGACGATACTGAAAAACTGTGTTGCTCTTCCCTGGTCCTCGGTATTGCGTTTGACTTTATTTGGGTTCGGCAAGATGCGACGGAAGGAAGATGCGCCTTTGAAGGTGAGCTTCTCGCTAATGATCACCGCTGTTATTTTTGTTTTGCTTGGGGTCGATGACACGGTGCGGGGAAAGAATAAAAGGGTCTTCCTGGATTATCATGATGACTTCCCTTATTTTCCTTTTTTTTTTTTTTTTTTTTTTATGGATCTCATATGGGTTCCACATTATGCGACGGAAGAGGTACTGTACTTATATTTTATTGGGTGTCTTCTGTTTAACGGAGATGACAAGCTAGTGGAGATGAAAGTTATATTACCTGTAAATTAAGTGGCTTCTAATGGCCACCGGTATTGCTTTTGATGGATTTGGGGTAGGGACGGTGCGATGGTAGGAAGTGGTGTTACTGGAAGATTGTGTTGCTCTCTCTTCGATCACCATGTTCCTTTCGATCTGCTATGACTTAAACATGATCCACGGAAGAACTACATGAAAAATGATACTTCTTTCTTATTTTAGTCACCGATGCTGTGGCTGAATCGGTAGAGAGGCGGCCTGCAGTCCTAATGGACCCAGGATCGAATCCCGGCTGGGGCAGGGAACAGCTAAGGATTTGAATTTCCTAAAAGCAGACTTTCCTGATCTACAGATGTCCCGTCGACATGTCGTAAATATACCCCCGCTAATACCAGTACACCAATCTTGTATGAGACAGCCCTAGCATGTATTCAATATGGAAGGTGGTTGTTAGAGCCGAAGTGGTGACATGTGGAGGTGTAGGAGGACTACTGGGCCTTGGGATAGGTCACTGCCCCCGAGAAATAGGCCCTGAAGCCTTTGCCCAGAGTCCGACACGCAAAATAAGTAAATAAGTAAATACTGTCACTCATACTGTTTCTTCCTGTGCTTGTGGGGTATGACAAGGGGTGTGTGTGTGTGTGTGTGTGTGTGTGTGTGAGAGAGAGAGAGAGAGAGAGAGAGAGAGAGAGAGAGAGAGAGAAAGAGAAAGAGAGAAAGAATTCGTTGTTTCCGGTTTCCCATGTTTTTATTGTTATAGCTCGTCTTTTTTTATTGTGAAAGGTATGACAAGGTGCGATGGGAAGGTGCTGACTTTATTTTATTTTATTTTTTGGCTAGTCTACCTTTCTTCCCTGTCCGCGATGTTGTTGTTATGGTGTTGTTGTTGTTGTTGTTGTTGTTGGCCTCATTTTTTTGCTTTCTTGTTGATGGCAATGTGAGACGACAAGAACTGGTGGCGTCTCCAATGTTCCTGTTCTCATTTTCCCTCTATTTTTCTGTTGCTTGTCGGATGTATGACAGGGTGCAACGGCAGGGAGTGTCTATGTTTCTATCTTTGTTCTGGTCACCATCACTGTTCTTGCTGGTGGTACAGTTGTCGTTTCAGCTGTTCTTGTTGTCATCGTTACTTCTTCCCTTTTTACAGACACGAGGCACGACAAGGGTGGACATAACGAACTGGTGCCGGACTTTTTTTTTTTTTAATTTGCTATATTACTTTCTGAGCCACTGACTGTTGTTTTTTTCCCCTTGTTGCATTCGTTGTCATCTTTTGTTGTTTGTTTTATGCTGCTGGGGGTTTAAAAAGGTGTGACAAAAGGAAGTGGTGGTCTTCCGTTCTTTGCTTTTTGTCACTTTTTTTTTTCTTTTGCCTGCGGAAGTACTACATTCATGTTTTTTTTTCCCCATAGTAAGTTCTGTTTTATTCCTTTTAGTCTTCTAGTCCATAAATATTATTGATATCGTCGCTATCACCCTTTCCATCTTTCTTTTCTTTTTTTTTTCCCCCTTGTAGGAGGGATGACAAAGTGCAAGGGAAGGAAATGTTAACGAATGTCTTTGAGGATCTTGCTTTCTTTGCTTCTGGCGTCCGATGCCCTGCAGTGAACCTCATATGGACTGATAAGATATAGATGAAGTTGCTCTTGTTCTTTGTGTTGTCATTCTTTCGCCATTTTTGCTTGTGGCAGAACTGACAATGCGCAACTGGATGCGCCAGATTTTATTTTATTGTTATTTTTATTATTATTTTCTCTCTCTCTTTCTCTCTCTCTCTCTTTGGTTTTTTGTTCTAGTAGCCTCTGTTATTGTTGTTGTCGTTGTCATTCTTGCTGTGTCTTTCATTTCCTTGTGGGAAAATGACACGGTGCGCCAGAAGGAAGCAGCACGTGTTTTTTCCCGGGTTCTGTTGGTTTCTTTGCTTCTGGTTACCAACACTGAGCTTGTTCTTTCTCTTGTTTCCTTCTGCTTGTGACAGACACACAAGGCAGGACGGAAGGAAGTTTCGAAGCTTTTCTTTTTATTCACTGCCACATCTCTTCTTCTTTTCTGTTTCATTTTTTTTATCATGCTGTCTCTTCCCTTTGTTGCTGGTTCTGCTTTCGTTTTGCGACACAAGACGAGATGTGACAGGAGAGACGGAGGCTCGTGCAGCACCGCCTTGTCCCTCATCTCCATCACCTGTCGCCTCTCATCTTTCTCAAGTTCAGGCTTTTCAGCTCCTCGGTGGTTTCTTCCTTTCCTGAAGTTATTTACATTTCTCGTTCCCTCTTCATGTCTATTTACATCTGTGAATCTACCTACCCTTTTACCTACCTATCTATATCTATCTGCCTATCTATCTGTCTATATATTTATGTATGTGTCTATCTTATTTCATGTCCTAGGTGTGAAAGCTTCTTTTGGTTGTCCGTTTTTGTTTTTTTTTGTTATTGTTTTGTCTGTTTTGGGTTTCTCTCTCTCTCTCTCTCTCTCTCTCTCTCTCTCTCTCTCTCTATTGTCTATCTATCTATCTATCTCTATCTCTATCTATTTACCTATGTTTCTATCTATCTATCTGTCTGTCTAGCTAGCTAGCTAGCGAGAGGTAGAGAGATAGCTGTTTATCGATCGATCCGTCTATGTGCACTCTCGCCAGTCCCCAGTTTGGTGTTCAAGTTTTCAGACTGTCCTTTCTTTTCCAAGTTCGTCGTCTACATTTTCAGATGACGGTGGTACAGTCCCTTGCAAATTCGGCTCACAATCAAGAGATCCTGGATTCGATTTCAAGGACGAACACCAGACCTTTCCATGTCATCTCGTTCTGTTCGGTGCCTAAAAGTGAAAACGGAGACCTGGGTGTAAGATGATGGTTGCGTCTGGCTGTTTAGGGATTGTTCTGTTGCTTTCCTGTGCTAAGATATGTTCGTGCTTGTTCCTATAGATGTATTACAGCCTGATATTTGTTCCTTGTACTTAAGGGTGTATCTTCACCATATAACTCTCACCCTGTCCCTCTCCTTCCTTTCGATTTGATGGCAAGCCGACTTATTATTACTCACTGTCTTCCCTATCAGCCATGATCTTAAAAATATTCATGCCAGTCTTCTCCAGCCTCTCTCTCTCTCTCTCTCTCTCTCTCTCTCTCTCTCTCTCTTCTCCATCTGTTCTTGTTGCCGCTTTTGACTTAAATTATTCCTCTCTCTCTCTCTCTCTCTCTCTCTCTCTCTCTCTCTCTCTCTCTCTCTCTCTCTCTCTCTCTCTCTCCTCCATCTGTTCTTGTTGCCGTTTTTGACTTAAATTATTCCTCTCTCTCTCTCTCTCTCTCTCTCTCTCTCTCTCAACCTGTTTTTTCTTGTTGCCACTTTTGCCTTTAATCTCTCTCTCTCTCTCTCTCTCTCTCTCTCTCTCTCTCTCTCTTTCCACCTGACTACAAATCTCGACTGTACTTCTTTCTTTTCTTGTCCACAGCCTCTTGCCTTGCGTTTTCCTCAATGTAATATTTTCTTTGCCTTTCCATGGCCTATATTAATATTTCATGGCCAGCCTTCTGACATGCCCCATTTCCTCTTAAATTTACTCTTGCTTTTATTCTCTCCACACATTTTTAGCGCTCCTGTGGAAAGATTTGAAGGACTTATATGTATGTGATTTTTTTTCTTGTTTATATTTCCAATATATATATATATATATACACATAAATTTTGTCAAGGTGCCACTTTTCATCCGTTTCCTACTTCGGCTTCAACGTTTTCTTTAATTTCCTCTACTTCCGTCTCTCTTTATTTTGGGTATTTTTATTGTGTTTGTCGTGTTTTCTATATATATTTCATTCTTCTCCTCCTCTTCCTTCTCCTTTTCATTTTCTTCCTCTTCCTTCTCCTTTTCTTCTTCTTCCTCTTCCTTCTCCTCCTCTTCTTCCCACTCTTCCTCCTCCTCCTCCTCCTTTTCTGTCTTTTATTTAGATTTTTTCTGCTCTCTCTCTCTCTTTCTCTCTCTCTCTCTCTCACGGTATACTTTCAGTCCAACGCCTTCAGCTTCATCATTCACCTCCTCCACCTCCTGCTTTCTTTATTCTGCTTCTCTATTTCTTTTTTTCTTCCATATTATCATGTTTTCCTTTTAGATCGTCTCCGCCTTCCTCCTCCTCCACCTCATTCCCTTTCCTTTTATCTCTCCAACTCCGTTATTTCTTCAATTTTACTCAGTTCTGCAGTTTTGCTTCTTACATTTACCATCTTGTTTTCTCCCGACATTTTAGCCTGTATCTGTGTAGTTTTTTACTTTTTTTTTTTGTTTACATGGATTTTTTTCCCTCTACTTTTTCCTTCCGTGTTTATTAAATGTTACTCTATGTTTTCCGTATCATCCCTTTTTTTCAACCTCCTCCTTCTTATCTTTTTGTTGTTTATGCTGTCTTATTCTTTTGCTTTATTTCATCAACTTCCTCCTTCTTATCTTTTTGTTGTTTATGCTGTCTTATTCTTTTGCTTTATTTCATCAACTTCCTCCTTCTCATCCTTTTATTTGCTTATACTGTCTTAATCCTATTGTATTATTTCAACCTCCTCCTTCTCCTCTTCCGTTTGCGTTACTTCTACTTTCTTATTCCTTTGCATTTAATCTAATCTTATCGTATTTTTTTTCGTCCGCCTCTTTTTTTTTTTTTTCATTATTTGCTCTCTCTCTCTCTCTCTCTCTCTCTCTCTCTCTCTCTCTCTCTCTCTCTCTCTCTCTCTTTGTTTTTACGTAATTCTGATTCCTCTCAAATTTGACTTCTTTTTTCTCCAACATTTTTTACGTTCCTGTGTAAGCTTTAGTGGCAATATATTCTCGCTTAATTTTCTTTCTTTCTGGCTTATATATTTTTTTCCCTTGTCTTAATTTATTTTATCATTTCCTCCTTTTTTCAACCGCATCCTTCTTCATTTTCCTACCACTCCTCTTTCACTTTTTCTGTTCTTTTTCTTTGCGTTACTTCGTTTTATCCACCTCCTTCAAATTCATCTCTCGCCTCCTCCTCCTCCTCCTCCTCCTCTTCTTTCTCTTCACTTTTCTTCTCCTATTTTCTTCTCGTTTACTTGATTTCTCTTATCTCTCGTTTTCGTCCGGTTCTTTCTTCAGTTCCGTCTTCTCCCTCCTCCTCATCCTCCTCTCCTTATCGACATCATCATCATCCACTTCTCTCCTCTCTCCCATTCTTTCTCCTACTGTTTTTCTTTCGTGTTTGCATAACATTTTATTTCCTTTTAAATTATCCTTTTTTCTCTTTCCGACAAATATTTAACCTTGTCTGTAAACTTTGAAGTCATGTTCTTTAAGTGGGTTTTTCTTCAACTATTTTGTGTATAGTGGTGTGTGTTCCCCTTTTCCTCCAATTCATTCTTCTCTGCATCTTTTTTTCTTATACTTTTTCCTTCCTGCTTGCTTGTCTGCTGCTTCCTTCTGTTCCATTATTTTTTTCTACTCCATTTCATTCTCTGTTTCTTCCTTTTACTGTCTTCTCGTGTTTATTTCATTGTTAATCTTGTCCGCTTCCTTCCTTGCTTTCATCTTCTTCCTCTTCCACCTACTCTTTCTCTTTTTCCCGTTCTGCATTTGTCTTCCTGTTTGCTTCGTTTTATCATGTCATCTTTCCAGCTTGTCTCCTTTAATTTCATCTCTTTCCTCCTCCACCTCCTCTTTCTTTTCCCGACTCCTTTCTTTCCTCGTTTCTAAGTAATTTTTTTGCCATCCTTATCATGTCACCTTCTTCATCTTTCACTTCCTCCACATTTTGCATTTTTTCCTTTATATACTTTCTTCATGTTTACTTCATTTAATCCTGTTTTCTATTTCCCCACTTCCTTCTCCTATTCATCTTCGTGCTCCTCCTCCACCTCTTTCTCTTGGTTTCCGCTTCTACTCATCTCTTCCTCTCCTCACTTTACTCTTTCCTCCTTTTTCCCTTTCTCATTTCCTTCTCCAGCCATTTTCTAATGTCATTTCTCTCTTCATTATATCCCCATTAATACTCTGACTTTCTAACCACAAGACGATTTAAGTACTTTTCTGAGTAGAGCCAGCCGATTTTTTCTAACTACAAATACACTTTTTTTATTCTGACAACCAAAAAATGCCATTTTGAGGGGGGAGGGGGAAGCAGATAACTTCCCTTCCGGAATTATCTTATCGAAGGTATTCACTACGATGATGCTTTCTTCCTTTTTTTTTTTTTTTTTTTTTTTTTTTGCTACCAACACAATTATATACGGCTTAGCAGCCATTTTCCGAGCTGAACGGGTTAGATGCAGGGAATATCAACCCCTTCAGCACGAGAGATTTTCCTTAAGATGATTAAAATTGTCTGACAGTGGCAAGAATAAACCACTATACGACGTCATCGGACTGAAAGGGTTAAGTACGCTGAACCGACTCCCCGCTTTCATGAACCCCGCACACCCAGCGACTCATTAAGGGGGAATTTGCTTTTCACACCTGAGAGAAGTACGGCTCTCAAATGTGTGTGTGTGTGTGTGTGTGTGTGTGTGTGTGTGTGTGTGTGTGTGTGTGTGTGTGTGTGTGTGTGTTTCGGGTGGGGGGGAGTTACCACATTCCTGCACTTCTAAACAGCGTGGAGTCAAAGGGTTTTCGCCTCACCTTCACTCGTTTCATCGACTCCCTTCAGCCTATTCCTCTTTGCAACAATGTCGCACCTCTCTCTCTCTCTCTCTCTCTCTCTCTCTCTCTGTAACCATCTTATGTATTCATCTATCTATCTATCTATCCTCCATTACTACGGGAACGCAACACCCATCTACCTACTCATTTCCACCCCCTTTCCACCAGATTCTTTAATATAACATGTACTGCCAGCCTTTCATCCACACATTTGGTCAGCTCTTGAACTCTCTTCCTTAATCTGTCTGTCTCTCAGCCTATGACCTCCAGGCTTTAAATGTGACATGTATGTGTATCGTGAAACGAACAGATCTTGTATTTTGGTCTCCATTATTATTATTATTATTTTTATTATTATTACTACTCTGCGGCCAGGTTGTGTTAGGAAGAATACTGCCACCGTATTCCCTGCGTGTCGTAAAAGGCGACTAAAAGGGGCGGGGTGAGGGGACTAGGGACCCCCTCCTCTGTTTTGTAGTTCCTAAAAAGAGACAGGCCAGAGAAAGGGATGGGGGATGGAGTTATCCTCGTACCCTGAAGATTGGGTCTATGAATGTGCGTGGATGTAGTACGATTGAGGCTAAAAGGGAGGAGATTGGGAGAATGTTTGTGAGAAGAAAGTTGGATGTGTTAGCTTTGAGTGAAACGAAGATGAAAGGGAAGGGGGAATCTATGTTTGGAAGTGTGAATGGAAGATTGTCAGGTGTTGATAGAGGAAGGGCAAGAGAAGGTGTGGCCTTGTTAGTGAGTCCGGAAGTTCAGCAATGTGTGATTGAATGGAAGGAGGTGTCATCGAGACTGATGTGGGTGAAAGCGAAATTTGAACGTGAGTTGTGGGTGTTTGTGAGTGCATATGGGCCTGGTAGTGAAAGGGATGAACAAGAGAGCCACTCTTTCTGGAATGATGTTGATGAGTGTCTGCAGAGTTTTGAAGCGAATGTGAATGTGGTAATGATGGGAGATCTGAATGCTAGAGTGGGAAATGTAGCAGTTGAAGGTGTAGTTGGTATGCATGGTGTGCCTGGAAGAAATGAAAATGGGGAACGAATGATAGCGATGTGTGTTGAGCGAGAGATGGTGATTGGGAATACGCTGTTTGAGAAGAAAGATATTTATAAGTATACATGGGTGAGACAGGAGGGTGGAAGGGTTGTTGATAGAGCCTTGATGGACTATGTGGTTGTGTCTAGGAATGTAATAGGAAGATTGTTGGATGTGAGAGTTCTGAGGGGAGGGTGGAGGTATGTCTGACCACTACCTGGTGGAGGGAAAGTTAAGAGTAGGTAAGAGATGGATGAGAGCTAGGAGGGTTAGGTGTGGCAGGGAGGTTTTGAAAGTGAGTGAGTTGGATAAAAGAGAGAAAAAGATAGAGTATCAGGAGAAATTGAAAGATGAGTGGAACGCAGTGAAAGATCGGGAAAATGGCAGCGTGGAGGAGGAATGGCAGTTGTTTAAGAGTGCTGTGGTAGGGCATGCAGAAGAGGTGTGTGGTGTGAGACGTGTGGGTGGTGGTGTAAGAAAAGGAAGTGAATGGTGGTGCGAGGAAGTAAGTATGGCTGTGGCTGAGAAGAGACGTGCATATGAAGTGTGGCTGCAGAGGAAGGATGAGATGTCATATGAAAGGTATAAGGAGAAGAGGAATAGAGCGAGAAGGGCTGTGCGTGATGCTAAAGTGGCAGCAGATGAGAGGTGGGGTAGGCGGCTGACAGAGAATTTTCAGCAGAATAAGAAAATGTTTTGGAAGGAGGTGAAAAGGGTGCGAAAGGGAGAGTCTGGGAAGGAAGAACGAGTAAAATCAGAGGATGGAAGGATGTTAATTGAGATGGATGCAGTAAGGAAGAGATGGGCAGAGTATTTTGAAAGATTGTTAAATGTAGAGGAGGAAAGGGTGGCTGAGATTGTGGCGGATGGAAGGGTGCAAGGAATAAATGTGTTGGGAGAGTTGAATGATTCTTTGATCACGAAGGAGGAAGTGGAGAAGGCAGTAAAGGAGATGAAAACAGGGAAAGCTGCAGGTATGGATGGGTGTGCTGTGGAATGCCTGAAGGGTTGTGGAGTGACTATTGTTGACTGGTTAGTAAGATTGTTGAATGTGTGCTTTGAGAAAGGTATGGTGCCAATTGACTGGGCAAGTGCTTGTGTGGTCCCGTTGTATAAAGGCAAGGGTGATAAGTATGAATGTACTAGCTTTAGGGGTATAAGTCTGTTGAGTGTTGTAGGTAAGGTGTATGGTAGAGTGTTAATTATGAGAGTTAGAGAGGGTACAGAGGGAGTGATTAGTGATGAGCAGTGTGGCTTTAGGAGAGGGAGGGGATGCGTAGATCAGGTGTTTGCGGTGAGACAAGTGTGTGAAAAGTATTTAGCGAAAGCGAGGATGTGTTTTGGGCATTTATGGATTTAGAGAAAGCGTATGATAGAATTGATAGGGAGGCTTTGTGGACTGTTTTAAGATTGTATGGACTTGATGGTAGGTTACTAAAAGGGGTGAAAAGTTTTTATGTAAATAGTAGAGCGTGTGTAAGAGTGGGAAATGCTGTGAGTGATTGGTTTCCCGTGAGAGTGGGGCTGCGACAGGGATGTGTGATGTCGCCTTGGTTGTTTAATATTTACATGGATGGTGTTGTAAGGGAGGTGAATGCAAGAGTTTTAGGTGGTCTGAGTCTGGTAAATGTTGATGGAGGAGAGTGGAATCTGAAGCAGCTGCTGTTTGCAGATGATACTGCACTGGTGACTGATTCAGAGGAGAGATTGAGACAGTTGATAGAGGAGTTTGGAAGGGTGTGTGAAAGGAGGAAATTGAAAGTAAATGAGAATAAGAGTAAAGTGATGAAGTGTACGAGGTTGATAGATGGTAGGGGGATGAATATAGTTTTGAATGGTGAGTTGCTTGAGGAGGTAGATTGTTTTAAATATCTAGGGTCACATGTTGCTGTGGATGGAAGAATAGATGCAGAAGTGAAGTTTAGAATAAATGAAGTAGGAAAGGTGCTGGGAGGAATGAAAAAGTGTTTAAATGTCGTTCGCTTAGAATGGATGTAAAGAGAAGGCTGTATGATGGTGTTGTGGTACCGACTGCATTATATGGGGCTGAAACATGGAATATGGGTGTAGCAGAGAGGAAAAGTTTGAATGTAATGGAGATGAGATGTCTGAGGAGTATGTGTGGAGTGACGTATGGATCGGGTGCGAAATGATGAAGTGCGAAGGAGAACTGGAGTTGTTCGGAGATGGCTGGCAGAGTTGAGCAGAGGGTGTTGCAATGGTTTGGGCATATGGAGAGAATGGATAATGAGCGATTGGTGAAAAGATAACTAGATCTGATGTGAGAGGTGTAAGGCTGAGAGGAAGACCACGAATAGGATGGATGGACAGTGTGAAGAGAGCGCTGGATGCGAGAGGGATGTCTGTTGAGCAAGGAAGAGTGGCTGTGCGTGACAGAAATAAATGGAGAGAAATTGTGAATGAATAAGTGATGACGCAGCCCTGAGGGGATATTTTCCCGCATTTGGTCTGATCAGCTAGTCAGGTCAGGTGCGGGTAAGGGGATGGGTCTGTTATGATGTGGCAGGGGTAAACCAGTTCTGCTGTCGGGCCCTGCTGCGGATGTCACTGATTGCATTGCCCAGTTGACCCTTGTGCGGTGTGGTGCGGTGAGGATCTGTCCGTTCTCCCCTTTGGGGCTAAGATGCGAATGAATGTGTTTGAATGGATGAGTAAATGGAGAGTGAGTCATCCTGTCTCGGCTACCTCCCTTTCCTTGGGGGAAGCAGCCTAGGTATATAGATAGATAGATAGATAGACTATCATCATCATTATCATTATTATTATTATTATTACTGTTATTATTATTAAGCTTTGCTATATATATTATTGTCTTTTAAGCTTCGACATATATATGGCGAAGCTTATTGTTTTGGTATTACTATTTTTCTTTGTACGTTTTTTTTCTTAATCTTGATATTATACAGGAAGGTACAGTCGCGTTCATGAGTCCCGATGCACATGTTGTCGTGTTGTCTACTGTTGTGCCCACTGCTGGTAGGATGTTGAACTACTTCATTTGCTACCATATCAAATTATATTCAGTGTTATCAGACAGCATGCGCAAACGTTCCATATTCCAAAAGCAGTGAGCACTACAAGAAACAACACGCCCACATGTGTATCGGGACTCATGAACGCAACTGTACCCTAGGGTAACCCAAGTAGGCTACTTGTGCCAAATATGAATGACCTTGACCTAGTCTTGAAGGTCATATACTCATTTTTGGTGCAAAAGTTGCATATTTGAAATTGAAATATCTCAGAAACTAATTGAGATAAAGCTACTTGACTGAAAATCCAATAATAAAAAAAGTTTGCTGAGGATTTTGGCTGAATATTTTGCCAATTAGCATAGTGGAAAGTAACGAATTCAAATCAGCCAGGTTTTTGATTTGTAACACGTTTTAGAGAAAACCAAAAAAGCTGTAATGCTGCAACATTACAGATATGTATACCGTGGTCCCTCTCATTATCTGAAAGGAATACGGTTACAGTTATGCATACATATAGCCAGTTATTGGGTCAAATGTAAAATGTACCCATGGCGAAATTTCCTTATTGTGGCTACACAATAGGTAAAGGGGTAACTAGTTAGTAGTAATGTTGCTGTTGTTATTGCTGTTGTTGTTTTTATGTCTGGAGAGATAAAATGTCTGATTTCCACCCTTTGTTTTCTTACTGCCAGGGAACAAAATAACTAAAAAAGTAAACAAATAAACAAATAAATAAACAAATGAGCCCTCAGATTATTCTGTTCATCCTCATATAAATAGGATCAAACTCTCTTTCATCTTCACGCAGCCATTTTTGTCTTGTCATGGCACCATGTGATCCCCGAAATATCTGTCTCTCTTTTGGAGGCAGGAATTATGGCTGTCTCGCTTGGGTCATTCTCCTTACCGCTGTCTCTCCCTTTTTCCCCTCAGCCTCTCCCTCCTGTCTCGCTTTCATAATTCTCCTCCTCTTCCTTCTTCCCCTCTTCATTTTCCCATCTCCTTCTTCCTTTTCTCCTTCTTCTTCCATTCTCCTTACCCTGTTCATTTTCTTTTTCTTCCTTCCTTTCCTTCCTCTCTTCATCTTCATCTTCGTTTCTTTTTTCTCGTTCTTCCCCGTTGCCTCATGCATTTATTTTCCCGCCTCATAAGTTCTTCCCATCTCCTTACCGTTTTGCTGTTCTTTTTTGTACCAACATTTCTGCCTTGTCACAGCATCACATAACTCTCTCTCTCTCTCTCTCTCTCTCTCTCTCTCTCTCTCTCTCTCTCTCACCCTAGCATGTCGAAATTATTTATCTCTCACCTGGGTCATCATCCTCCCCCGTGCCTTCCTTATCTTACTCCTCCCTCCCTCCCTCCTCATCATCATCATTTTTGTCCTCCTCCTCCTCCTTCTCATTTTCCTCTTCCTCCTCCTTCCCCTTTTCCTCCTCCTTATCATCATCATCATCATCA
>NC_137024.1:44289151-44291651 GCF_032717465.1 Coenobita brevimanus | reverse complement strand
TTTGTGAGGTTGACTAACTTTTTCTTTTCGATTCTTTCTTTTCTCTATTTTTGTCAGTGATATTCTTTTCTCTGTCATTTTTTTCCCTTCTTACCCTGGAATTTAATTGCTGATATTGTTCTTCAGAAATTTTGAGGGATGTATTTGTGGGTTTTTGAAGTGGAAGTTATTTTTGTTTCCTTTCTCTTTCTACTTCGTCTTCTTCATCTTTGCCTCCACCGCAAGATAACACGTACACATAAAAGAGATGCGAGCTTATCTTGTTCTTGGAGGTAACCTTTGAAATAAACCTTCACAGCACTAGATGCGTTAGCCCCTTCAGTGCGAGGAATATTTTTTGTTAGTTATCCTTGCTGCCTCCAGACGATTTTTGTTAACTCAGGAAAAACCGTCTGTAGTGACGGGGCTGGAAACGGCCTCCATTAACCCCCTCCACAACATCTCTCTCCTTGGACTCAATAAAGTCGTCTGGGGACAGCAAGAATGAAACCAACTGCTTCATCGGACTGAAGGGGTTAATCCTGCAGCAGCCAATTTCACAGGGTATACTCTCATGGTTCCTCCTCACCCCCCTCCACAATTTCGGCTCACCCCACTTTTTTTTTTTTCCCCCCTACGCCCATTTCTTTACCCCCCTTCATTCCCGAGTTTCCTACAAACCCCACTTCTACATGATATGCTTTCCTGCCCCCAAACCATGACCCACATAATTGCTCACCACATCCAGTGTTATCCCCACCTCCTTTTTGACAAGTTTCATGGCGCGGCGCAATCATGTGGTCGATGAATACGCACACTGCCGGACCTACCTTGGGGCCGGCAAGGAGCCAGTGTCATCGAGTTATTTGCTAACCTTCTGAGGGACTGATCTGAATTTAGTCCGTTGCAGCCTTCCTACAGCCTCCGTGAGAGTTACAAGTGCCTTCCTCGGATCCCCCTAAATAATTTCCTGGAATCTGTGTCACATTAGCGAAGATCCTTAAGTTGTGATACCTTTATAAATGCCTTAAGATTCTTTAAAATTAGTCAGATTCCGAAAGTGGCTCTAAAGGAGCTTTTTAGGCTCATTTTTGAGGGGAGGGCAAGGAGAACCCTGAGAGTCTGGCGTAAACAGCTTGGTTGTTCTACTTTTCTGTTCACTTCCTCTATTGTCCTCGTAATTTTATTTTCTTCAGGCATGATGACGGTTTATTTTAATGGAGTTTTACAGTTAACTGAGGCATTTTTCCCTTTCTGATTCTATTTTCTTCACTACTGGTTCATTTTCTTTTCTTTTGATTATTAACCCTGAAAAAATAATTGGTTTGTAGTTTTTTTTGGTTAATTCATTTTTTGTGCTTTGTTTGCCTTTCCCTCCCTTTCTTTTAACTGTGCTTTCTTCTCTATCTTAGCTCAGATATCATCCTCAGGAACTATCTTTAGAGGTTTGTAGAGTTTCGGTGAACATTTTTATTCCCCCTTTTTCTCCCTTGTTATTGTTGTTGTTGTTGTTATTGTTGTTGTTGTTGTTATTGTTGTTGTTGTTGTTCCCTTCTTATCCTAACTCTCCTTCTTTATCTTGTCTTCCCAAATCTCTCCTGTCAGCTTCTTTTTTGCATCTCTTATCTCTTTTGAAGTCTGTCCTTCCCCGTGGAAACTTTCCCTTATTTCTGTTCTCGCTTTTTCCTGCTTCACTTCCATTTTCGTTCCAGTTCTTGCCTCTTTATTTTCATTTCATTTTTCACATCTCTACCCATTTTTACTTGTCGCCTCCTCTCTTTTTCCAGTTATTCTTTTCTCCTTTCTTCTTCTCGCTTCATTTCTCATACCTTCCTTCGTTTCCATCCCTCTTCTCATGCCTCTTCATTCTCCTACTTTCTCTTTTCTTCTCCTTTTCCCTTTTCACTTCTCTTATTTTCTCTCCTCACTTTCCTTGCTTTTTTCATATCCCCACTCCTCTTCACCAGTCTCTTCTCTTCTCCTCCTCTCTCCTCATTGATTTTTCGCTTCTTTTCCCGTCCATCTTCACTTTGCTTCTCATACTCTTCTATTTTCATTCCTCTTTTTTCGCTTCTGTCCTCTTTCAGTTCACATCTCTTTCCTTACCTCTTCTCTTCTCCTCTCCTCTTTTTCCTTCACACTCTCCTCTTCTCCTCTCCTCGTTCTCTTTCACTTTCTCTATCCTCCTCATTTCTTTCCTCTTTCCTTATCCTATCGTCTTTTCTCTCCTTTTTACTATTCGTTTCTCTCATTTCCCCTCCCCTTTTCCTTCTGTCCTTTCCTACTCATCCCTTGTAATTTCCTCTCGTCCATCCTCTTTATTTCCCTTCTCTCCTCGCTTCTCGTATCCTCTAACTCCATTCCTCTCTCCTCCTCTCTCTTTACTCCTTTTCCCTGCTCCCTTCTCTCATCTCCACTCTCTTCTTCCTTTTGCTTCTCTCTGCTCTTCCCTTCTGCTTTCTTCTTCCTTCTTGTTCTCTCTTCTTCCTTCTTATTCTCTCTTCTGCCCTCTCGTCTTTCC
>NC_137024.1:44284151-44286651 GCF_032717465.1 Coenobita brevimanus | reverse complement strand
GATTGTTGGTAGGATATGGGGGGTTGGCTTTGGGGTAGGGAGGTTGACGGTGGTGTACGGGAGGTGGGTAGGTGGTGAGATAGGGGAATTAGGTAGGTGGTGGGGGAGGGAGGGAATGTGAGTAAGTAATGGGTTGGTGGGGTGGGGCGCTTACGAGACGAAGATATTGTTGCGTTGTACTCTCAAAAAAAAACCCTCCAGTACTGTGAAGTATTTTTGTTGTTTGTTTTTGCTGCCATCAGACTGTTTTACTCAGTTTAAGAGAACCCCCTGTTAAAAATGTTAATGAAAGCTAGATTTAACCCCTACAATTCGAAAGGCGTATCCTATTGTGAGGAGAATCGTCTGGAGGGAGTGAGGATGAAAAATAAACAAGTGGTCTGATTGAAGGGGTAGCTGCTTAAACACGAGAACGTGTTTATTCAGTATTTTTATCACTGTCGTACGATTTCCACTCAGCGTTGCGAAGATTAACCCTTCCATTTCGATGTCTTTCCGAAAATTGATATAATAGATAACGTTGTACTGTAGTGATTGAAATCTTCTAACACTCACCTATAAAAAGCAAGAACACAGAACAAGCATATGTAATTAAATGTGACCTATTACATAATCAGCCTTATTTTACCTGTGTTACTGGTACATATAGTGGGAGGCGCAATAATCAACTCCTACACTCCATTTCCCATAACAAGGCAGATCCCATTCTTTCGTCTGTTAGCTTTTTAAAGATTCCCTCACGCTTTCCTTGGCCGATTTTATAGTTGTTCCAGAGTTCCTGTACGTGAGCCTAGCTAATGTTCCCTCTAAGTGTTTGTTTTCAGTGGATGGTATGGCTGGTGTAGGACAGCTAATTGTGTAATGGTCATAAAGCAGTCTTGTTAAATCCTCCAATCAAAAGTATATATATATATATATATATATATATATATATATATATATACTTCTTGAAAAGAGGTATGTGGAATTATATAGATTCGGTTTTTATACATCTGAATATTACTTCAGTGTGACAGAAGTCCTTGCAATGCAGAATGCTGTCCCAGGACATGAAATTGCTAACGCCTTTATGTCTATCCTTCCAGGTGATGCTGACGTGGGAGGCCTGACTAGAGACTCAACTGTCAGTCGGAACACCCTGGACAGCCAGCGCCCTTTCCGTCACACCCAAGACTACCCAGGATCCTTTCCATTCACTCAGAACACCGCCATTACCCAGATCGCTCAGCATCTCCTGCCCTTCACCCAGGACCCAGGTAGCAACTATGAACACCCACGTGTCCGGCCTCTCATCCAGGACACCCAGGGCATGCCACGTGTCCTGTCACTTGTTCAGGATCCAGAAGACACCCAGGACCTCTTTAAGACTAGTGATTTTCCAAGCTTCCAGTCCCTTTCTCAGTATAAACATGAATCCCGGGACACACCTCGAGCTCTATCCCTCACTCAGGACAATTTACGATTCCAGGACAGTCCACTTGCCCTTCCCCTTATCCAGGACAACCCAGGGAACCAGGACATCCCCATCGCCCTACCCTTCACGCACGACAACCCGGCCGTTCTACCCCTAAATGAAGACAACCCACGAGACCAGGACAGTCCACTTGCCCTTTCCCGACGAGACCAGGACACACCACCTGCCCTTTCCTTACGAGACCAGGACACTCCACTTGCCTTTCCCCTCACCCAGGAGTCCCCCCAGCCCCTTCCTCCACGAGACCTGGATACACCACTTGCCCTTCCCCTACGAGACCAGGACACTCCACTTACATTATCCCTCACTCAGAACGCCCCCCGTGCCCTTTCCCTGGCCCCGGCCCCCAGCCCTGACCCCCACCAACGCCTGGGCTTTGTGAGTGAGCCGCCTCGCCACCTGCACTTCACTAACAGCTCCGGGGCCGTGGTGGATTGCGTGGCGGAGGGGTCGCCGCGCCCCTCAGTAACATGGACACACGTCGACGGACGGCCGTTAGAGGAGGTGAGTGTCCCGGCTGACCTTAATATGTGTCATGGTGAATCTAGGTAGTAGTGTGTGTAATTTTCGTTTATAGTGTGTCTGTCATATTAAAATGTGTCTTCTGGTCTTAGATTGTGTTCGACTCAGTATTCTAAATGTCCGTGTTGTCCTAAAATGCATTTTCGGGTTCTGAAATGTGGCGAGTTAGATTTTCGCCCCTTCAGCCTGGGAGCGCGTTAGTCTACTCTAGGTAACGCCGGACTCTTTTATTCGGCTGTGACACGTCCCCGGCCTGTATGTGTTAAAATGTGGTCTTGTGAACCTCTTAAATATGTCTCGTTGATACGATACTAAAATATGTCTTGGTAAGTCGAATTTCAGAATTTTGCCTGGCGATTGTAGGGCTCCTGGTTTATAGAAAAGAGCTCCCGATCGTAGGTAAACTCTCTCTCTGGATAAAACTGTAGTACTTTCATCCGGAACGAAGCCTTGGGGCGATGTTTCCTTTTGTACCCCGGATAATATTTTGTTGCAATATCATGA
>NC_137024.1:44271651-44279151 GCF_032717465.1 Coenobita brevimanus | reverse complement strand
CTCTCTCTCTCTCTCTCTCTCTCACACACACACACACACACACACACCCTCTTACCTACCTAAATCCTTTCCTGCTATTCCATCAGCCAGACTTTACCACTGGCGTGGAATGAATCTTTTATTCTCGTCCTTCCCCACCTACCGCTATGATATGTTGTCTGTGTCTGTCAGTTTCTGTCTCTTCCTTATTAACTAACTTACTTTCTCTCCCCTACCAGGTACCAGGCCTACTAACTCTAGCAAGGAACGGGTCACTTGTATTCCCCCCCTTCCCCTCCCATCGCTACGACACGCGCCTCCACTCAGCCACCTACACCTGCCGAGCCTCGTCTCACCTGGGCACTCTGATTGCTACGCCCACTATCGTCAGGGCAGGTGCGTGGTGGAGGGATTTGTTGCTATAGAGATACGTGTGTGATTAGGTTTAGGTGTGATTAAGTTAGGTGTGCATTGATAGGTGTATATTGTAGATAACTATAGGCCTGGTGTGTGTGTGTGTGTGTGTGTGTGTGTGTGTGTGTGTGTGTGTGTGTGTGTGTGTGTGTGTGTGTGTGTGTGTGTGTGTGTGTGTGTGTGTGTGTGTGTGTGTGTGTGTGTGTGTGTGTGTGTGTGTGTGTGTGTGTGCTATTTAAAGGTCCAAGTACGTGTGAGTAATACATCTGTGTATTAAAAGTATTATAGAGGTAGGTGCTGCTGAGTAAAGTGCAGGTATGAATCGTAGGGGCAGGGTATTGTTAATGGTACAGTTATATGTGAACGTAATACAACTGAAGCTGTTCGTCATAAGTGAATATGTATAACGTAGATATATCGGTGCCTTTTTCCCGTACAGTTGTGGTGGGTCAGTTCCGTGTGCAGGTGTACGACCAGCTGGTGATGGTGGGCAACACGGCAGTACTCAGGTGTGTTGTGCCATCCTTCCTCAGAGAGTATGTCACCGTCACATCATGGCTCCTAGACGACTCCCTACACCTCTACCCCTCACTCCACGGCGGTAAGTTTAACCTCCACTTGCTGTTTATCCTTGTATCCACCTTCTTCTTTCCTTCCACATACTCTGTACTCTCCTGGTCTCTCTGTTTTTCTCCACTCACCAGATGTTAGTCTTCCATTCACGTTTTTCACATTCTACTTTCGTTTCATGCATCAGGGAAGACTATTAGTATCCACGTGTTCCCTGCACATCGCAAAAAAGTCAGTAGCGGACGTGAGAACAGAACTCCCCTCTCAGTTCTTGTACTGGTATTGGAGTAAACCACATGTAGCACAAGCTGCCTTTTACCAGTAGCTCCTTAGAGACGGGGGAATGGAACGAATTTAAGACGTTCCTCTCCTAAGATTTCCACAGCCTTTGATCTCTCCCGGACGAGATAAGAAAGTGGATTTTTTCCCTCTACCCCCTGAGAGAATGGGGAGTAGATATAGCATAACGTTACTTCTCTATTCTTACCTCCATCTCCTGTTCTTCTCTACTCTTATTTTCATATTTTACTTTTCATCCTTGCCTTTACTTCCACATCACTCGTACAACTGGCTACACATTAATCCTTCAGGGTAACTGTAAACTATGTGTCCATTACCATCAATGTTTTGCCACTCTTTCTGCATATCCGTCTACTCATCCCCGTCTCTTCGGTCTATTCACCTCTTCATCCAACTATCTCACATTTACTATCTTACCTTCCTTCTAATTTTCACATTTCCCCGGTTATTTCGTAACTTTAATCCTTTCAGTTCCAAGACATATTATTCGTTTACTCTTGGTGTTACCAGACGATTTTATTCAACTTAAGAAAGCCTACAGGAAGATATGTTAATTAAGGCTATATTTAAGCCCTCCAGTTCGAAAGTATCTTCTTAACAAAATCAAGTCGCCCGAAGACAGAATGGATGAGTAATACATCATTTGATTCAAGAGGTTCAGTCTGGCGACGTTTATATCATGCCACCTCCAGACGATTCTCTTTAACTCTAAGGAAACCTGTCTCAGTGAAGGGGATGGAAACAGTCGCCATTAAACTCTACCACTGTGAAAAGTCCTTATAAAGCTAAATGAAATCGATAGACTGGAACAACAGTTACGCGAAAAACACATTCTCGGGCTGAATGAATTAACGCACTGCCGACCAAGATTCATTCAAGTCCTTTACTACGATGACGGTGCGATAGGGAGACACCTTAATGTGGTACGACTAAGATAATTGAGCTACTCCGCCGCCCGATTGCACAAGAGTCCGCTTACTCCCCGAAAGGAAGATGGTGAACTGTAGGAGGGCAGTTTCAGCCTGCAGTCCACCAAGCTTACGTTCAAATGAGCCTTTTTTTTTTTTTTTTGCGATTGCTTTATTGTGACAATCACTACACGAATTATTTTATTACTGGACGATTTTATTTTTCTGGCTGTTACTAGACGATTTTAGTTTATTCTGGCTACCACCCGACTATCTCTATACACAATATTCACAAACACCAGACGATTTTTCTCACGCAAACACCAAGCTATTATTTCATTCGTACTACCGACAAACGATTTTCTAGTTATTCTGCGTATCACCAGACGATTTACGTTTATTCTGACTACGACCAGACGTTTTCATTCATCTTCTTGCAATCCACGGGTTACCGCTTCTTGACTCTGCTTACATCCCTCTTGTTTTTCCTCCCCGTCCCGAACTCTTCATCATCCCCATCGCTTCCCCTCCCAAAGCCGCTATCTTTCCTCCATCTCCACCTCCCCTGAATCTTTCCTCCATCACCTCTTTCTTGAATCTTTCCTCCATCACCTTCTCCCCTGAATCTTTCCTCTATCACTTCTTCCTTGACTCTTTCCTCCATCACCTCCTCCCTTGTATCCTTCCTCCATTTCCACCTCCCTTGAATCTTCCCTCCACCACCTCCTCCCTTGTATCTTTCCTCCACCATCTCCTCCCTTGAATCTTTCCTCCATCTCCACCTCCCTTGAATCTTTCCTCCACCACCTCCTCCTTTGAATCTTTCCTCTACCACCTCTTCCCCATCGTTACATCTGTCTTTCCTCCCTTTCCTCCACCACCCCCATTTCCCCATCTCATCTCCCCAGTCCCCATCCTGGCATCTTTTTCTTCACCACTTTTCTTTCCCATCCCTCCCATTTCCTTATATTTTCCTTTGACCTCCTCCCCACAGCTCATCCCCTCCAAGTCTCCTCTCCTCCGCTCCTTCTTTCCCATCTATCCTCTTCCACTTCTCATCACTCTTCCCCTCCCTGTCGGTAAATGCAGCGAGGAAGGAAGAGGAAGTGATTAAGGTTGACCAGGTAGTCTCTTCAGTCCAATGGCATTTTTCACTTCGTTCTTGCTAACTCGGGACAATTCTTTTCAGTTCAGGGAAGTATACTTGTACTGAAGAAGCTAATAAGAGTTATATGTAACCACAGTGGCTCGAAAAATCTCTCTGGAATTCAGTCCATTCGTTAGGTAGTAACAAAAATAAACTGTATAAATGTCATCGGGGTCAAGACTTTTAAGATTAATATTACGCGCTCCTATTTATTGTCTTCCCTCTTCCTCTCCCTCCCCAGCGTACTCCATTACTCCATTCCCTTCCCCATCGCCATCATCTTCCCTCCCCTTCCTTTCCTCCCCTTCCCTAACCCACTCCATTACTCTGTCAATTCCTCTCTCCACCATCACTGTCACTAGTCCGTCACCTTCCTTCCCTCCCCCTCCCCTATCACTGGTCCGTCACCTTCCTTTCCTCGCCCTCCCCTATCACTGGTCCGTCACCTTGCTTTCCTCCCCCTCCCCTATCACTGGTCCGTCACCTTGCTTTCCTCCCCCTCCCCTATCACTGGTCCGTCACCTTCCTTTCCTCCCCCTCCCCTATCACTGGTCCGTCACCTTCCTTTCCTCCCCCTCCCCTATCACTGGTCCGTCACCTTCCTTTCCTCCCCCTCCCCTATCACTGGTCCGTCACCTTCCTTTCCTCCCCCTCCCCTATCACTGGCTCGTCACCTTCCTTTCCTCCCCCTCCCCTATCACTGGCTCGTCACCTCCCTTTCCTCCCCCTCCCCTATCACTGGCTCGTCACCTTCCTTTCCTCCCCCTCCCCTATCACTGGCTCGTCACCTCCCTTTCCTCCCCCTCCCCTATCACTGGCTCGTCACCTTCCTTTCCTCCCCCTCCCCTATCACTGGCTCGTCACCTTCCTTTCCTTCCCCTCCTCAAGCCCCACCATCGTTCTGCATCATCCCTTTCCTTCATTTCCTTTCCTTGCCCCGTCCTGTCCTTCATTTACTTTCTCTTATTTTTCCCCAGAGCTTACCTACCGTACCTCATCTCTCTTTTCATTTCCCGTTTCCTCTCCGTTCCATCTACACATATACCATTCCCTCTCCCCTCTCCGCCCCCCTTCTCTCTCTCTCTCTCTCTCTCTCTCTCTCTCTCTCTCTCTCTCTCTCCCTCTCTCTCTCTCTCTCCCCCCGTTGGTAAAAGCAGCATGGAAAGGAATGGCAGGGATCTTAGCGCACTGCCAGCAAGGATTTATTTAATATTGCTCGTCCCTGCTTATTTCACCCTCAGCGTTTTTGAAGCACAGTCAGCGGAACCAGTTGCGCATGTGTTGAGAGAGAGAGAGAGAGTGTGTGTGTTTGGGTGCATGATAGATACAGGAAGAAGGAAAGATAGATAAATACTATAAGACTGCAATGTAAAAATATGAATATACAACATACAACGCACAATATGTGTGTGTGTGTGTGTGTGTGTGTGTGTGTGTGTGTGTGTGTGTGTGTGTGTGTGTGTGTGTGTGTGTGTGTGTGTGTGTGTGTGTGTGTGTGTGTGTGTGTGTGTACCTGCGTCTCTGTGTACGTATGTGTATGAAAGCGGATTTACAATATTTTACACATTAACTCAGTAAAATATATGAGTCTGGAAGCACGTGCCTCTAAGTAAAGATATAGCAGTAAAATGTTTGTGTGTGCAATATGCCTGTGCGGAAGTTATCATACACGGATTTTTCGTTGCAAGCTCGAAAAAGCCGTTTATGCATGTCTGAAATTATATTTACAGTATATATGAGTATAATTAGATATGAAGTGCAAATGTTTTTTAATGGTGCATTCTGCTAGTGAGGTATATTTATTTGTATATCGGAAAGCGTGACACACCTGTATATGTATCTGTGTGTGAATATGAGCAGGTGATGGCACACAACACTGTCGTGAATTTGTTCATATACCGGTAGAAGAATTGTATCCTCATCATTAAATTCTGTGTATTGTGTGGATACCAACATAGTGTCTCATATCATCGTCATCATCATCATCATCAACACCATCATCCTGACCTCTTATTCCCACCTATGGATTGGTTGAGATTTTCAGCATGTGAGTACAATCCCTCCTTACGGCTTTAGTGATCCGATTATATACTGTTGCGTTCAGGAATATCGTTTTACACAATGGTTGAACAATAAAGAAACTCTTACACAATAATATGAAAAAGTGCATTGGGCTCAGTAGATCGCATCATAATTTCGAAAGCCATTGCTCGCTGTCTCATAACTTATCGTAAGAAAGTGGATCAATCTGATAATTCATTCACCTTAACTTGGTGGAAATTTTTGTCAATTTGCAGCTTACTTCACATAGCTCACTGGTAGAAAAAGACAATGCTACGGCTCTACAACCCTTCCATAACACTTCGTGACTAGCATCATATTCTAGCTTTAATCTCCCGTTCCAGCTCAGCATTCAAGACGGAGAGACTCTAATTTTACGCCTAAAGTGAACAGCGTACGGTACAGTATAGTGTCTGGAAACGTACGGCTGGGGTCAACAGTTTCTATGCTGCACTCCGTCTCCAAACAGCATCTAAACTTAGTGAGATATGGTTACACTACCAATACTAATCAAATGGGTTCAATCACGCTCTTTAAGTTTGGAATTCCTGAAGTGTTGAGGAATTAGTCAGCAAAGCTCCATACACCACTTCCAGGTGGAAAAGACGCCACGATGATGATGATGATGATGATGATACTGTATTATAATTATTATTATTATTATTATTATTATTATTATTATTATTCACACAAGTTGTTGATCAAAATCTCCAGTTCTAGAGACTTGCGTCCAGAACATGGTTATAAGAACATAACTATCAGTTCAGTTCATATATAGCACTGCGTCAGAATTGCAGCAATTGTAACACCTTTTCTCAGCTGAATAAAACCGGCTCAAAGTAGCACGATTATATAAAAGAGACTGTACTGAAGGGGTTAAGAATACAATGTACTGTATATACTGTATTAGTATGTATGTATGTAAATGGGTACGTATGTATGTATGTATGTATGTATGTATATATATTTATTGTTACTGTATGTATTAAATGCACATTTATATTGCATGAAGTGTGTAAAGCATGCACACTTTTTCAGCTAAGTGATAACGCTCTCTTTGATGAGTGTGTATGAGTGTGTATGTGCGTGTTTGGCTGGTAATGTGTGTTTAATTGTTTCTTTGTGTGAGTGTCCATGCGAGTGGGCCAGTATGTGTGTGTGTGTGTGTGTGTGTGTGTGTGTGTGTGTGTGTGTGTGTGTGTGTGTGTGAGAGAGAGAGAGAGAGAGAGAGAGAGAGAGAATGTACTGGACGCATAAGCCAATCATATTTCAGTTGCTGTAGTAATCGACATGTGTGTACGTATAAATCTTTTTGCTTGGTGTATAACACACTACGAAGCCTGTTTCCGAGATTCACTAGTCCCCAGTCTTCCTAAGCTGAGGGATACACACACACTCACACCTGCCATCAATTCACATCATCATCATCCTAAACCAATTAACCATGCAGACATAACTGAATTTCCTTGATCTGTCGGGAGATATATTCATAGGAGAGAGGAAGCCCCGGGTAGCACTTACCCTCCCACCCTCCTCACCTCTCCTGTGTTGGAAGTGGAAGGCTCATATCCCCACAGATGCAATTCCGCCCAGAGAACTATAAAACAAAGGCATCGGAGAGGATTGTTCCATGTCATGTTGGTTAAAAGAAGGGCAAGGACGACAAACAATTTCCATGATAAGCAATTCCTCATGATGTTCCATTCTACACATGCCACTTAACCCATTCCATCGCAAGAAGTATCATGTAATATTTTATCTGCGGACGGCTTCCTTCATCTTTAAATAATTTTCGATGAGAAAGGGTTACACTGCATTCATTACCTCTTCACTAACAGAATGATCACTGAAGCTGAACACTCCTATGCAAAGAATAAGAAGGATATGTTAATCTTCCTCTTCTGGCTGAAAGGAGTTAAAATGAGAACTAAATGATTAGTGGTTTAATCTGTACACTAGATCACTACATTCCCTTGCGTTACTGTTTTTCATTATGTATTATTTGCTATGCCAGTCTCAGGTGTGTGTGTGTGTGTGTGTGTGTGTGTGTGTGTGTGTGTGTGTGTGTGTGTGTGTGTGTGTGTGTGTGTGTGTGTGTGTGTGTGTGTGTGTGTTTTGAGG
>NC_137024.1:44254151-44269151 GCF_032717465.1 Coenobita brevimanus | reverse complement strand
CCCCCTCGCCCACCTTTACTTGCTCCTGAGAGAGAGAGAGAGAGAGAAAGAGAGAGAGAGAGACAGAGAGAGAGAGAGAGAGAGAGAGAGAGAGAGATTATACCCGAGGCCTTCCTTCTGTTGTGATTTGTTCCGAAAGAGATCAAAGAGCCCTGCTCTACACACGAGTAAATTCTCTTCATCCTACCTGAACACAAACAATAGGATTACGTTGATGATGATGATGATGATGATGATGATGACGATGATGATGATATGTAGTTACTGAGAGACATGGTTATATTTTGGTTCGAAAGAAGTTTGGATTAACAACTTTAGAACTTACCCTTTAATATTTTCTGTGGGTATATGACTGTAATGTGGACACCAGAATGATGATGATGATGATGATGATGACGATGATGATGATGATGTGTAGTTAATAAGTAACAAGGGTGTTTAGATTTTGACTGCATGGATGTTTGCACTGATAGCTTTTGCGAGTGTTTGATTACATACTAATATCAAAGGTCGGTGTATGGCTGTATTGTGGGCAACAGTGTTGCTGATTACGGAGATGATAACGTCTAGATGATGAGATTTTGGTTGTTTAGAAACCGATGTGTGAATTAATAGCATGAGCAGGTATTTGTTAATATGTCAGATGAGTGTACAGCTGTGTTTTGGGCAACAGATTATGCTGACGTCTTGGCTCTTTTTACTCTAACCTGGCCTAAAACTGTCATCTCTCCACTTTCAGTCTTGGGTTGTAACAATAGACTAGCGTAAGAATATGATGCTAGTAACGAAGAGGTGCCGTGGAAAGGATGCAGAACCATAGCACTGGCTTTTCCTGGTACTGAGTTACGTGAAATAAGGTGCAAACAAACGAAAATCTGGGCTAAGTTAGAGTAAAAACAGTATATTTGTAGTGACAAAAAGTATGTCTGTATAGATGTGAGGATGTAAAGATAATTTGATTCACATATTGTATGAGTGAATGATTTCTAATACAGCTTTATCTGACCCCTTCGTTATAAGAGCTCTCCCCGACGATGTTTATCCCTTGTTATCCCCGGCAGACTTTTATTCAGCTCAGGATAGAAATTTTTCACAATGGATGAATTAAACACAGCCTTCAGTACCCCATCCAGTATAAGGGGACTCCCGTAAGTTGAATTAAACCATCTGAAGGTAGCAAGAACACACTACAAAATTTGGTTATCATTGTGAAGACAACATATTTATTTACGAGTATGCTTGTTTTCTCTTAACGATTTTTTTTTTTCAGGCTGCTCTTTAACTAGTCTTGTTAGATAAAGCCTTCATTAACCCCTTCGCTGCTTCAACGTCATTCCCAACTTGAATAAAATCGTCTGGAGATAGCAAGAATAAAATGAAACATGTGGAATCGTAATGAGGGGTTAGCGAAGCCAGGGTGTTGACCTTTGACTTTGGGGGGTTTAATAAGGTCACAGGCAACAACGCGGACTGTGAGGAACCATTTTTTTCTTTTTTTATTTCCTTTTCTTCATTAACCTCTTCAATCCGGTAATCTATTCTTTTCTAGTTTATTCTTGCAATCATCATTCTTCATCTTATAAGACCTCTAGTAGTCATAAGATTTTCTGACCCCATCCTAGCTAGAAAAATCCCTGAACCAATTAAAACCGTCTGAAAATAGCATGAATATATTTTATAAAAACGCTTCATTATGGTGAAGGCGTCAGGGAGGCAGGGTGTTGACCTTTCACTTCGGGGGTCAAATAAGGTCATAGGTAACAACGCAGACAATGAGCAACAATTTATTTTTTCTCTCTCTCTCTCTCTTTTTTCTCAGAGAAAAGCCGTGTCGCCGGCGTCGGGGGTAATTGAAGTGATAAGTGGCAAAAAAATAAGTGGCAACCGGTTTTCACTAATGGTTTGCTGAGCCTGGGCGTGTATGTAGTGGCAATTGTTAGTGCTTGTGCAGGGATTTTTTCTTCCTTGACACCGTGTGAAGGCTTTAACACCCTCACGGTCGGGATAACTCTAATACAGATATTCTATTCCACCATACTTCGGACGATTTTAGTCAGCCGAGGATGTCTAACAGAAGCCTGAGAGTGTCAGTACTGTCGTCTTTAGCCCTCTTATAGTCGGAGCAACTCTAGCATTGTATTACAGCTAATGCCAGACGATTTTGTCCGCTCAGAGGTAGTTAGGCAGTATGGAGTGTTAATATTGCCATTTTAACCCTTTCTGGACGGGATAACTCTAGTATTTTATTCCAACTAACCGCATACACTGTTATTCAACTGAAAGTGAGAAATAGAAGACTGAGTTTTAAAACATACAGACCAGATTTTTTAATGTCTGCAAGGATTCTGGGACTTAAAATTATATGGAGAATTTGAAGACAGCTAATTTGGGAGCCTATACAAGAATTTTGGAATTGTTTCCCTCATATGAGTATTTTAAGATATACATCGTCATGTCTTGAAACGCTTACTGGGATTTTATGCTTTAGTGTTTCTGGTATACGTGTAAGGAACTTGAAAAGCAGAGGCCGAATTTTGAAATCTGTACTGGAACTGTCAGCATCTATAGAGAAAATTTTTGTGTATACAGCAAATAGGGTTTTACAGAATTTATTCTGAGTTTTTTTTTACTTGCTGGAACTTCTGGAAAATAGAATCTATTTGAATTAACTCTGTCAGTATGGCGACGTCTTCTTACAAATTATTTTTGATGGTGCAAGACAATATCACTGAGTTCTGGAAAGTTCTGTCGTACCGAATGGGTTTACGAAGACTACCTCTAACCCCGACAGTTTGAAAAGACTGCCTGAAGCTGAATGAAAGCGTCTGGAGATAAAGAGTAAAACTGAAAACGAGTCATCAGACCGAAGGAGTTCGATACGGATTTCTAAATATAGTGGTAGTATTCGACGTGAGAACTAGAGTACCTGGCAAGAGATAGATAACCAGATGGGTTGATAGACAGATGGCTAGACAGACAGACAGAAATTCACACAGACAGATGGGCAGACAGAGACAGAAAGACAAATGGACAGACAGGCAGATAGATAGACAGGTAGACAGGCGGAGAGGGAATGAGTGGGCAGCATTCTGTAGCCACTATCACCATGGAATGTAGGATTTTAGTATTATCGATGCGGTAGTTTATTTATATTGCGTCATACAGTGGCGAATATCTGAACTGTGAATGATGTAGGTGACTCTCTCTCTCTCTCTCTCTGGAGGGGGGTAGGGAAGGATTAGTTGTCCGAGGCAGGGTGGGGATTTGAGGATGACAACACAGTCAGGCAGGATGATTTATATGAGGATGGTTCGTGTGTAGTGTTAGAAGTGTGTAGGGTTAGTTGGCAGAGAGAATTTAATGGTATGTAAAGCTGGGTTGTGTGTAGTGTTAGTGATAATGTGTGTGGAATTAGTGGAAGATAAGCAGTTACTTTTCCGTAGAGTTTGAGGGATTTATAGATAGAGTTATTAGATTTTAGAGCTGGTTGATGGTAAACAGTTACTTGTGTGTAGACTTAGAGGAGAGTATGTAGTTAGAGATTTTTTCTTAGAGTTAGTAGGGAGCCGAGTTAATGAGTGATACGCAGTTACTTCTGTATTGGGTTATAGCTTGTAAAGGCTCAGTTCTGCTGAGTTAGTGGGGATTAAGTAGTTAGTGGTATTTACAGTTAGGCTTGTGGACTGTCTACTGAGTTAGCGAGTAGTGGGTAGGAGAGGTTGTGTAGAGTTGTGGACAGTTTACAGAGCTTGAGCTGAGTGTGTGACTAGTGTGTATAGTTAGTGAGTGTGTACATAGTCTAAGCTGCATACAATTTGTGTGTAGTTTGTATAGTGAAAAAGCTGTGCTGAGCCACAGTGGTGTGTAGTATGACTTGTGCAGGTACACTACGTGGGAAGTGCTTAGACTTTGTGGGCAGTGTGTGTGTGTGTGTGTGTGTGTGTGTGTGTGTGTGTGTGTGTGTGTGTGTGTGTGTGTGTGTGTGTGTGTGTGTGTGTGTGTGTGTGTGTGTGTGTGTGTGTGTGTGTGTGTGTGTGTGTGTGTGTGTGTGTGCGGAGTTAAACAAGCACCCATTATATACTGGCAACAAGTTAAGTAAAACATACACATTATACGACAGCTCCACGCATTACAATTTCTGCAGAAGCATTATTGTGTGTAGAGAGAGGGAATGATAGGATGGAAGCCACTAGCTGTTGTCTATTCCAAAGAGTCAATCTACAGAACACCAAAATCTACCCATCCATATCATAACAGAGTCAACCGCACGCATGTGTTCCTCGACATACGAGTATACGATATGAGTGGTTAGTCATTTCTCAACACTTATGAAACTACTGTTCTATTCTGGCTACCGCGGACGGTACCTAATACCACACACACACACACACACACACACACACACACACACACACACACACACACACACACACACACACACAGAAACTGGTTTCATTCTCTCATTTACTAAGATGACTTTTTTTCATATTATTGCCTCCCTCAGATTTGTAAGGAAGGGTCTCTCGTAGCGAAGGGGTTAAGCTGATATGACAGGTGATATGCATTTAGATTTTGGTGACGGATGTTTACAAAGATATGAACAAAAAAATATGAACAAAAAAACAATGTTGATATGTGCGCAGAGAGATTAATTAGGTGACGATGATACGCTTTAGGGATTTGAGTGATTGATGATTGATTACTCAGCCAGAACGATAAAAACCTGTTATGTACGCCGAGATTAGTTCTTGCACCCCGAACACAGTTTTTTATATGTTATTCACGCTGCATCATCATGATTTTATAACCTCCGCCGACGAAGTTGGACGGAGGCTGTGTATTCACCCTTGTCTGTCAGTCTGTCTGTTTGTGTACAAGGTATCTCAAAAAGTGGTTATCGGATTTCAATGAAAGCAACCTGATTGGTGAGCAGTGAGTCAAGGAAAGTTTATCAGACTTTGAGGTGGATGCGGATCCGGATGTAACGATAAATCAAATATTTTATTGGAGTTGGAGAAGGTATACGCTCTCTGACTGTGTGTGTCAGGGAAGGCAAAGGCCGTAGAATTAACTGTTTATGTGATCCGTAAAAGTATTGGTCCGATGGGAATGAGGAATTACAGCAGTAAATTATAAATTTTATTGGCGTTGCGGAAGTATGCGCTCTCTGAAGCATTCTAATTCACAATGAGAAAGAGTTTTCGAACAAGAAGAGTCAATTGCAGCCTTCATTAACCGCCGGGTAACGGCAAAAAATAAATAAATAAATAGCAAGTACAAATAATGAGGTTCTCGTGCTAGCTAAAGGATTTAATTGGATGATGATGATACGCTTTTGTGATCTGAGCGATTGATAATTGATTACACATCGGAAAGATAAAACCTTGTTATGTACGCTGATATGAACGCTTTCAGAAGGAGAATGTAATTTTTATCCTTACTGCATCCTAATGATTTTCTTCAGCTTAGGAAAAAATACGTCGTAGATTTTCTTCAGCTTAGGAAAAAATACGTCGTAGAGAAAATGTAATGAAGGTTAACGTTTCCAGTTTTCAAAAAGTAATCTGTCCAAAGCTGAATAAAATCGACTGACGGAGACAAAAATTAAATGAGAAAAGACAGTCATGGCCTCATCGTAGTAGTTAACGTCATGAGTTTAGGCTATCCGAACGATCTTACGCACCTGAAGGGCTGAAGGGGTTAAAGACAATCATCATTTACCTCTTCACAACAGCAGGTCTACCCAAGATGAATACAAAATCATCTGCAAGCATGAGGAAGAATCGATGAAAACCTCTGCAGCCATTATTATATTTATTGTTTTCTTTTCTTTCTTTCTTTTATTACCGACAAACTGTTTACACCGGCTTAAAAACCTGTCGTACTGAAAGGGCTAATTAGATGGCGATGATGCTCATTTGGATTTACACGACTGATGACTGATTACCCAAAAAACAAAAAGCTGATATGTGCTTAGCGAGATTAATTAGGTGGCCGATGCAAGAGTAGGTGGATGGATAAATGGGTGGTAGCCTATGTACGGAGCCACTGTAGATAAGCGGACATAACAAAGAAATAAATTTGTCACTACTTATGCTTTAGACAGACCACATGCAAAATTAATCAAGAGCAGATGTAGATCGATGGACTGTTATATAGTCAGTTTAATCTCATACACAGTTTGATAAATGGTCGGACAGATACGGATTTAGATACTAATACACAAACATGTATTACACACGACGGGTAGTAATGATTACTTATTAGTCAGATATGTAATGGATACATACCCAGTTAAATAACCAGTCGGATACATATTATGTAGGATCAAAAGAGTAAAAATATATTGAATAAAAGACAGATGAATAAGTAAACACACAAATAAAACTAGAAACTACTCAGAAAAAGCGTACCACCCCAAACGCCAATGACATTTATTCTTAATTCCTGCATCAGGTTCAGGATCCACGTCATAAGCTAACCAGGCGAATACTTTTAAGGTCTCACAGCGTCAGTTACTTTTACGGTCTTTGTCTGCCCTGTTACCCAATCTCAAGCAGAGCATACCTACGCCCACACCAATAAAATACATTATTATTGCTGCATCCGAATCCGGATCCATCTCACTAATCAACTCATCTTTGACCCATTGCCCACCTGTCCACCAGATTTAATTGAAATCCGATAACAACTTTTTGTGATACCTTGTGTACAAACAGGAAAACAGACACGGCCGAATACATAACCTCCGCCAACACTGTTGGCAGACATAAAGATGGACATGACATCATAAGTATGACAATTAGACGTAAACATGCACATTTAAAAAGAAAGTAACAGCAGACAAACAAATAACTAAAGTGGTGTCGGACCAAATAGATAGGTAATGGACACAAACATTGTACAGATAGATAGGTAGACTAATGGCAAATAGTCTAAAACACACGCGGTAATACAGACAGTAAGATAGAACTACAGCAGAAAATGAACCCAGGAAAGAAATCAAAGTGCTGTACGCATATAGTTACAAGCTGTATCCAAGTAAATGAAGACACATGGTTAACCCTTCAATAGTGATTTTTTTTCTTCTTATCACTACCAATTTCATTCAGCCCAGAAGAAACGTCTGGTAGTGAAAGAGATATAAACAACCTCCATTAATCTACTGTAGTCAGAATGAAGAGCTCATCCCCAGGCTATTTGAATTTATCTGGTGGTGGTCAGACAAAGAAGGAAGGTCATCGTTAAGAAATGGTTAAGAACAGCGATCCAGAGGTCATAGGGTCGTAATTTATTGAGCTTACGAGGTTCCCTAACATTTCTTCTTTACCAGTTGATATATTCTTTAGGTAGTACGGTAAAACTCTGTCATACATCATTTATGCAAACTGTGTCGACATTTTCACAAATATAAATAATACATGAAAATACTGATGGGGACTTACTAACCTTTCACTGCGATGGCTCCCTTCGAAGATAGCCTAAAATTTAAATCATCTGGCTGTAGCGAAATTAAAATTGTCTGGCAGTTGCAAAATTATAAAACTAACCTGGCAGTAGCAAAAAAAAAAAAAAAAAAAAAAAAAAAAGTTTGGCAGTTGTATAATTAAAATCGTCTGCTAAGTACAAAACATAAAAGAACGGCATCCAGCTACAAGGGGCTGCTGTATGGCACGTAAAATAAATCGCTGAAGGAAAAGGTGTCGGTGATCCGCCTTGTGTCACGAGAACATGGAGTGGGAGGAGAACGTGAAGTGGTGCTGGGGAGTCTCCTAGGTCCAGGAGAACATGGAATGAGGGAGGAGGAGGTGGAAGAATGCCGGGGAACCTCCTAAGCCAACAAGAACAAGGATAAGGATGATGATGATGATGATGATGATGATGATGTGGAGGAGGAGGAGAACTTGGTGATTCTCTTAAATCCATGGAAACAGGACACGGAGAGGATGATGATGATGATGATGATGATGACAAGAAGGTACCAGTAATCCTCCAAAGTCCACGAGGAGGAGAACAACAGGACACGGTGGGGGTAGTAGGGTCAAAGTGAGGCGGCCACCCACCCACTCCACTGACCCGGAATGACCTGAGTAATAGTTAGCCAATAGAGAGGCGACAGGTTCAATTATCGGTAAATATGCGGGTTAGGGGCCACGCGTTTATTTTCCAGCGCTTTTTTCATTATTCCCCCGCCATTATGCAGCTACGGGGTGGGCTCGTTTACTGGCGCACCGCTGGGTTTCCAATAAGAGTACAGGGAGAGTACAGTGGGTTTGTTGCCCTGTGTTTTGGTTTGATTAGCACTGAACGCCAGGTGTGCTCAACGGCTTAGCATAAACTGATGTAACAAAATTAAACCTTACCTGACTTAAACTAAACTTACTCATTCTAGGCTAGCTTAACTTAACCTAACTTTACCTTATTTACCATC
Source organism: Coenobita brevimanus (assembly GCF_032717465.1). Lineage (NCBI taxonomy): Eukaryota > Metazoa > Arthropoda > Malacostraca > Decapoda > Coenobitidae > Coenobita > Coenobita brevimanus. Next base: position 44,260,720 of record NC_137024.1, on the reverse strand, counting down.
TAGTTTGACTTAAAACTTCTCATGGAATCGACAAAACCTTACCTTACTTTGGCTTACCTGACTTAACAACCTAACTTAATCTAATACGACCTATTGTAACGTCAGCCAAGAACCTAATCTAAGCTAATAGTTTCGCTTGATCTGACCTACTGTAATCTAACTTATCTTTACCTAATATAACCTACTGCCTAAGAGTTCGTATACTGTGGTTTGGGTGAAGCATGAGCTCTTCTGACCAGACCTAACTTTACCCAAATCACCCTAAACCAAAAATAAATAAATAAATATATAACAATGACCTGGCCTCTTTAATTAACCCAACAGCCTAACATAAGCATGATGACCTGACACGACTACACCCGTTTAACTTAATCTGATCTATCCTAACAATTCCGGAAGGGTTAACCAAGACTAAATTCACTTGCCCTCTCCTAACACTCACGGATTCTCTGCCTTACGAGTATATTACCTCGATCCACCCTCACTTAATGTAACCCAGTCTAATCTAACCTCCAACATTTCATTTGTCGTAATACGATAAGGACTGGATAAGCGCTGTTCACCTGTCCTCTTTAACTACACACAGTCTGGCCCAATATATTTTCAACTAGCAGCCTAATCTAACCTAACAGCCTCGTGACCTAACTTAATCTAATCTTATTCTACCTAACTTTTAACCGACGAACCCAATCTAATTTGACTTAAGGTGACTGGCATTAACAGAACGACAGTCAATGAGAAAGACAGACACAAAGACCAACAGAACAAATGGCACAGTGATATGTAGGAAAAGGAAATATATGATTCTTTAAAATGGCGTATCTATAAAACATAAAGATATACATATAATCAGAATTCAGTTTACCTCAGTCGCCAGAAGGCCTGAGTTAAAAAAAAAAAATCAAACCCAAAGAAAAAATATAAACAAGGCTCAATGTACTGGGTCTTCTTCCTATCGAGTTTTCCTTTCTTTTTTGTTTTGTGTTTTTCCATTTGCCTGTTTTGTGGATCACCGCAGGTCTGCTCTTCAAAGTGAACTTGATAGACAGACGGACAAACACACAGGTAGTCGGACTGGAAGGGGGAGGGGGACGTTTGAGTTTTTATAAAGATGAGGATGGCTTTATTCTCTCTCTCTCTCTCTCTCTCTCTCTCTCTCTCTCTCTCTCTCTCTCTCTCTCTCTCTCTCTCATTAACATTTTCTCTCATCTATTCCTCGTCTTACCATGTTTTTTGTCTCTGCTTTCTTCCTGTCTCATTTCCTCCCCTCCTTCCCTTCTTTCTCTCATTTTTTCTATCCTCTCTATTTTTTTCTCTCCCTCTCTTAATTCATCATTTCCTTTCGCTTCATCCTTTACCCCGATTAATGTCTTTCTTCTTCCTTTTTCAAGGCGTTTATATCTGGCTTCTTCATTTTTCAAACAAGTCTTTCCCTCACCCTCCTCCTCCTCCTCCTTGTCTCATCATTCTGTAAATGGATCTTGCTTTTCATCTTCCTCAGCGCTCTCATTTTTCATTCTTTCTCATTTTCTGCATTTCTGACGCACTACTTTCTCCTTACATTCATGTTTTTCTTTATCTTGTCTTTTCCTTTGCATTAGTTTACATTTCTTCTTTTCCTCATCCTTATTTTCTTGATTCACTTTTCTGGTGGTAGGTGGTGACGACTATCATCCACTCACTTGATGCTGTGCTGCCTGCTTCTTCGTTTCCCTTTCTCATTCTATCTCTGTCTGCCCTCTTCTCTTCCTACGTCTCTCATTCCTTACTGTCACTTATAATTACTGTTCTTTCCGCTTCAGGTGGTTCTACACTGCAGAAGTCTTAATAGTTTCCTGTAACCCAAGAAATCATGTACTTCGCTGGGTGGTAACCATATAACCACATTACGGGGTAAAGTACAGCCTGCTGTGGTGCCCTTGTTAAACGGGTGGAAAGACGAAAGTGTGGCGTCCATCCAGGAGCCAAACCTCCACACTTCTCGCTGCGCCGAAGGGCTGTCAGCCGCAAGCGAACATCGATTCATTGAACGGGACTGCACTGCAGGGGCGGTTGCTTATCTGCAATTGATGGGTCTGCTTGGACAGACGGACTAGGATTGATCAACAACAACAACAACAAAAGTTTTTTGTCCTCGTTTTCCTGGTGCATAAATTAAACCTGTATATTCTCCAAAGTGCCTTACTCATTGTTCCTGTTTCTCGTTTTTCTCTTCATTCATCTCATTATTATCCTTCCTGTAAACATAATAATGTATATATTCTTTTCTTTGTGTATTTATCCCAGTTTATAATTTTTTAGTGTCTATAGCTCCATCTCTCCATTTAGTTGCTTTCATTACCTAAATATTAGTATTTAAATCATCTTGCTATCTTCCCATTGCGTACCTATCTCTATCTTGTTTCCTTTTTTTATTATCTTATTATCTTATTTGACTTTTTCTTATTCCTCTTCTTCATTATCATTTTTACGATTTACTTTGCATTTTTTATCCCCTTTGCATCATTTTACATCTCTCTCTCTCTCTCTCTCTCTCTCTCTCTCTCTCTCTCTCTCTCTCTCTCTCATAATTCTAGTCATTTTCCCCTTCCTTCAGCGCTCTTTCTCTCATTATTCCCCTTATTTTCCCCTCATTTTCCTGGCTAGCTCTCTCCATTTTTCAACCCTATTCTGAAATCCAATATCCCTCCTCATATTTCCCCTCCACGACCTCAATTCTAATCTTTCCTGCCGTAGTCCATCCATTTTTCCTCCTCTCAGCCCACTTTCCTCATTTTTATCACCGTCAGCGCACATTCTCTTTCATCTTCATCATCATCATCATCATCATCTTTCCTTTTTCTTATTGTTGGAGTCATACTTCCTCTCGTTATTGTGTTACTGTGTTGTCATTCATTTTCCCACTTCCTATCCTCATTCATTTTTTCACTTTTTTTTGTTTTTTTATCACCTTCAGCACACATCCTCCATCAACATCATCTTTCTTTTTCCTAGTGCTGGAGTCGAATTACCTCCTGTTATTGCTTTCATCTTACTCATTTTTCCACTGTCTGTCCTCATTTCCCCCCGCTCAGTTAACGTTGTACAAACTTCCTTCCTCTTTTTTTTCTTCACTCCAACATTGACATCATGCCTTACGTTATTACCTCTGCCAAGGAGGGTATGTTTTCACCCCTGTCCGTTTGTTTGTTTGTTGGTTGGTTGGTTTGTGAGCAAGATTACACAAAAACTACTGGACGGATTTTCACGGAACTTGGTAGAAGAATGGCCTTGGCCCAGAATAGATTCCATTAAAGTTTGGTGCGGATCCGGATAAAGGTGCGGATCCAGGAATTTTTTTTCACTTTAACATTGCGAGATAGGGCGTTTTTCGACATTTTCGTAAATTTTTCAGTGAGTATTGCATCGATCTTGATGAAAAAAATCAGACTTATTCAGGATGTTGGTATCAACGAATGTGTACAGTTTTTTTTTTTTTTTTATGTGTCCGACTCTGGGCATAGGCTTCACAGCCTGCTATCAGGGCCCAGCAGTCCTCCTACATACCATACACCTCTACATGTCACCACTTCGGCGCTAACACCCACCGTCCATATTGTATACATGCTAGGGTTGTCTCATACAGGACTGGTGTATTGGTATTAGCGAAGGCATTTTTACGACATGTCGGCAGGTCTTCTGCTAGATCAGTAAAGCCTGATTTAATGAAATTCAAATCCTTAAACTGTTCCCTGCCCCAGCCGGGATTCGAACCTGGGTCCGTTAGGACTGTAGGCCACCTCCCTACCGATTGAGCCACCGCCAGGTTGGCGAGTATCCATATGAAATTCCGGATCAAGCGGATTTAAATATGCTTTTATAGGGGGTAGTCTTTTTCCAGCTGCCGTACAGTAACAAATAGGACTTGACTGAATTAAAAGAAACTGCATGTTGGGCCTTGGCGGAGGTATGCGGTCTACTGAGTGCCATTTTAGTTTTACATATTTTCATCATTCCTACTCATACTGTCTGGCATTCATATTACCTTAATCACTTTATTCTCAGTATTTTTAACGTCCTCCCTTGCGTTACAGCATTCACTTTCCTTTCTACTCTTCCTACATTTATCTTTCCAATCTCATTTTACATAGTGTTCATAGTCCTCCATCTTCCTCTCTGCTCTCTCCTCATACTTATCGACTTTCCTCCACGCCACCTTATTTATTTCCCTCCTCCATTTTCCTCTTACCAACCTTAGCTTCCAACCTTCTTTTATTTATTCTTCTTATTTCTCCGTCTTTCTCTCCTCATACTTTTATCACCTTATTCTTTCTTCTGTTCTCATCTTCATTTTTCTCTGCTCAGCTTATGTTATTCTTATTATCCTTCATTATTTCTGCCCATCTTTTCTCTGTCTCCTTACATTCTTATCTTCCTGTTTCTTCCGTTTTATCATCCTCACATTCCCTACTAACCCACTTTCATCTTCCCATTCTCTTTCCAGTCAGTTTCTTTTACTATTCTGCTGGTTAGTCTGATTTATTCTCCCCCAATTCTTTTTTTTTTCTTTTATTCTACGGACTCCTCCTCCTCCTCCTCCTTTTATTTTTCTCATCCCTTCCTTCTTAATCCTTTATCGTTCATCCTATGCCTCTCATCTTTTCCCTCTCATTCCATTATCTTTCCAATCATATCCAAGCTGAATAAAATTGCCTGGCGGTAACAGAAATAAAATGCATCATCTGGGCGAACGAGTTAATATTCGTCTCCCCCCTAATTACAGTCAAATTAGCGCTTATAATTACCCTATCTTTCATGCTGATCCACTCATTTTCCTCCTCATTTTCCCTCTTCATTTTCCTTGGTGATTCCACTCATCTTCCTCATTAATCGTGCTCTTGATCGTTCTACATCTTTCATTCAGTCTTTCCCCTTAAAATCACTCATTGCCGCCTCTCTCTATCGTCATCTTTCCTTCCTGTCCGCTCGTTTTCCACCTGATCTTGCCGCGCCGTTCCGCCATTCTACTCATCAGGTCTTCACACCATAGTACCCACTGTTTTTACTTGGTTTCTTTCTTATGCTTATTCTTTCTTCCAAACAATTTTTTGAACTTGGAACCGGTCGTTTTTATCTTCAATTCACTTTACATTTGATATAACTGTTTCTTAGGCAAATACCCCAGATATCTTGTCATTTATTTTATTTATTTACTTATTTATTTATTTAGGCTTCTTAAAGGGATTTATGAGGAAACAGGGGAAATCGTACAAGCACAAATTTAGGTATCCCATGTTCTTCTACGTTTATTAATCATCATAGGAATTTGCACAGAAGTATGGCAGTGTATTGTGAAGTGCGGAGACCATCCTGCACTCCCTTAAGTATGTTGGAAGCTTTTACGTTCTTTAAATTACAAGTCACTATCGTCGTATAATCACTGCTCGTCTTTTGCTGATAACACAACTCATTCCTTCTCTTCTACAGTCATCTTTCTCACCAATGCACTCATTTTCCTCCTGGTCTTCCCGCGTCATTCTGCTCATCTTCCTCCTGATCCTAACTTCACAACTCATTCCCTCTCTTCTTAAGTCATCTTTCCTACCAATGCACTCATTTTCCTCTTTATCTTCCCGCGTCATTCTGCTCATTTTCCTCCTGATCCTAACTCTTTCGTCATACATTTCTCATTATTCATACCGTCATCTTTCCTACCGAATGACCCACTTTTCCACCTGCTTTTCCCCGTCATTATTGTCATCTTGCTCGCACTGTCAGCTTTCCAAATGTCCAGTATCCCTCATTATCTCCGCCGAGATGGTGATGTTTAACTCCGCGTTGGTTTGTGTTTGTCTGTTTGCCTGTTAGCAGGATTACTAAAATTGTTACCAACCGATTTTGATGAAATTCTGTGGAAGGATGGGCCATGTGCCAAGGAAGAAATTATTGAATTTTGGGTCGGATCCGGATCCGGAGTATCCCGTACAATATCTCCAAAAGTTCTCAATGAATTTCAATGACATTTTGTCGAAAAGTGGGCCATGGACCAAGAAAGAATTTATTAAATTTTGGGGCGGATCCGGGTTCGGATCCGGATCCTTTTTAATGGCAATGGCACTGGCGTAGGTATGCGATTTCTAAACACTTTCTAGTCATTCATCTTTCCAATATAATACTACTTATTTCTCCTCTAACTATGGTCGTTTTTCCTCCATTACCTCCCATTTTCCTCATCTCCCCATTTTATTCCACTCATTTTCCTCATTTATCCCGCTCCCGATCGCCATATTACGCATCTTTCCCCCCTAATACTGTTCATTTCTTCATCTTGCTGCAGTCATCTCTCCTCCCGATCCTCTCATTATCCTCCTCATCTTCCCATTTCATTTTCCTCCATCACCCTACTCATCTTTCTTCTTCTCATCCTTCCGCCTCACTTTTCCTTCCACCTATTCAGTTCGTCTCATAACTACTTGTTCTCTCAGCTCACTCACGTTCTACTCATCTTCCCCCATTCAACCCATTTCCCTGCTTCATTTTCCTGCCTCATTTTCCTCTATCATCGTCTTCCATTCTAGTCATTTCCATCC